>NC_139994.1:51703500-52063500 GCF_964263955.1 Coregonus lavaretus
GAACTAGAATGTAATTGTGCAATGTATTACAACGGGTCCAGTACCTGTAAGTTAATTGTTAACAATGCCGACACTGGGGAACCTGGTAATGTTACTGATGGAATTTCAGTCTATAATGTTCTTATCCCTTTGAGAGGAGCCCCAAATGGCACCTATTGGTTGTGTGGAAAAATGGCTTACTATAGCCTGCCCCTGAACTGGGGAGGTAGTTGTGGCTTTGTGGTGACAGGTATGAGAACCGTTCCAAACAATGATAAGAGTCCTGAGGCTCTGTTTAGAAATGACAAACCTTCTGGCTGGAATGAGGAGAGATAAGAGGTCTCTAGCTGACATCACTCACAATCAGGCACCTGCCTCCAGGTTCTTTGGTGTGTTTTTTCCGGGGTATGGAGTTGCATGTGCCCTAGATCAAATGTGTGATGCCTCTAAACACGTAGAGGAAATTGGCAATGCTACTCAAAATGCCCTGGAACAGTTAAATGACGAACTGAAAGAATTGCATAAATTAGCTCAAGGGGGCACTTTTGTCCCAGATAGGAACTCTAATGTTACCGATCTTGCCGAATACATTGCCACTATGGCTAAGAACAATTCCCCACAGCCCGAGTGGACGCTTGCAACTTGGTTGAAATCTGTTTGGAAGTTGGGGATCCCAGATTTCCCAAAGGGCTGCAGCATGTGTTTCTTGCTTAGTCTGTCTAATTGTCTAAAATGTTGTACGGCTATTTGTTCCTCCCTAGCTGGGAAAGTTTTGGCAGCCATTATGTTTAATGCTCCTCAAGAGGATGGTGAGACTGATGAGCTGCCGACACTGGATGAGCTTCCCTTTCCCCCTGTAGATAAGGACGATGAGTGAGAATTGAAGGTTGTTTTTAGTGTACAAGTTTAGAAGGCTCTAGCGGATTTGTTAAACAACAGTTTTATGTTTTGACTAGTCTCGGGGACAGTTGGTGCAGAACAGATATCACTGCAACCCGATTGTGGTAAGAACTATGTAAACATTGAGAGATTTAGTCACCTCTGAGCCTGTAGACCCCTTGTGTACGTGTGTGTATTTTAGATTGTAAAAGGGAGTTTGAAAAAAAAAAATAGGGTTTGAAAGGATGAATTGTCTGGTTTTATGTGTTGATTTCGCTTACTTTAATATGAATATTTTGATAGAACCTCCTTTGATAGAAGCTATAATCTAATGCTTGCATTAAAATTTTACGATAATTATCACAGAGTGATAAGAGGAGGGAATGTAAGGGAAATTGTACGTTTGTGTATCAAAATCAATGCTACTTCTTGTAACCAACTAGATGGGTTCATGCAGGTGACTGACAGATCGTGTATGGAGGAATCCTCACTATCACTGATCCTCAATTTGGCAGTATGCCCAGAATATTGCTATGGGAACAACCAAGGTATCTCAGTTTCAAGGTCTCAACTTGGAGAGAGAGAGAGCTTCATGAGGAATTGGTCAGTCACATGTACGAGCCACCGGTAATGATGAATTAATTATGCTAAATCATGCAAATATAACTTGTCTGTGTTCCCCTGTAGCTCAGTTGGTAGAGCATGGCGCTTGCAACGCCAGGGTTGTGTGTTCGTTTCCCACGGGGGGCCAGTATGAAAATGTATGCACTCACTAACTGTAAGTCGCTCTGGATAAGAGCGTCTGCTAAATTACTAAAAATGTAAAAATGTATAGCCGTATATAAGGCAACTGCTGAGACTGCCCCAGCTGAGCTTCTGACAGACATTCACTATCATGCATTAAGTTTGTTGGAACCTCTCCAGCTAGCTGACAAATAAAGAGTGATTCATTTAAGATTGACTTCAGGTGTCCCTGGTGTTGAATTTCCACCACAGTACCACTTAGGGTCAATGTCCAGTTGGTCCCGTTCCCAAACAGTATCTCCCGACATGAGGCCACAGCACAGTAGTAAGTCCCAGCATCAGAGAGGCTGAGGTTCCTCTTGGGGAGGTTGTAGACACAGCTCTGTGTAGGAGACCCAGCCTCAGGGCTTTTCTCACACTGATCACTCCTGTCTCCATGGTGTAAATGATTCCTGAACGGGATTCTCCTGAGCCATGTCTGAACCAATAGACCCTATGTTCTCCTGCACAGGTCTCAGTGTGTATTGTACAGTTCAGAGTCAAAGAGTCTCCTGGCTGGACTGACTCAGACACAGGCTGCTGGAGCACAGACATGCTGTTGGACTGAGTCTGAAGAGAGTGAGTAACTAAAGTAAGACTAAGTGGGTGAAAAACATGAAAAGCCATGTAATCATCACTAGCATTTGATGAAGCAGTTGTACGAACATATCAACGTACAGGGCCACACAATTTGAAATTGAAGAAAGACATTGTGTTACCTTTGACAATTAAAACAGTTCCCTCTCCAAATGTTTGCTCATAGATGGCTGTAATGGAACAATAGTATGTAGCTGAGTCCCCTGGCTCTGTCTTGGATATGGTCAAGTTATAGCTGTAGACTCCTCTCCTCACACCCAAACGTTTGGTCTCAGTAAAGTCCTTGATAAAGTTGTTGGAATAATAACTGTCTTGACCCACATAAAGAGATGATGCCATGAGGAGGGTTATCTGTCCAAAACTCTGCTTGAACCAATCAAACCTGGTCACCGACACTTTGGGACAAAAGCAAGTCAGTGTCACAGTGCCTCCCAGCTCAGTAACCATCACATGGTCTGGTTGGATTACGTTTGGTTTGGTATGAGCACAAACTGTCAAAGCAAACAAACAAAATAGATCAAAGACAAAGACATTGATAAACCATTTCTACCCATTACAGACAGAACATCCTACTTCACATATCATATTCAAACTACATACTACAAACGATTAAAAAAGGAACTCAATTAAAATGTCTTACACTTACCCAAGTTGATGTAAAACAAAAATACCTCTCTATTCATCACTGTAACATTAGTCCCTTCTGCACTGTATAGTGTGTGGGTCTGACAGTGGAACACTTTATATGCACCTTATATATGAAGGCACTTTACATGTAGCCGTCATACAGTAGGAGGGAACACTGAAACAAGAGATTGTATTGGCTGACTGCAATCTTAGAAGTGTGTTCTCTGGCTTACCATAGTTTGAGCTTCCCGGGAATGACTTTTTTAAGAAGACATTATAAAGCAAGTCAGAGTTACTGGATCAAGGCAATCAAATATTGGCTTGATACGGTTGCTTATTTTTTGAGAGAAATGAAACATTTACTGAAATGATTTCTCTTTTGATGTTTGGACAGGAAACAGTGAATGATCTCTAGTGCTGCTAATACTACCAACCCCAACCCATCCCAGCCCAAGGGTGAAAGTAATCCATAATGTAAATTTACCCACCACTGCATAAAAGCTGCATTTCTGGCTCTTGGTTTTCATCATAAGCCTCCAACATTAAACAATAATATTAGTTGTAACAGCAATAGCATTGAATAATACAGTGCATTCGGAAAGTATTCAGACCCCTTGACTTTTTCCACATTTTGTTACGTTACAGTCTTATTCTAAAATTGATTAAACTGGGGGGGGGGGGGTGAATTTACACACAACACCCCATAATGACAAAGCAAAAACAGGTTTTTAGACATTTTTGCAAGTCTATTACAAACAAATAACGGAAATATAACATTTACATAAGTATTCAGACCCTTTATTTTGTACTTTGTTGAAGCACCTTTGGCAGTGATTACAGCCTTGAGTCTTCTTGGGTATGAGGCTACAAGCTTGGCACACCTGTATTTGGGGAGTTTCTCCCATTCTTCTCTGCAGATCCTCTCAAGCTCTGTCAGGTTGGAGGGGGAGCGTCACTGCAGAGCTACTTACAGGTGTCTCCAGAGATGTTTGATCGGGTTCAAGTCCGGGCTCTGGCTGGGCAACTCAAGGATATTCAGAGACTTGTCCCGAAGCCACTCCTGCATTGTCTTGGCTGTGTGCTTAGGGTCATTGTCTTATTGGAAGGTGAACCTCTGCCCCAGTCTGAGGTCCTGAGTGCTCTGGAGCAGGTTTTCATCAAGGATCTCTCTATACTTTGCTCCATTCATCTTTCACTCGATCCTGACTAGTGTCCCAGTCCCTGCCGCTGAAAAACATCCCCACAGCATGATGCTGTCACCCCAATGCTTCACCATAGGGATGGTGCCAGGTTTCCTTCAGACGTGACGCTTGGCATTCAGGCTAAAGAGTTCAATATTGGCTTCATCAGACCAGAGAATATTGTTTCTCATGGTCTAAGAGTCTTTAGATGCCTGCCATGTCATGTGCCTTTTACTGAGTGGCTTCCGTCTGGCCACTCTACCATAAAGACCTGATTGGTGGAATGCTGCAGAGATGGTTGTCCTTCTGGAAGGTTCTCCCATCTACACAGAGGAACTCTAGAGCTCTACCAGAGTGACCATCAGGTTTTGGTCACCTCCCTGACCTAGGCCCTTCTCCCCCAATTGCTCTGTTTGGTCGTGCGGCCAGCTCTAGGAAGAGTCTTGGTGGTTCTAAACTTCTTCCATTTAAGAATGATGGAGGCCAATGTGTTCTTGGGGACCTTCAATGCTGCAGAAATGTGTTGGTACCCTTCCCCAGATCTGTGCCTTGACACAATCCTGTCTCGGAGCTCTACGGACAATTCCTTTGACCTCATGGCTTGGTTTTTTCTCTGACATTCACTGTCAACCTTGGGACCTTATATAGACAGGTGTGTGCCTTTCCAAATCATGTCCAATCAATTGAATTTACCACAGGTGGACTCCAATCAAGTTGTAGAAAGATCTCAAGGATGATCAATGGAAACAGGATGCACCTAAGCTCAATTTCGAGTCTCATAGCAAAGGTTTCTGTTTTTATTTATAATACATTTGCAGAAATGTCTAAAAACCTGTTTTCACTTCGTCATTATGGGGAATTGTGTGTAGATTGATGAGGAAAAACATTTATTTAAACCATTTTAGAATAAAGCTGTAACGCAACAAAATGTGGAAAAAGTGAAGGGGTCTGAAAACTTTTCGAAGGCACTGTATATTTGTATATGTGGTCGCAGAGATGTTCTGTAGACAGAGAATAGATATATACGGTGTGTATAAATTAATGCTTTATTATGTTAAAAACACACAGTCATATAGAAATAATTGGATTCTCTATCAGATGATTTCCTACAACCTGTAAAAAGTTATTGCTATTTAAGCCATGACAGGATCATTATATAAATCTAACATAAAGACAATGTTAAAATTACAGTTTCTTTGATGCATTATAAATTCCATACTAATGTCAGTTACTAAAAGCAGTTTTATTAGGCTAAAAATAGTAAAATGGTTCTTCTTGTTGTCTTTGTGACAGTGGTGATATCTTTCACTGCTGCTGAAGGTATCTGACCTCAGAGTACACTGCATCCTCTCTGCTGGTCTTCTCTCTTGCTCTTCTAGAGGAGGAGGAGTTCTTCTTGGGGGTGAAACTCACAGCTGCATAGTTCAACACGTCACTGTCTTGATTCTGAGGGGGGTGGAGCCATGAGAAAATACATTATGATGATAGTATGATCTACTATATAATGTTTATATTCTCCTGTGGAAGAAAACACTCTACAAAAGACAGGACTGTTCAGACTGTACACCCACTACAATGACCTGACAGTCAGTGGAACAGTGACAGGCAGAAGTTTCATGGAAAAATGAACAACAATCACAAAGATCAGAAGGCTTCTTCTAGTACAGTGATATTTTTCTTCCAAAAAAGCTTAATAACATCAAAAGCACACATAAGCTGAATACTAGCTGTAAGGAAAGTTACATATCAGTTTTAAAGAAACATTTTCTTGTAAAAACTGAAGATATACTGTATTTATACATATTGACACAATTACCTGTTTGCCATCAAACTTCGGGACATTTGTCCTCCCATCAAAGAGATTGAAATAGAAGAATGCCAGCTATTAATTTGAAGACAATCCATTTATCTTTTTAACCTCATGTAGTTAATTAACTATGTTTATATGGATATTGAATTGATATTTGCAGAATGCACATTTTATTGACATTAAACATTAGACATTATATAAAGTTTGACCTCTGCTATCTCTGTTCTGAGTCTTGCACAGTGCCCAGACCAGCAGAAGCGTCACTATCCCAGAATGATGTTGGAAACCATCAACCACAGAACAGTAGGACTCAGATCAAATGGGGAATCATGCTCTGGAACTGTGGAGAAGGTATTGGTAAATTCATATTGTATTAATTAACTCTTAGTAGTAAGATCATTAAACAGTAAAAAATTGCACCAATAAACTAATGGTGGTATAGATTTATCTTGTATGTAATATTTTTTTGTTAATTCACATGAATATATCGGTGTGGCAATTTACAGATTAAATGGGAATTACAGTGAGGGAAAAAAAGTATTTGATCCCCTGCTGATTTTGTACGTTTGCCCACTGACAAAGACATGATCAATCTATACTTTTAATGGTAGGTTTATTTGAACAGTGAGAGACAGAATAACAACAACAAAATCCAGAAAAATGCATGTCAAAAATGTTATAAATTGATTTGCATTTTAATGAGGGAAATAAGTATTTGACCCCTCTGCAAAACATGACTTAGTACTTGGTGGCAAAACCCTTGTTGGCAATCACAGAGGTCAGACCTTTCTTGTAGTTGGCCACCAGGATTGCACACATCTAAGGAGGGATTTTGTCCCACTCCTCTTTGCACATCTTCTCCAAGTCATTAAGGTTTTGAGCCTGACGTTTGGCAACTTGAACCTTCAGCTCCCTCCACAGATTTTCTATGGGATTAAGGTCTGGAGACTGGCTAGGCCACTCCAGGACCTTAATGTGCTTCTTCTTGAGCCACTCCTTTGTTGCCTTGGCCGTGTGTTTTGGGTCATTGTCATGCTGGAATACCCATCCACGACCCATTTTTAATGCCCTGGCTGAGGGAAGGAGGTTCTCACCCAAGATTTGACGGTACATGGCCCCGTCCATCGTCCCTTTGATGCGGTGAAGTTGTCCTGTCCCCTTAGCAGAAAAACACCACCAGAGCATAATGTTTCCACCTCCATGTTTGATGGTGGGGATGGTGTTCTTGGGGTCATAGGCAGCATTCCTCCTCCTCCAAACACGGCGAGTTAAGTTGATGCCAAAGAGCTCGATTTTGGTCTCATCTGACCACAACACTTTCACCCAGTTATCCTCTGAATCATTCAGATGTTCATTGGTAAACTTCAGACGGGCCTGTATATGTGCTTTCTTGAGCAAGGGGACCATACGGGCGCTGCAGGATTTCAGTCCTTCACGGCGTAGTGTGTTACCAATTGTTTTCTTGGTGACTATGGTCCCAGCTGCCTTGAGATCATTGACAAGATCCTCCCGTGTAGTTCTGGGCTGATTCCTCACCGTTCTCATGATCATTTTAACTCCACAAGGTGAGATCTTGCATGGAGCCCCAGGCCGAGGGAGATTGACAGTTATTTTGTGTTTCTTCCATTTGCGAATAATCGCACCAACTGTTGTCACCTTCTCACCAAGCTGCTTGCCGATGGTCTTGTAGCCCATTCCAGCCTTGTGTAGGTCTACAATCTTGTCCCTGACATCCTTGGAGAGCTCTTTGGTCTTGGCCATGTTGGAGAGTTTGGAATCTGATTGATTGATTGCTTCTGTGGACAGGTGTCTTTTATACAGGTAACAAGCTGAGATTAGGAGCACTCCCTTTAAGAGTGTGCTCCTAATCTCAGCTTGTTACCTGTATAAAATACACCTGGGAGCCAGAAATCTTTCTGATTGAGAGGGGGTCAAATACTTATTTCCCTCATTAAAATGCAAATCAATTTCTAACATTTTTGACATGCGTTTTTCTGGATTTTTTTGTTGTTATTCTGTCTCTCACTGTTTAAATAAACCTACCATTAAAATTATAGACTGATCATTTCTTTGTCAGTGGGCAAACGTACAAAGTCAGCAGGGGATCAAATACTTTTTTCCCTCACTGTATATATATGTATGTATGTGTGTGTACATATATACACTGCTCAAAAAAATAAAGGGAACACTAAAATAACACATCCTAGATCTGAATGAATGAAATAATCTTATGAAATACTTTTTTCTTTACATAGTTGAATGTGCTGACAACAAAATCACACAAAAATTATCAATGGAAATCAAATGTATCAACCCATGGAGGTCTGGATGTCACGGTCGTCTATGTCGTCTAAGTATGACCAAGGCGCAGCGTGTCCAAGAAACATGACTTTATTAATTAAACGTTATCGAACTACAAAACAAAAGACGACTCAATGAAGTCCACGGTACACTGACCGAAACGGAACAAAAACCCACAACTCCCACAGGAAAACATACAGATTAAATATGGCTCCCAATCAGAGATAACGAGCCGACAGCTGACACTCGTTACCTCCGATTGGGAGTCATAGACCAAACCTAGAAATGAACCCAACCGAAATGCAAACATAGAAATACACCCAAATACCCAACATAACCAAACCAAAACCCAACAAAACAAAATACACCCTGGTTCAAATACAAAAGTCCCGGAGCCAGAGTGTCACAGTACCCCCCCCTAAAGGTGCGAACTCCGGGCGCACCAGCATACAGTCTAGGGGAGGGTCTGGGTGGGCGTCTGTCCACGGTGGCGGTTCTGGCCCTGGTCGTGGTCCCCACCCCACCTTAGTCACTATCCGCTTCCGTAGCCTCCTCCACATGACCACCCCCCAACTAAACCCCACTGGATTAAGGGGCGGCACCGGACTAAAGGGCAGCACCGGACTAAGGGGCAGCACCGGACTAAGGGACAGCACCGGACTCAATGGCGGATCCTGGCTGGCTGGCTCTGGCGGATCCTGGCTGGACGGCTCTGGCGGATCCTGGCTGGACGGCTCATGGCTGGCTGAAGGATCTGGCTGCTCATGGCTGGCTGACGGATCTGGCTGCTCATGGCTGGCTGACGGATCTGGCTGCTCATGGCTGGCCAACGGATCTGGCTGCTCATGGCTGGCCGACGGATCTGGCTGCTCATGGCTGGCTGAAGGATCTGGCTGCTCATGGCTGGCTGACGGATCTGGCTGCTCATGGCCGGCTGACGGATCTGGCTGCTCATGGCTGGCGGAAGGCTCTGGCTGATCCTGTCTGGCGGAAGGCTCTGGCTGATCCTGTCTGGCGGAAGGCTCTAGCGGCTCCGGTCTGGCGGACGGCTCTGAAGGCTCATGGCAGACGGGCGGCTTTGCAGGCTCAGTCCAGACGGCCAGTTCAAGCGCCTTTGGGCAGACGGGCAGTTCAGGCCCCGTTGGGCAGACGGCAGACTCTGGCCGTCTGAGGCGCACCGTAGGCCTGGTGCGTGGTGCCGGAACTGGAGGTACCGGGCTGAGGACACGCCTCTCAGGGCTAGTGCGGGGAGAAGCAACAGGGCATGCTGGACCCTGGGAACGCACATAAAGCCTAGTGCGGGGAGAAGGAACAGGGCATGCTGGACCCTGGGGACGCACATAAGGCCTAGTGCGGAGAGCAGCAACAGGACGCACAGGACTCGGGGAACACACAGGAGGCTTGGTGCGTGGTGTAGGCACTGGTGGTACTGGGCTGGAGCGGGGAGGTGGCGCCGGAAATACCGGAACGTGCAGGCTTACTGGCCCCCTTGAGCACTGAGCCTGCCCAACCTTACCCGGGTTGATGCTCCCCGTCGCCCGACCAGTACGGGGAGGTGGAATAACCCGCACCGGCCTATGTGGGCGAACCGGGAACACCATGCGTAAGGCTGGTGCCATGTACGCCGGCCCGAGAAGACGCACTGGTAGCCGGATGCGTTGGGCCGGCTTCATGACATCTGGCTCAACGCTCACTCTAACCCGGCCGATACGTGGAGCTGGAATGTACCGAACCGGGCTATGCCTGCGTACAGGAGACACCATGCGCTCTACTGCGTAACACGGTGTCTGCCCGTACTCTCGCTCTCCACGGTAAGTCCAGGGAGTAGGCGCAGGTCTCCTACCTGACTTCGCCACACTCCCTTTAAGCCCCCCCCCAAGACATTTTTGGGTAGTACCCACGGGCTTCCAGCCTTGACTCCGTGCTGCCTCCTCATACCGCCTCCTCTCGGCTTTAGCTGCCTCCAGCTCTTCACGAGGGCGGCGATATTCTCCCGGTTGTGCCCAAGGACCCTTTCCAGCCAGTATCTCCCCCCATGTCCATGAATCCTTTGGAGCTGGGTCCTGTTGCTGCTTGACACGCTGCTTGGTCCTATTATGGTGGGTTTTTCTGTCACGGTCGTCTATGTCGTCTAAGTATGACCAAGGCGCAGCGTGTCCAAGAAACATGACTTTATTAATTAAACGTTATTGAACTACAAAACAAAAGACGACTCAATGAAGTCCACGGTACACTGACCGAAACGAAACAAAAACCCACAACTCCCACAGGAAAACATACAGATTAAATATGGCTCCCAATCAGAGATAACGAGCCGACAGCTGACACTCGTTACCTCCGATTGGGAGTCATAGACCAAACCTAGAAATGAACCCAACCGAAATGCAAACATAGAAATACACCCAAATACCCAACATAACCAAACCAAAACCCAACAAAACAAAATACACCCTGGCTCAAATACAAAAGTCCCGGAGCCAGAGTGTCACACTGGATTTGGAGTCAACCTCAAAATTAAAGTGGAAAACCACACTACAGGCTGATCCAACTTTGATGTAATGTCCTTAAAACAAGTCAAAACTCAGTAGTGTGTGTGGCCTCCACGTGCCTGTATGACCTCCCTACAACGCCTGGGCATGCTCCTGATGAGGTGGCGGATGGTCTCCTGAGGGATATCCTCCCAGACCTGGACTAAAGCATCCGCCAACTCCTGGACAGTCTGTGGTGCAATGTGGCGTTGGTGGATGGAGCGAGACATGATGTCCCAGATGTGCTCAATTGGATTCAGGTCTGGGGAACGGGCGGGCCAGTCCATAGCATCAATGCCTTCCTCTTGCAGGAACTGCTGACACACTCCAGCCACATGAGGTCTAGCATTGTCTTGCATTAGGAGGAACCCAGGGCCAACCGCACCAGCATATGGTCTCACAAGGGGTCTGAGGATCTCATCTCGTTACCTAATGGCAGTCAGGCTACCTCTGGCGAGCACATGGAGGGCTGTGTGGCCCCCCAAAGAAATGCCACCCAACACCATTACTGACCCACCGCCAAACCGGTCATGCTGGAGGATGTTGCAGGCAGCAGAACGTTCTCCACGGCATCTCCAGACTCTGTCACGTCTGTCACGTGCTCAGTGTGAACCTGCTTTCATCTGTGAAGAGCACAGGGGGCCAGTGGCGAATTTGCCAATCTTGGTGTTCTCTGGCAAATGCCAAACGTCCTGCATGGTGTTGGGCTGTAAGCACAACCCCCACCTGTGGACGTCGGGCCCTCATACCACCCTCATGGAGTCTGTTTCTGACCATTTGAGCAGACACATGCACATTTGTGGCCTGCTGGAGGTCATTTTGCAGGGCTCTGGCAGTGCTCCTCCTGCTCCTCCTTGCACAAAGGCGGAGGTAGCAGTCCTGCTGCTGGGTTGTTGCCCTCCTACGGCCTTCTCCACGTCTCCTGATGTACTGGCCTGTCTCCTGGTAGTGCCTCCATGCTCTGGACACTACGCTGACAGACACAGCAAACCTTCTTGCCACAGCTCGCATTGATGTGCCATCCTGGATGAGCTGCACTACCTGAGCCACTTGTGTGGGTTGTAGACTCCGTCTCATGCTACCACTAGAGTGAAAGCACCGCCAGCATTCAAAAGTGACCAAAACTTCAGCCAGGAAGCATAGGAACTGAGAAGTGGTCTGTGGTCACCACCTGCAAAACCTTTATTGGGGGTGTCTTGCTAATTGCCTATAATTTCCACCTGTTGTCTATTCCATTTGCACAACAGCATGTGAAATGTATTGTCAATCAGTGTTGCTTCCTAAGTGGACAGTTTGATTTCACAGAAGTGTGATTGACTTGGAGTTACATTGTGTTGTTTAAGTGTTCCCTTTATTTTTTTGAGCAGTGTATATATATACAGTGGGGAGAACAAGTATTTGATACACTGCCGATTTTGCAGGTTTTCCTACTTACAAAGCATGTAGAGGTCTGTAATTTTTATCATAGGTATACTTCAACTGTGAGAGACGGAATCTAAAACAAAAATCCAGAAAATCACATTGTATGATTTTTAAGTAATTCATTTGCATTTTATTGCATGACTTAAAAATTTGATCACCTACCAACCAGTAAGAATTCCGGCTCTCACAGACCTGTTAGTTTTTCTTTAAGAAGCCCTCCTGTTCTCCACTCATTACCTGTATTAACTGCACCTGTTTGAACTCGTTACCTGTATAAAAGACACCTGTCCACACACTCAATCAAACAGACTCCAACCTCTCCACAATGGCCAAGACCAGAGAGCTGTGTAAGGACATCAGGGATAAAATTGTAGACCTGCACAAGGCTGGGATGGGCTACAGGACAAAAGGCAAGCAGCTTGGTGAGAAGGCAACAACTGTTGGCGCAATTATTAGAAAATGGAAGAAGTTCAAGATGACGGTCAGTCACCCTCGGTCTGGGGCTCCATGCAAGATCTCACCACTTGGGGCATCAATGATCATGAGGAAGGTGAGGGATCAGCCCAGAACTACACGGCAGGACCTGGTCAATGACCTGAAGAGAGCTGGGACCACAGTCTCAAAGAAAACCATTAGTAACACACTACGCCATCATGGATTAAAATCCTGCAGCGCACGCAAGGTCCCCCTGCTCAAGCCAACGCATGTCCAGGCCCGTCTGAAGTTTGCCAATGACCATCTGGATGATCCAGAGGAGGAATGGGAGAAGGTCATGTGGTCTGATGAGACAAAAATAGAGCTTTTTGGTCTAAACTCCACTCGCCGTGTTTGGAGGAAGAAGAAGGATGAGTACAACCCCAAGAACACCATCCCAACCATGAAGCATGGAGGTGGAAACATCATTCTTTGGGGATGCTTTTCTGCAAAGGGGACTGGACGACTGCACCATATTGAGGGGAGGATGGATGGGGCCATGTATTGCGAGATCTTGGCCAACAACCTCCTTCCCTCAGTAAGAGCATTGAAGATGGGTCGTGGCTGGGTCTTCCAGCATGACAACGACCCGAAACACACAGCCAGGGCAACTAAGGAGTGGCTCCGTAAGAAGCATCTCAAGGTCCTGGAGTGGCCTAGCCAGTCTCCAGACCTGAACCCAATAGAAAATATTTGGAGGAAGCTGAAAGTCCGTATTGCCAAGCGACAGCCCCGAAACCTGAAGGATCTGGAGAAGGTCTGTATGGAGGAGTGGGCCAAAATCCCTGCTGCAGTGTGTGCAAACCTGGTCAAGACCTACAGGAAACGTATTATCTCTGTAATTGCAAACAAAGGTTTCTGTACCAAATATTAAGTTCTGCTTTTCTGATATATCAAATACTTATGTCATGCAATAAAATGCAAATTAATTACTTAAAAATCATACAATGTGATTTTCTGGATTTTTGTTTTAGATTCCGTCTCTCACAGTTGAAGTGTACCTATGATAAAAATTACAGACCTCGACATGCTTTGTAAGTAGGAAAACCTGCAAAATTGGCAGTGTATCAAATACTTGTTCTCCCCACTGTATATATATATTTGTGTTGGGTGGAGTAATAAAACCCCTAATACGTATTCCTGCGCCTGTCTTCTAATCATTATACAACGTGACATCCATAATGTAAATGTATACACCACTGCATAAAAGCTGCATTTCTGGCTCTTGGCTTTCATCACAAGCCTCCATCATTAAACACTAATATTAGTTGTAACCGCAATAGCATTGAATAATATATGTTTTTGTTGGCCTAATTTCAAACCTTTATTTGTTTCCAATACCTTCTTTTTGTTGAAGGAAGTTGAAAAAAAACGATTGAGATGACACCATCTTTATCTGCACTTTTTCCTCTTCCTGAATGCTATGAGTTCTTAAATGTTTTCAACTCGAGACCCAAATGAGAAATTGACTGTCCTCCCGTGACCCAAATCGACCTCCAATGACCCGAAGTAAGAATAAATAGTTTGTGATTACAGATGTATTCTCATAACTCAGGACACATAGTTTAAGAAACCCAACACAGTTCAGGGTTTGGAAAATGCTTTTAGCTTGTTTGTATTCTTGACATACTTTGCACATCTAACTGAGTGGCAGGGGTCTGGTGTTTACCGTCCAGATGAACAAATGAAGAGACGTGTGCAAAGAGCCCCCCCCACCCCACCCCCCACGCCCTCAAATCACCCAGGCATTTACTCTTACACACAAATATTTTGCCAATTCTATCTGACGGCAGGTGGACTGAAAATCGGGCGAGAGAGAGAGAGAGCATAAGGGACATTTCATCCCCCAGTGTTAGTCTATGAGAGACCCAGTGATGTTCACCTCAGCAGGTCTCACTCTACACTGAGCTGCACCTTCCTATCACTCACACCACAGGAAGTGAGCAATACCCTCACTCGCTCCTCCTCTACCTCAGACCCCAAACATATTCACCTTATAAGGTGATTTTCAGAATAGGGGGCTATGATCAGTGCAAAGCCAAGACAGGAAATACTCATTGACAAACACAATCATGACAAAGGCAATTTTGTTTTTAACTCTTTATTTGTCTTTATAAGTGATCAATACAATTGTCTACTGCTGGGTACTTTGCCCCTCAGGGTCACCCTATAAAAAAATCACTAAAACACACAACAGAGATCTAAGTTAAGAGAGGCCAAAAGAGGCAAATACTCCTCTGCAGCCAGTAAACAGTTGTGTTTTGACTTCTAAATCCTCCTCTCTAACCTCACCCTGTACCATTGAGCTGTGTGGCCTAACTGTGTTGGAGAGCGCTACAGAGATTTCAAAACATTTTATTTAACTACACATTCAATTTAGAAATATTTAAACGTGTATTCAAAGATATGGCAAACCAATCTTCCTCATCTTCCATCCTCCTCCTCTTTGTCATCTTGTAGCAGCATACACTACATGGGGGTCCAGCTCCTTCTCTCTTCTCCTCTCCATCTTCCTCCTCTTGGAGGTGAAATTCAGGGCGGAATAATTCAATGCATCTGGATCTTGATTCTGTAGATTTGCAAACATCATGACATAGACTACAGTTGTAATTTTCAGTGTTTCTGAATTGCTTATAATTAAGTATTTAACCATGCAGTATTTACCTGATCATTTTGTGGTTGTCTTTGAGAATCAGGTCCTGAATATGATATAAAAGAGAGATGAGAGAACAGATTAATGGATAATTCCATTCTAGTGTACACACTGACTCTTCTGATCATCATTGTACAGTATGTCACAGGAAAAACATCCACATTTGAAGTGTAGTTCACAGGACCCATATTATCGTGAAATGGGCTCCTACCTGTGTTGTGTGTTTTTGCCTCTCGTATGATCTTGAGGACCAGGATGAGGATGACTATCAGTAGAACAGCAGTCACAACACCCAGGATCACAACCAGGGGAAGGAGGTACATGGTTCCATCATCATCCTCTCCTACTAGACTGATAGTTCCATTACAATGTCCTATTAGATTACATTTTATTAAATCATTTGGTGGCCCTTTATTGACAGACCTCAACATTATGTGTTTTTAATAATAATAATAATAATAATATGCCATTTAGCAGACGCTTTTATCCAAAGCGACTTACAGTCATGCGTGCATAAATTTTTTTTTTTGTGTATGGGTGGTCCCGGGGATCGAACCCACTACCTTAGCGTTACAAGCGCCGTGCTCTACCAGCTGAGCTACATTTAAAAAATAATAATCTACATGACAATGAAAAAAGAAACTCACGCTCTATAGATGACTCCTGTATTTCCTCACCTCCGTTGTGCCCTATAACATTGAGATTAGTAAGAATAGATAAGTATTTTTTCTCAAAATTAGAATGATAATCAATATGTCCATCAATGGTTTGCCTTTCTTTCACGATAACTCCTGATTAGGTTGATAAACATTTTCAAATGTATCAAAAGCCAGATAAATAGTTGAAAACGTACCTTGAATTTTTAGAACTGTTGCGTTGACAAAGAACATGTGGCTATGTGGATACAATCCACAGAAATACAGGCCACAGTCAGCTATTTCCACTTTTGTGATTTTGAGAAAGATAGTGGTGTTGTTGCTGAACATTTCCAAATGGCTCCAGTGAAAACCATTGTGGAGATGAGGTGTTGAATTAAAGCCGTACATAGACGAGATACACACAGGCTCTGATCCGTTGACTTGCTTGAACCATGCTGTGTGTCCCACAACCGTTGTAACATTGGAGCACTGCAAGATGATGGTTTCCCCAGTACGGACCTCTACAGTCTGAGACTGAGAAACCAAAACAGAGTCCAAACCTGAAACACAGAGAACAAAGTCCTAAGTTAATGACTATCGTCATGGATATCACATGTACATGTTAGAAATCAGGAAAAAGTGCTGCACTGAACATTCTGGTTATACTTGACGGATGCAGTCAATCTTGTTAGATTTAACAGTAAGTAGCCTACTTACTCAATCCATAGAGCAGTAGAGCTGGTAGGAAGGTTCTGGCCATTCTGTGTGTAGATCTATTCTGCTCTGTCTGTTTGTGAATCAGACCTCTTTATTCACTCTGAGATCACAGTGAGATCAAAGGGGATTTGATTGGTAGTGGGCGTGGTATTTGGTATTGGACAGCAATGTCTATTTACAGGAAGTAAAATTGACACAGACGTTTTATATGGAGTGTAAAAACAGAAATGTTGCATATTTGTGTTCAATCAAAATTGCGATAGGTGTTTGGGTTCGGTTGGGTAAATATAGGTCAGCGTTTCTCAAACTAAAGGTTGCGACCCCATGTAGTCTCTGTCCCCTGATAAAAAAATTGTGTCACAAGAAAAAATCGGAGATAAGATGTACAAAATCTCTTTTGGTTCATAGAACCGGGTTACGTCAGTAACCAGTGGCGGCTCCTGAAAAAATTCTCAGAGGGGGCAATTTTTCTGATGATTTAGGTGACCTACACACATTTTAAAAAAGATATGTCCAGCAACAACATGAAGACAGGGGCAGCATATAAGTCAATACCAGAAGCATTTATTGACTGATCTCAAAAGTGTTGGCTTACAAAAGCAAAATAAGTTATCACAGTAAAAATAATCAAGGGTGTTCTTTCACATTCCTCAACACTGCATAAACAATATGCATTTCCATAAAACACCTCATCTAATTGTGCCACAAAGTTGACAAGTCCAAGAAAAATACCATAGTTGGTGGAGCCCTCAGTATGACTAAAGCGCGTAAGTGCAAGCCCTCCCGGAACCCATAGAGATTGTATTGAAAGCTCTGATATTTCAAAAAAAAATATTTTACATGAGAGTCTATGAGAGACTTCTGGGGCGATTTTCAACCTGACTGAAATCGCCCCAAAAGGGGCGGGGCCATTTGAAGCACGACTTTAGCCTGATTGGACATTTAGTGGCAGATCAGACGTCTAGATTAGAACACTGATAACTACTGTTGCCGTGATATAATTGATTAGAAAAAAAATCCCTTCCTTTTCCAGTTTGGCAGTGCGTCGCCCATATCGCCCTAATGAACACACCGCCCCTGTCAGTAACCTCCGGTAGCCGCGAGTTGCGGTTGTAATAAACAGAGCTGTTTCTGTTTTCTTCCTACAAATGCGTCTCTATCTTTTGAACGGTTTAAGTTAAAGCATATTCTGACCCCATCCCTGAAAGATAAGACTCTTAGGAACACATATGTGTCTTCTGTTTCCCTCTACACTGCCCACAAGCACTCAGGACTCATTAGAACAGAGAGGACAAGACCAGGCACTAAATACTATTGGGAAGGAAAAACACATACTGTAATCAATTATGATATTATTTTCTACACAGAAGATCATACAACTTTATTGCCTGGTGATCTTCTGAACTTCCCAATACCTTTCTGGTGCATTTCAGTCACTTCAAACCATACTTCCTTCAGAGTTAAATACTGTCAAAAGTACTGTTAGACTGATTTGTACTAGACCAATTAGAAAGTAAACATTGGCCATTGATTATGTCACTCTTTTTATATGGTGGGGTCTCGAAAAATGTTGGATATCAAAATTGGGTCGCAGGCCAAATAATTTTGGGAACAACTGATATAGGTGTTTGGGTTTGGTGGGTTCATATAGGTGTTTGGGTTAGGTGGGGTTCATAGGTGACCACAAGGCTTCACCCTATCAGGGTTAGTGCTGGTAAGGCTTTATTTGTATAGTCCCCTACATATGGATTATACATGTTCAAAATAACTGTCCACTAGCCTTAATCCTAACCCTTAAACCCAACCCCAGCCCTAACCCTTAACCCCAGCCCTAGCCTAACTCTAACCCTATCCCTAACAGTAACCCTAGCGTAACCCTAACTAGCCTGACTAGATACAGCTTCAAAGGTAGACAAGTATTTTTTTTTGCGAGAAGGGGGGTAGCTGCAGTCCAATATGGTATCTGGAAAATGGCCGAGTGGGTGTGTCGAAAGGAAAGTAGTGGGTGTGTGGAAAGGAGTTGGTGTGTCGAAATCTCTCTGCTATAGGTTAGACTGTTTTGATTGAGCGGTGTGTTTTCTTCTTCAGTTTCTTACCACGCAACTACGATACATTGAGCTCCATACCATGAGATTTTGGACGTCTGTTTTGAAGCCAGAGCATGACTCTGAGTCGTATTTCACTGTTAGTTTTACACAAATAATTGTACATTTTGAGTTATAAAACTGACTATTGTTTATTTGTTATTATAAATACTGATGATGGGTGTACTGTTGCTTAATGTGTTGTATGTGTGTGCTTACTGTGACTGTCACCCTCATATTGGCTACTACAGTAGGTAGCTACTTCTCACGCCGTTGCCGGACATTAGTGCTTGGCAAACGGGAGCAAAGGGCAGTGTGTCCCGGTGTTGTTGCTGTTCATGGTCTCCCCATTGAGTAGTAGATTGTATGTATGTATCAAGGTGACATCTAGATGGTTATCAATATGAGTTATTGTGTATGCTGCTATCCTACTTGAAATAAAATAACGTGATGGTAAAACATGACCACGTTAGCTACCGCTGGCGACACGACCATGATATAGCTCCTCAGTAAGAAGCACGTCGATACAACAGCGGTGCACTGGTCACCGGCTTATCGTCTAGTCATTCAGCCAAATCAGCCACGCAAAACGGTCTTGAGTGGGAACAAATCTGCCCAATTAGCTGATTCGCTTTCCATACACCCACTCCTTTCGACACACCCACTCTCCCATACTCCGGTCGCCATATTGGGCTGCAGCTACCCATACTTGTTTTTATCTCATGATCATAGCATGCAGATCTGTCTGGGTGTCAGAGATACTAACCAAGGGGTTCCCAAACTTTTTTGCCCGTGACCATATTTTGATATCAAACATCTTTTGCGACCCAACCATGTACAGAAAGTTATGTAATCAAAGACCAATGTTTACATTTATAAATTGGAGCTATGACAGTCTATTACAAATCAGTCTAACAGTACTTTTGAGTGTTTTTAAATCTGAAGGAAGTATGGTTTGAAGTGACTGAAATGCATCAGAAAGGTATTGGGAATTTCAGATGATCACCGGGCAATAATTGTGTACGATATTCTGTGTAGAAAAGATCATCATCATTGATTATGTTATTTTTCCCCCAGTCTGATTTAGTGCCTGGTCTGACAGACAGAACGACTAGTATACACCAGTGGCAGTCGGGGCTGTTTTTTAATGAACATGGCCTTATTTCTATTGGATGACTGTCACTCATATTTCATTCACCCAGCTCAATTTAACACTGATAGGTTTAGGTTAATACATGATACTAAAATGTTCCCTGTACCCATCATGAGGTTGCTACAACCTAGCCTATGAATGAAAGTTTGCAACGTAGGTGTACAGGTCAAGAGAACTTTGAGTAATCAAGGTGCCAGACAGTAACACATTCAATATCACCTTGCACACTCTTGCCTGCATCTAGCTGATCAAGGGTGTAATCATTAGTCCAACAGTTGCAAACGAGAGTTTATATTGGCTCCTTCTCCAAACTCCACCTTCTTGCCATAAGAGACCCAGCATCAGAGCTCTTCTCACACTGATCATGCCTGTCTCCATTGATGTAAATGATTCCTGGACGGGATTCTCCTGAGCCGTGTCTGAACCAATAGACACTGTGTTCTCCTGCACAGGTCTCAGTGTGTATTGTACAGTTCAGAGTCACAGAGTCTCCTGGCTGGACTGACTCAGACACAGGCTGCTGGAGCACTGACATGTTTCTGGACCCTGATCCTGACAAGAAGGTTTATAAGTCAGTAAATCTATTCCGTATGTTGTGTCCCAACTTAATATTTTTGAAATCATTCTCATTTCTGATTATGCAAATACAGCATAATTAAGCCATTGTATCCAAAACGTAATGTGGAAAAAGCCCTCAACATTATAGTTGCAGAATATTAGTTACTATTTCCTTTCATTGTAAATTAAGATGTTGTACCTTTCACAATCAGAATGGCTCCTTCTCCAAACTCCACCTGGTTGGCATAAGAGTTCCCACAGTAATATGTGGCTGAATCAGAGTGCTGCATGTCTGATATCTATAGGTGATTCATTCCTTCACCGCTTTGCACTGAGAAGCGAGTGTTACCCTTAAATTCATGGTAAAATGTTGCATTCTTGTTATACTTGTAAAATACTGATAAGATTTGGGGATTGTCACCCAATGTTTGCTTGTACCACATAAAGTACAGTGCCAGGTTGCCTTTATAGATGCAGTGCAAAGTCACTGTCTCTCCAACATTGGCTGTAACAAGATGAATTTCAGAGGATTGTGCAGCAGCTAGAATACAGACAGAGACATCATCCATCACTTACACAAGTCCTTTATATACAAAAAAATATAAATCTATGAATTGCATCAATAATGTACCTGAGTGTACATCCCTTAAGCAGAGAAATATAAAAGTTGGACATACCCATCTCTACAAGAAGTGCCAGTAACAGACTCAGTGTGATCATCTTTGAAGATGTCCTCTTCACAACCTGTGTCTTGAGTGGAAACAGTCCTCCATGTAGACAACACTTCAACTATTTGGCTCCTGGACGCTTCATTTTTGTTAACACCTTCTTCAGCCCACCATGGTCTTCGTAACTGAAAATCACTCATATAATCCATGCAAAGTGAACCAATGCTTACTGTATAGGCTATTTTGTAGAAGGTGGGTGAAGCATACACACTTTGTGGTGTCTAGATGATAATTAATTTTTGTTAACATTGTATAGTTTGATATTTAGGCACCAGCTGAATCAAAGATGTCCAATACTGAGGCAGTGTGTAAAGAGAATATGTGAATGTCCTTCATTAAAGTGGGTTGAAAGTTTAATGTCATCTGGCAAGTATGCAGTACATTTTCAAGTATACATTACACATACATGCCACTGTATGCTCTTGGTATCAAACTTGTGTGCCTTCAATAGATTTATCCCTACCCCATGCAACAGTTACAGACAGTACTCCTGATGACCTATATGTGGGGTGAACAGGGGTGGAGCATTACTGTGAGGATATGTGGGGGAAACACCTACAGAATGAAAGTCAGTTTTATCCCTGTCAGTCATTTACTAACTCAAGTGTAGGCTACTAGTTGAGCGTTTAGTAGGGGTGTACCTCGTGGGGCAGGCCTCTTGGCTGTAGCCTAGCATACATTGATACAAGTTCTACTTTAAACTCTGTAAACAAATGATTGTAGTTTGAATTAATTAAACCTATTGTCTTGTAAGTGACAAGATACAGGCTACATGGCATACAGTATATAAGTGGACTGTGTTGCAAATTGTCATGGTTGTGAACAACAATGAAAGAATGAGAGAAAACAGAGTGACACCACATAGACATCCTGCTGAAAACCACATAGAGACACAGGGTATGTAAAAGGCCAGCAGGCCTGTCCAAAGCATAGAGACGGCCTTGTTTTGTTATCACTGCAGACCACAGTGTGCCGGTACCTGTGAACATCTCACTGTGTGGGTGCAAGCATGGGTGGGTTTAGCATTTATCAGTAGGTTGGGTCTGCAGAAGCCCTCTGCACACATTCATACAGACATACTGTATGTACAGAACACAAGAGAAGGAACAAGTCTATTTTAGTCAGTAACAGTTAAATGGATATTTATTCATGCTAAAAGAAGCAACATATACAGGGATTTCAGAAGAGCAATTTAATCAATTGATATACAAGGTCACAGGTCATTCATTTTAAAAATGCAATATGAAACATTTGCGTCATTTAGCAGACGCTCTTATCCAGAGCGACTTACAGGAGCAATTAGGGTTACGTGCCTTGTTTAAGGGCACATCTACAGATTTTTCACCTAGTCGGCTCTGAGATTAGAACCAGCAACCTTTCGGTTACTGGCACAACGCTCTTACCCACTAAGATACCTGCCATTGGTAGACTATTTGTTTTCTCACACTTACTTTATCTTGCCTCCATTGCAGAAGACCAGCAAAACCAAGTGTACTTAAAGTATTTGAAAGAAAACTATTATTATTTTGAACAAGTCATTCAACAGTTACAGTACTCCAGATGACCCATAGGAGGGCTGTTATACATAGAACATGTCTTGTCTTGTCTAGACGTTAAGAGCATTGGGACAGTAACTGAAAGGTTGCTGGTTTGAATTCCCGAGCCGACTAGTCGAAAAATCAGTGGATGTGCCCTTGCGCAAGGCACTTAACCCTACTTGCTCCGGATAAGAGCATCTTCTAAATGACTAACAAGTAAATGTATACGGGTGAAAAGGGGTAGAGCTGTGGGAGGGTATATGAGATAAACAACTATAGAATGAAACAAGTCAATTGTATGTCAGTCTCATTCCCTATCATTCACAGAAACATGCACTAACTGAAATATAACACCTGAGAGTGCATGACTGATTGGACACCCCAGCCTAATATAACCAATATACATGACACACCGTTCTCATAGGAGGCAATCTATCAGGAGGATCCTCCTCAATTGGTCTCCTTACAGAGAACCCTGCAGTATTCCTAGAACACTTGTCTGATTGAGAATGTACTAGTTCTCCCATGAGTCATGACATCATCATAACATGGCCCTTCCCCCTGAGCACATAGCTATGCAATGAATGGTGCTGTATTACACATGATGCTTAACTTGGAGAGTTCAAATAGTTCATTAGCAGTTCATTGTGGTTTGTTACTGATTTCAGATAACTATATACATCCGAGAACTGGTTTGCTGTGACTGCAAGCTGTCAGTAGGAACATGAACAACAGTAACAAATGTGAAAACAACAGACTGACGCCAGATAGACATCCTGCTGAAAACCACAGAGACACAGAGAGCAGGTAGGAGGGTCCTGTGTGTACAAAGCCAGCAGGCCTAACCAAAGCCTATATATGGCCTCGTACTTAGAGCAGATCGCAAGTACCTGTGAACTTGTTAGCTGTGTGTGGGTGGATGTGAGTGTCATGTTATCAACACGTCTAAAAGAAGGTCAAGACATTTTAGAGGAGATATTACTTGAAAAATATGTTTGTTGCCTTACTTATGCAATGACTCCCTGGAACTCAATTACAAAACTACACACATGAGTCATTGTCTTCATCATACAGATCACTCTACTACCTGTTTCATTTTGAATGATTGTTGCTCCTTGTTACTAAGTTACACTTTATAACTATGTTGAGGTTAGTAGTAATGATCCAGTGATGATGACTGCCTGGCTTTTTAGGTGGTTGCTACTTAAAGCAACTGGAAATTATTTCTAACATGTTATAGATGTGTAATAAGCATTTAATAACTATATTACCTTGTTATAGATTCTTCATAGCCACACATTGTCTTTTTTGGCATTTGTTTGACTGCTATTTCGGCTAGACACATGAACTATCACAGAAAGGCAAGTTGTCTATGATACTTCAAATTAATGAACTTTGACAACTACATGTTGCTGCCAACTCTGTTGAGGCAGTTATGGGGACTTCCATGTACACTGCTGCTCCCTGTTGAAAAAGAAATTGATTGCAGTCCTACAAGGTGCACTTATACATATTCACATTTTGTCAATCATTTTTGAAAACTGCCCAGTTACTATGTCAAATTGGAAATCAGTCTCTCAACCATATCAATTCTGTTCAAAGTATATTCAGCTAAGAAGTTTATTTTTAGTTCAGTCTTTTCTTATGGAGAGAGAGAGAGAGTTGTGTTCTCAGTGATAGATTTTTGTGGTTTTTGATGGTGTGTGAAAAGAGAGTGTGGTGAGGACTGACGGTCATTGCTGGGGGTTAGAGTTGAGTTTACGTGAGTGGAAAATCTATTTAGGGCAGTCAGAACACCACAGAGAGCTGTGATACAGGATACAACTAAAAGAAGACAGTTTGAGAGGCTAAAACACCAGCAATATATACATATTAACAGTTATTATGCAACCAACCATCTTCTTTACATTGAGCATAGGCTTGATATGGTTGTTGCCCACTTAATCTGTGGGTGAAAGTGTTGTAGAAATGTAAGGAAAGAGAAAAATATGAATGAAAATCCTCTATATGAAAGCAGTTTAATGTTTTATTTGATCAAAATTGAACAGTATCAATGTAAAAAGACATTGTAACTTACAATGTAAAAGCCACAGTCATACATACAGTGTAGAGAACACAGAATCAATGCAAGTTATTAAAGAGGAAAAGTTGACATTTCAGTCCATGTTTTGGCGTCTCACCCCAGAATACACAGTGTCTCTCTCCATGGCGTTCCCCTGTCTCCCGGCCTTCAGTTTCTGGTGGACGACGTTCAGAGCGGCGTAATGGAGAGTATCAGGCTCTTGATCCTGAGAAGAATAGCAAAAAATGATTATCCAAATATTTGGTATTAGACTAAGTATTGTGGTATAGTGAAACAACCCTTCTAATAAAATGCATATTTTCGTATTTTGATTGAAGGAAAAACCCATTGATTCAGCAACAGCTAAACAAGTGTTAGGTCAGGTTACCTGGTTATCATGACTGGGGACTGCAGGAGCACATAGCTGAGTGTGCGTTCCTTTTAATCAAACAAGAATCAATACAATCAACATTTACATTTTAGTCATTTAGCAGACGCTCTTATCCAGAGCAACTTACGGTTAGTGAGTGCATACATTTTCATACTGGCCCCCCGTGGGAATCGAACCCACAACCCTGGCGTTGCAAAAGCCATGCTCTACCAACTGAGCTACACAGTGCCGATGACGAGCTTTTATGACCAATTTTGGCCAAAACATGTAAAATAATGTAACTGTACCAACAATTGATAAGCATACTGTATCTTGCACAATAATATTGCTTACCTATGCACTTGCTCATCTTGTACAAAACACAAGTATAGACAATGATGAGGATGACTGTCACGAACGTTGAGAGATGGGTCAGACCAAGGTGCAGTGTGAAGAGCGTACATGTTTATTAACTAAATAAACATTCAACAAAACAAGAAACAACGTGACGTGACGTGACGTGACGTGACGTGACGTGACGTGACGTGACGTGACGTGACGTGACGTGACGTGACGTGACGTGACGTGACGTGACGTCCAAAGGGCTATACACATACCAGCCTAACAGGAACAAGATCCCACAATACACAGCAGGCAATGGGCTACCTAAGTATGACCCCCAATCAGAGACAATGAGCGACAGCTGCCTCTGATTGGGAATCATACCCGGCCAGACATAGAAATAGAAAAACTAGAACCTAAACATAGAATGTCTAACATAGAATTCCACACCCTGACTCAACAAACAAGAGTTCTATAGGTCAGGGCGTGACAATGACACACAGACCCAACGCTACGCCCAGGCAGTACATGAACAGAAGATGGTCCTCCTTAAAACCATCTGTGAAATATCAAATAGGGATAGAGACACTGAGACACTGAGGGATAAAGCTATGACAATGTTTAAGACACCAACAAGACTCTACCTGATCTGAGAGTCATACTTTCTTCTCTCAGATACAAAGATACAGTGGGGGAAAAAAGTATTTAGTCAGCCTCCAATTGTGCAAGTTCTCCCACTTAAAAAGATGAGAGAGGCCTGTAATTTTCATCATAGGTACACGTCAACTATGACAGACAAATTGAGGGAAAAAAATCAAGAAAATCACATTGTAGGATTTTTAATGAATTTATTTGCAAATTATGGTGGAAAATAAGTATTTGGTCACCAACAAACAAGCAAGATTTCTGGCTCTCACAGACCTGTAACTTCTTCTTTAAGAGGCTCCTCTGTCCTCCACTCGTTACCTGTATGAATGGCACCTGTTTGAACTTGTTATCAGTATAAAAGACACCTGTCCACAACCTCAAACAGTCACACTCCAAACTCCACTATGGCCAAGACCAAAGAGCTGTCAAAGGACACCAGAAACAAAATTGTAGACCTGCACCACACTGGGAAGACTGAATCTGCAATAGGTAACCAGCTTGGTTTGAAGAAATCAACTGTGTGAGCAATTATTAGGAAATGGAAGACATAGAAGACCACTGATAATCTCCCTCGTACTGGGGCTCCACGCAAGATCTCACCCCGTGGGGTCAAAATGATCACAAGAACGGTGTGCAAAAATCCCAGAACCACACGGGGGGACCTAGTGAATGACCTGCAGAGAGCTGGGACCAAAGTAACAAAGCCTACCATCAGTAACACACTACGCCGCCAGGGACTCAAATCCTGCAGTGCCAGACGTGTCCCCCTGCTTAAGCCAGTACATGTCCAGGCCTGTCTGAAGTTTGCTAGAGTGCATTTGGATGATCCAGAAGAGGATTGGGAGAATGTCATATGGTCAGATGAAACCAAAATATAACTTTTTGGTAAAAACTCAACTCGTCGTGTTTGGAGGACAAAGAATGCTGAGTTGCATCCAAAGAACACCATACCTACTGTGAAGCATGGGGGTGGAAACATCATGCTTTGGGGCTGTTTTTCTGCAAAGGGACCAGGACGACTGATCCGTGTAAAGGAAAGAATGAATGGGGCCATGTATCGTGAGATTTTGAGTGAAAATCTCCTTCCATCAGCAAGGGCATTGAAGATGAAACGTGGCTGGGTCTTTCAGCATGACAATGATCCCAAACACACCGCCCGGGCAACGAAGGAGTGGCTTCGTAAGAAGCATTTCAAGGTCCTGGAGTGGCCTAGCCAGTCTCCAGATCTCAACTCCATAGAAAATCTTTGGAGGGAGTTGAAAGTCTGTGTTGCCCAGCGACAGCCCCAAAACATCACTGCTCTAGAGGAGATCTGCATGGAGGAATGGGCCAAAATACCTGCAACAGTGTGTGAAAACCTTGTGAAGACTTACAGAAAACGTTTGACCTGTGTCATTGCCAACAAAGGGTATATAACAAAGTATTGAGAAACTTGTAAAGTGGTTAACCCACTGGCTATAAGGTGAATGCACCAATTTGTAAGTCGCTCTGGATAAGAGCGTCTGCTAAATGACGTAAATGTAAATGTAAATGTGCAAGGATTCCTCCAGATTTGTCGCTTGGCATTCAGGCCAAAGAGTTCAATCTTGGTTTCATCAGACCAGAGAATCGTGTTTCTCATGGTCTGAGAGTCCTTTAGGTGCCTATTGGCAAACTGAATACACCACTGCATATACCTTATTTTTTTTCATGAAGGAAGAGTTGACAAAACTATTGAGATGACACTACATCTTAACCCTAAAGCACATCTTCCTGAGTGCTTTAGGGTTCTGAAACGTTTTCAACTCGAGACCCAAATGAGAAATTGAATGTCCTCCCGTGACGAAAATCGACCTCCAACGACCCGAAGTAAGAAGAAATAGTTAGTGATAATAGATGTATTCTGATAACTCAGGACCCATAGTTTAAGAAACACTGCACAGTTTAGGGTTTGGAAAATGCTTTTAGCTTGTTTGTATTCTTGACATACTTTGCACATCTAACTGAGCGGCAGCGGTCTGGTGTTCACCGTCCAGCTGAACAGATGAAAAGAGGTGTGAGAAGAGCGTGTGCACTACCACCCGAATCAACGATTAAATGCATTACCAACCTGTTGATAGGTGGACTGGAAATACTGACATACTGAGAGAGAGAGAGAGAGAGAGAGAGAGAGGGAGAGAGAGAGGAGAGAGAGAGAGAGAGAGAGAGAGAGAGAGAGAGAGAGAGAGAGAGAGAGAGAGAGAGAGAGAGAGAGAGAGAGAGAGAGAATAAGGTACATTTCATCCCCCAGTGTTAGTCTATGAGAGACCCAGTGATGTTCACCTCAGCCGTTAAGGAGCCTTTTGGACCTAGACTTGGCGCTCCGGTACCACTTTCCATGCGGTAGCAGAGAGAACAGTCTGTGTCTTGGGTGACTGGAGTCTTTGACAATTTTTTGGGCCTTCCTCTGACAACGCCTAGTATATCGGTCCTGGATGGCAGGAAGCTTGGCCCCAGTGATGTACTGGGACATACGTACTACCCTCTGTAGCACCTTACTGTCGGAAGCCAAGCAGTTACCATACCAGGCGGTGATGCAACCAGTCAGGATGCTCTCGATGGTGCAGTTGTATAACTTTTTGAGGATCTGGGGACCCATGCCAAATCTTTTCAGTCTGCTGAGGGGGAAAAGGTGTTGTCGTGCCCTCTTCACGACTGTCTTGGCGTGTTTGGACCATGAGAGTTTGTGTTGTGTGTGTGTGCTTACTGTGACTGTCACCCTGATATTGGCTACTACAGTAGGTAGCTACTTCCCACGCTGTTGCCGGACATTAGTGCTTGGCAAACGGGAGCAAAGGGCAGTGTGTCCTGGTGTTGTTGCTGTTCATGGTCTCCCCATTGAGTAGTAGACTGTATGTATGTATCAAGGTGACATCTAGATGGTTATCAATATTAGTTATTGTGTATGCTGCTATCCTACATGAAATAAAATAATGTGATGGTAAAACATGGCCACGTTAGCTACTGCTGACGACACGACAGTGATATAGCTGCCCAGTAAGAAGCACCTCAGGTCAGCAGGCACGTCGATACAACAGCGGTGCACTGGTCACCGGCTTATCGTCTCGTCATTCAGCCAAATCAGCCATGCAAAACGGTCTTGAGTGGCAACAAATCTGCCCAATTAGCTGATTTGCTTTCCATACACCCACTCCTTTCGACACACCCACTCGCCCATACTCCGGTCGCCATATTGGGCTGCAGCTACCCATACTTGTTTTTAGCTCATGATCATGGCATGCATATCTGTCTGGGTGTCAGATATACTAACCCAGGGCTTCCCAAACCTTTTTGCCCGTGACCCCATTTTGAAATGTTATGCTTTCAGTACTAGATTCATTCTCTGATCCTTTGATTGGGTGGACAACATGTCATTTCATGCTGCAAGAGCTCTGATAGTTTGGTGGACGTCCTCCAGAAATTGTCATAATTACTGTGTATGTCTATGGAAGGGGGTGAGAACCATTAGCCTCCTAGGTTTTGTATTCAAGTCAATGTACCCAGAGGAGGACAGAAGCTAGCTTTCCTCCGGCTACACCATGGTGCTGCCCTACAGAGTGCTGCTGAGACTACTGTAGAACTTAATTGCAAAACAGTGTGTTTTAGTCAATGATTTGGTGTTGTGAATATATTTAGTATAGTTTTATCTAAAAATGATAACTTTTTTAATGTTTCACAATTTTTTTTCCTTCTGAAATTCACTGAGTAGGATGGTCCTCCCCTTCCTCCTCTGAGGAGCCACACATGATAGGGATCTCTCTACAGAGGACAACGACAAAACTCTGTCTGGACATTATTGAGTATTTTTCTGTAGACCATATGTTAAACATAGTAAATCTTTTTAGACTATAAAGTTAAACCATAGTTAATCATAAAGACAAGCAGTATGACTAAGTGAATACAGAGGGTGGTACCGAGTGGTACACAAGGAGGGAGGCTGAGCCAGAGTCAGGACATGGCTCTTTGGAATGGGCCTGCTCATTCTTACTATGTGTGGGAAATACTGTTATGCATGAGGCAATGCATGAGGAATGTCTTAAATGTATATGGTTGAGAATGGGTTATGCACTTGCCATGTTTAAACCATATTTAAGTATCGATGTATATGTTTTAGAATAAACAGAGCAGAGCCAGGAGATGGCTCTGTTATTTTTTACATGAGAAAGCTTGGTTCTTCCACTAGAAGGAGGAGACTGAATACATAGGAGGAGGAGAAGTCAGATTTCGCCGCTATTATAACTTAAGAGAGTGGGCTGAGCGGTCTAAAGATGAAAGCTTGGAAACAATGGTGGAGGAACTAAACTGGGAGGGTTTAAGCTAAAAAGTATGTAAAATGAGCAGGAATAGAATTGTATAGAAACTGAGGGCTGAGTGTTGGGAAGGCAGTTGCTCTGCAGACCAGCTCGGCTTTTGTTAATTTGTGTAATAAAGTCTATCTACATTTCTACGACACCATCTCTCATTCATTTGGAGCAGGTAGAGCAAGCTGTAATAGTGCAAACTTATTATTGAACTATGCAAACTATGTATTTCAGATTGAAATATACAGTGCTTTCGGAAAGTATTCAGACCCCTTGACTTTTTCCAAATTTTGTTATGTTACAGCCTTATTCTAAAATGGATTAGATAAAAAAAAAAAATCATCAATCTACACCCAATACCCCATAACGACAAAGCAAAAACAGGTTTCTAGACATTTTTGCAAATGTATTAAAAATAAAAAACGGACATATTGACAAGCTTGGCACACCTCTATTTGGGGAGTTTCTCCCATTCTTCTCTGCAGATCCTCTCAAGCTCTGTCAGATTGGATGGGTAGCATCGCTGCACAGCTTTTTTCAGGTCTCTCCAGATATGTTCGATCTTGTTCAAGTCTGGGCTCTGGCTGGCCACTCAAGGACATTCAGAGACTTATCCCGAAGCCACTCCTGCGTTGTCTTGGCTGTGTGCTTAGGGTTGTTTTCCTGTTGGAAGGTGAACCATAGCCCCAGTCTGAGGTCCTGAGCGTTCTGAAGCAGGTTTTCATCAAGGATCTCTTTGTACTTTGCTTCGTTCATCTTTCCCTTGACCCTGACTAGTCTTCCAGTCCCTGCCGCTGAAAAATATCCCCACAGCATGATGCTGCCACCACAATGCTTCACCGTAGGGAAGGTGCCAGGTTTCCTCCAGACGTGACACTTGGCATTCAGGCCAAAGAGTTCAATCTTGGTTTCATCAGACCAGAGAATCTTGTTTCTCATGGTCTGAGAGCCTTTTAGGAGCCTTTTGGCAAACTCCAAGTGGGCTGCCATGTGCCTTTTACTGAGGAGTGGTTTCCGTATGGCCTCTCTACCAAAAATCCCTGATTGGTGGTGTGCTGCAGAAATTGTTGTCCTTCTGGAAGGTTCTCCCATCTCCACAGAGGAACTCTGGAGCTTTTTCAGAGTGACCATCGGGTTCTTGGTCAAATCCCTGACCAAGGCCCTTCTCCCCCGATTGCTCAGTTTGGCCATGCGGCCAGCTCTAGGAAGAGTCTTGGTGGTTCCAAACTTCTTCCATTTAAGAATTATGTAGGCCACTGTGTTCTTGGGGACCTTCAATGCTGCAGACATTTTTTGGTACCCTTCCCTAGATCTGTGCCTCGACACAATCCTGTCTCGGATCTCTACGGACAATTCCTTCAACCTCATGGTTTGGTTTTTGCTCTGACATGCACATTCAACTGTGCAACTGTCACGCACGTTGACTGATGACTCGTGGAACCAAGGCGCAGCGTGATAAGCGTACATTTTATTTAGTACACAACACACGAACAAAACAACAAAACGAACGATACGTGAAGTCCTGTGGTTACAACAACACAAACCTTTACGGAACAAGATCCCACCAACTAACTGGTGCCAACAGGCTGCCTAAGTATGGTCCCCAATCAGAGACAACAAGCTACAGCTGCCTCTGATTGGGAACCACCCTGGCCAACATAGATCTAAAAGATCTAGAACAAAAAACATAGAAAACTAAACATAGAAAAATCCACACCCTGGCTCAACATTTAAGAGTCCCCAGAGCCAGGGCGTGACAGCGACCTTCTATAGACAGGTGTGTGCCTTTCCAAATCATGTCCAATCAATTGAATTTACCACAGGTCGACTCCAATAAAGTTGTAGAAACATCTCAAGGATGATCAATGGAAACAGGATGCACCTAAACATCACTCCTTTCAAATCCCATTGAGAGCATACGTCATTGACAGAAAAACTTGTATTGTTGCATCTTGTTGTGTTGTTGTCCTCCAGTGAATAGCCAGCTGACTAAAATTGTCCCTTGCCTAAATTAGCAACGGATGGAGATAGGGATTTGGATTCATGTTTTTTCTTAATTCTGATTATAACGGCCATTCTGATCCAACCATGAATTCATACATTGTTGTGCCCCTGGCCTGAGAGGATGGAAGTTCAATATGTAGGTAGATGTAGAAGGCTAATGTTAACTAGCTAATGTTGCCCATGAATGGAAGTTAGGCTAACGAGCAAGCATTTTAGCCAGGTAGCCTAGGACAACAACAAATAAAAGCGTGTGGCATTGGCGTTTCTCTACAAGTAGGGTGAGTCAACGTGTTTTTCTACTTGCACGAACACACTCACACACACATACACACACAAACACGCACACAGAAATCAGAACCATGGACAGCCACATAATATTTAGCTTACGTTGATTGAACTAAATAGTTTTTGGTATCTTTTAGTTGTCACTGTATTAGACTAAGCAGAGGTGATTTGATGATGTTGAAATGTTGAATTTGAAATGGTGCTGGAATAGTGGAGGCAGCTCCTGTTTTCTTTGTGACTTGTGGTAACTCTCTGTGGTTCTAAATCAGTAGTTGTTTAGTGGTCCGAAAATGTGGGAAACATTAACTTCCTTGACCATGCTGTGGTCATGCAACTGTCTGTTACTGTACATTCAATATGCTTTGTGGACTTCACTGGACAAAGGTTGCTATCCGGTTTTGTGAAAGAACAAAGGTGTGGTTGAATTTATTCTGGCATTGTGTCTTCTTATTGTCTTGGTCTTTAGGCCTATATATGATGGTCTCAAGGCATATGAGTTAACAGGTTATAGAGTAAACAATGCAATTATCACAACACATAGGTTGTAAAATGGCTTGGCCTCCCCAGTGATTTTACCCAAACAGCATAAAAATGAATGGTTTATTATGTTACAAACACACGGTCATGCAGCCAAAATGGGATTCTCTATCAGATGATTTCTTACAATAAAAAGCTGTAAAAAGTTATGGCTATTTAAGGCATTACAGGATCATTATATAAATCTAACATACAGACAATGTTACAATTGTAAATTCCATACTAATTTCACCTTGGAGTCTTTGTGACAGTGGTGATATATTTCACTGCTATTGCAGGTATCTGACATCAGAGTACACTGCATCCTCTCTGCTGGTCTTCTCTCTTGCTCTTCTAGAGGAGGAGGAGTTCTTCTTGGGGGTGAAACTCACAGCTGCATAGTTCAACATGTCACTGTCTTGATTCTGAGGGTGGTGGAGCCATGAGGAAATACATTATGATGATATCATGATCTATTATATAATGTTTCTATTCTCCTGTGGAAGAAAACACTCTACAAAAGACAGGACTGTTCAGACTGTACACCAACTACAATGACCTGACAGTCAGTGGAACAGTGACAGGCAGAAGTTCCATGGAAAAATGAACAACGATCACAAAGATCAGAAGGCTTCATCTAGTACAGTGACCTATTACTTCCAATACATTTTAATAACACATAAAGCACAAATATGCTGAATATTAGGTGGAAAGAAAGTTAAATGGCAGTTTGTTGTAAAAACTGAAAATATACTATATTTATAAATGTTGACAAATGTACCTGATTACCCTGGGATGTTGGGACATCTGTCCTCCCTTCAAAGAGATTGAAATAGAGGAAGGCCAGCTATTATTTTTTATGACAATCTATCTCTTTTTAACCTCATGTAGTTAATTAACAATGCTTATACGTTGGTTATTTAGCTGATATTTACAGAAGGTACATTGCATAGAGATGCATGAAACATTAGATACATCAGTTATAACATTAGATACATTGGATACATTAGATATACAGTAATACCTCTGCTATCTCTGTTCTGAGTCTTGCACAGCACCCAGACAAGTAGAAGGGTCACTATCCCCAGGACGATGTTGGAGACGACCAAGGCCAGAACAGTTGGACTGATCAAATGGAGAATCATGCTCTGGAACTGTGCAAAGGGTATCAGGGAATTCATATTGTATTCATGAGCGCTTAGGAATTTCATTAAACAGAAAAATATGGAATCAAAAGCTAATGGTGTTATTGTATAGCTTGTTGAGACAAATGTATGGGGTCATTTGGAGGTAGGCCGTCTGCATAAATAGACAGTATGGTTGGGGATATTTACAGATTAAATGGGATTTACCATGAATGTTCAGCTTGGTCCCGTTCCGAAACAGAATCTCCCCACATGTGGCCACAGCACAGTAGTAAGTCCCAGCATCAGAGAGGCTGAGGTTCCTCTTGGGGAGGTTGTAGACACAGCTCTGTGTAGGAGACCCAGCCTCAGAGCTCTTCTCACACTGATCACTCCTGTCTCCATGGGTGTAAATGATTCCTGGACGGGATACTCCTGAGCCATGTCTGAACCAATAGACACTATGTTCTCCTACACAGGTCTCAGTGTGTATTGTACAGTTCAGAGTCACAGAGTCTCCTGGCTGGACTGACTCAGACACAGGCTGCTGGAGCACAGACATGCTGTTGGACTCTGAACCTGAAGAGAGTGAGTAACTCAAATAAGACTAAGTGGGTGAAAAACATGAAAAGCCATGTATTCATCACTAGCATTTGATGAAGCAGTTGTACGAACATATCAACATACAGGGCCACACAATTTGAAATTGAAGAAGCAAATGTTTAGTTACCTTTGACAATTAAAACAGTTCCCTCTCCAAATGTAACCTCATAGATGGCTGTAATGGAACAATAGTATGTAGCTGAGTCCCCTGGCTCTGTCTTGGATATGGTCAAGTTACAGCTGTAGTCTCCTCTCCTCACACCCAAACGTTTGGTCTCAGTAAAGTCCTTGATAAAGTTGTTGGAATAATTACTGTCTTGACCCACATAAAGAGATGACGTCATGTGGAGGGGTTTCAGTCCAAAACTCTGCTTGAACCAATTAAATCTGGTCACTGACTTATCTGGACAAAGGCAAGTGAGAGTCACGGTGCCTCCCAGCTCAGTAACCATCACAGGGGTTGGTTGGATTACGTTTGGTTTGGTAAAAGCACAAACTGTCAAAGCAAACAAATAAAATGGATCAAAGACAAAGACATGGATAAACCATTTCTACCCATTACAGACAGAACATCCACCTCACTTATCATACTACAGTTGAAGTCGAAGTTTACATACACTTAGGTTGGAGTCATTAAAACTCGTTTTTCAACCACTCCACAAATTTCTTGTTAAGAAACTATAGTTTTGGCAAGTCGGTTAGGACATCTACTTTGTGCATGACACAAGTAATCTTTCCAACAATTGTTTACAGACAGATTATTTCATTTATAATTCACCGTTTCACAATTCCAGTGGGTCAGAAGTTTACATACACTAAGTTGACAGTGACTTTAAACAGCTTGGAAAAGTCCAGAAAATGATGTCATGGCTTTAGAAGCTTCTGATAGGCTAATTGACATAATATGAGTCAATTGGAGGTGTACCTGTGGATGTATTTCAAGGCCTACCTTCAAACTCAGTGCCTCTTTGCTTGACATCATGGGAAAATCAAAAGAAATCAGCCAAGACCTCAGAAAAAAATGGTAGACCTCCACAAGTCTGGTTCATCCTTGGGAGCAATTTCCAAACGCCTGAAGGTACAACGTTCATCTGTACAAACAATAGTATACAAGTATAAAGACCATAGGACCACACAGCCGTCATACAGCTCAGGAAGGAGAAGCGTTCTGTCTCCTAGAGAATAACGTACCTTGGTGCGAAAAGTGCAAATCAATCCCAGAACAACAGCAAAGGACCTTGTGAAGATGCTGGAGGAAACAGGTACAAAAGTATCCATATCCACAGTAAAATGAGTCGAATATCGACATAACTGTTAAATCTAGAATCGGCTTCCTATTTCGCAACAAAGCCTCCTTCACTCATGCTGCTAAACATGCCCTTGTAAAACTGACTATCCTACCGATCCTTGACTTCGGCGATTTTACAAAATAGCTTCCAACACTCTACTCAGCAAATTGGATGTAGTCTATCACAGTGCCATCCGTTTTGTCACCAAAGCCACATATACTACCCACCATTGTGACCTGTACGCTCTCGTTGGCTGGCCCTCACTACATATTCGTCGCCAAACCCACTGGCTTCAGGTCATCTATAAATCCCTTCTAGGCAAATCCCCGCCTTATATTAGCTCATTGGTCACCATAGCAACACCCACCCATAGTATGCGTTCCAGCAGGTATATCTCACTGGTCATCCCCAAAGCGAACACCTCTTTGGTCGCCATTCCTTCCAGTTCTCTAATGCAAATGTCTGGAACGAACTGCAAAAATCTCTGAAGCTGGAGACACTTATCTCCCTCACTATCTTTAAGCATCAGTTGTCAGAGCAGCTTACCGATCACTGCACCTGTACACAGCCCATCTGTAATTAGCCCACCCAACTACCTCATCCCCATATTGTTATTTACATTGTTATTTATTTTGCTCATTTGCACCCCAGTATCTCTATTTGCACATCATCTTCTGCATATCTATCACTCCAGTGTTAATAGTAAATTATAATTGTAATGATTTGCACTATGGCCTATTTATTGCCTTACCTCCATAACTTACTACATTTGCACACATTGTATATAGATTTTCTATTGTGTTATTAACTTTACATTTTGTTTATTCCATATGTAACTCTGTGTTGTTGTTGATTTTTCCGCACTGCTTTGCTTTATCTTGGCCAGGTCGCAGTTGTAAATGAGAACTTGTTCTCAACTGGCTTACCTGGTTAAATAAAGGTGAAATAAATAAAATAAATAAATAAAAACCTTAAAGGCCGCTCAGCAAGGAAGAAGCCACTGCTCCAAAACCGCCATAAAAAAGCAAGACTACAGTTTGCAACTGCACATGGGGACAAAGATCGTACTTTTTGGAGAAATGTCCTCTGGTCCGATGAAACAAAAATATAACTTTTTGGCCATAATGACCATCGTTATGTTTGGAGGAAAAAGGGGGATGCTTGCAAGCCGAAGAACACCCAACCGTGAAGCACGGGGGTGGCAGCATCATGCTTTGCTGCAGGAGGGACTGGTGCACTTCACAAAATAGATGGCATCATGAGGAAGGAAAATTATGTGGATATATTGAAGCAACATCTCAAGACATCAGTCAGGAAGTTAAAGCTTAGTCGCAAATGGGTCTTCCAAATGGACAATGACCCCAAGCATACTTCCAAAGTTGTGGCAAAATGGCTTAAGGACAACAAAATCAAGGTATTGGAGTGGCCATCACAAAGCCCTGACCTCAATCCTATAGAACATTTGTGGGCAGAACTGAAAAAGCGTGTGCGAACAAGGAGGCCTACAAACCTGACTCAGTTACACCAGCTCTGTCAGGAGGAATGGGCCAAAATTCACCCAACGTATTGTGGGAAGCTTGTGGAAGGTTACCCGAAACGTTTGACCTAAGTTAAACAATTTAAAGGCAATGCTACCAAATACTAATTGAGTGTATGTAAACTTCTGACCCACTGGGAATGTAATGAAAGAAATAAAAGCTGAAATAAATTGTTCTCTCTACAATTATTCTGACATTTCACATTCTTAAAATAAAGTGGTGATCCTAACTGACCTAAAACAGGGAATTGTTACTAGGATTAAATGTCAGGAATTGTGAAAAACTTAAATTTATTTGGCTAAGGTGTATGTAAACCTCCGACTTCAAATGTATAAGAATGTTAATCATCTTTTGATTATTCATGACTTTATTAACTTCAGAGTTCACTGTTAGAAGCAGGACTGATGATACAGTAGGCTGTCCTCTTCCTTCTCTCTGCTGATCTCAGAGCAGCCAATCAGAACAAGGGACCATCATTCCAGCCATGTTAGACAGCCAATCCCCTTGCCTCTCACTCTAATCTGACAGACAGAATGACTAGTATACACCAGTGGCAGTCGGTGCCTTTTAAGATGAGGGAGGATTATATTTTTTAATGAACATGGCCTTATTTCTATTACAGCATATTATATGACTGTCATTCATATTCCATTCACCCAGCTCAATGTAAGATTGATAGGTTTAGTCTACTACATGAGACTCCAATTTTCCTTGTACCCATCATGAAGTTGCTACAACCTAGCATATGAATGAAAGTTTACAACGTAGATGCACAGGTTGAGAGAATTTTGAGTAATCAAGGTGACACATGCAATACCGCCTTGCACACTCTTGCCTGCATCTAGCTGATCTAGGGTGTAATCATTAGTCCAAAAGTTGCAAACAAGAGTTTCTAATGTGCCAATTCAGGTGTGTATATCCCATTTCATTCTGTTTAAGATTTTTTTTTCAACAGAATCGGCGCAATGAATACACCCCTGATCACACGCAAACACAGTTCACTTTCATAGCAGCCACATACAAACAGCTCGTTGTATATATCATTCCTTCTCTCATGTATCGACGCACTCTCCTCCTCTCAAATAGCATCCCTCTCTGTTTGAGCCGGGTGTTTGAGTGTGGCTAAACTAGCAAGCGGCATTCGATTCTAGCTAAGTAAGTAAAAGTGAAAAAAGATATACCACGAAATATAGCTATCTCTCTCGCTCTCTCTCTCTTGCTTGTCCTTACTTTTGTAAATACTATATTATATTAAATGGGAAATATACAATGTTTATTTCTTTCAGGTGATGACATTCAAGTGGCAACTGAAGCAGATATGAGGATCCTTGTCCTCCTCTCCATCATAAGAACTGAAATTCTCCTCTGCTGTCTAACCATCATCTTCATCATCTACCTCATCAGGAAATAGATCAATTCAATGATTCAGTTTCTCAATCCTTCAGCTGTTACAAACACAAATGTCAGCTTAGATGGCAGAATGTCAAGGAAAAATGCCCACATGTTGATGATGCAGATTAGCTTGCAATTATTTTTTATATTTCTGTTCAGATTTTAAATAAATACATTAATCTTTAATGACAATGCCATTTCTTATTCAATACTGACAAAATTAAGAAGTAGATACAGTATGATATGTTAACAAACTCAAACAAGACTGATGGGAAGTATTTCACGGCCATTGCATTATGGGAGCTTTCACAACGTGTGTCTCAGAAACGTCTCCACCCTGCCCGCTCCCTCTTCCACACTGATCTGTTAATTGAGAAGCTCAGTGCAGCATAATTTTGTGGGTCCATGTTCAGATTCCAAAATAAAGAAAGAGAGATATGTACTTCATCCACAATTACTAAATTACAGGGAATTCTGAAGTTTGCTGACGAGAAAACCCTACACATTCATTTACGTGTATAATAACTGTACTTACATTTGGTGCCCCGTGTGAGGAGAATACATACTTTTCAGAATTTGTAAAAATATATATTTTCTAAATAATCATCTCATAGAATGTCTTTCCCTCAATGTCCAGCCTGGTTACGGTTCACTTGAGTTGATTGATTGGCCAAAGAGAACCACACAACATTTAGACATTCTGATGGAAAAATAATCAGAAATTGAAACTGGAAACATAGATTGCTACTAAACTTTCAGTTTCTTTACTGACCTTGAATCATGAGATATGCACAATCTCCAAAATAAGAAGCATTATACCAGAATATTACACAATGATACGATATGGGCAACATTCCAAAGGGTCAAATTAAAACTAAAGTCATCCTCAAAACGAGACGTATTTGCGAAATCTCCCTGGAATTGCACCTTTTCATAGTAGTTTGTTACAATGTGTACAAGTCCATGTCCCGGTGTGTGTTTTAGCCATATACAGGGTAACACTGAGTCTACAGTGGAGAAGCACTCCAGAGTCACAGATCCCCCTAGGGGCACTGATTCTGTCAGCACAGGCTGAGATACAATGGGATGCATAGTACCATCTAGAACACACAGGACAGAGGACATAGTTGGAGAGGGAAATATTTGCCCATGGTGTAAATTATCCAGAGGTAAAGGGCTCATGTTTGGCTAATTGATGTATGCGTAAAATTAATAATTTCACATCCTAATTTGCATAAGAGTTACAGTAAAGCCATGTCAATAAGTTGAGCCAAGGTAGAGGACAATGTCAGTTATCTTACAGTAAATAGCTACTGAAACACAGGAGAAATATACTAGGCAGTCTAGATATGCACATCTAGATTTACAAGTGAGATGCAGAGTCACCATACAGATGAATAATGGGGTCATCTTGCAATCCGTCCTGAGTTGTTACTCTCCCCTGCCCTGAACCAAATGGACTGGTGCAGTACTGTGATCAGTAGGTTTCTTGCCTGACAGTTACAGAGAAAGGCAGAAAATAACATTTTTCTCTGATTGGTGGGAGATACATCAAATAACACCCTTCCTGGTAGGTGTGTGAACCGACACTGCACTTCTTACAAAGAGAGCATTTATTGCAAATCATATACATGTTTGTCTATGTGGTATGTGGAGTCAGAGAGATTCTCAAGAACCAGGTCTCTCTTGAAAAAGTTATTTGTATATCAATGAGAATTAACATGGTTATAGAATGGTTAAATAAAAAGGCACCTCTTCTGTGATAAGAAATAGATGTGTGTTAGTGTTCTTCCATTTTTAATGGTGTGATGGAGCCTGACACATATTCAGCTAAACTGCTATTCCATTTAATCATATTATGTTTTTTATATGTGGTTGCAGAGATGTTCTGTAGACAGAGAATAGAGATGTACAGAGTGGCTTGCGAAAGTATTCACCCACATTGGCATTTTTCCTATTTTGTTGCCTTACAAGCTTGAATTAAAATTGATTTTTGGGGGGGGTTTGTATCATTTGATTTACACAACATGCCTACTATTTTGAAGATGCTAAATATTTTTCATTGTGAAACAAACAAGAAATAAGACAAAAAAACTGAAAACTTGAGCGTGCATAACTATTCATCCCCCCAAAGTCAATACTTTGTAGAACCACCTTTCACCTTTTGCAGCAAGAACAGCTGCAAGTCTCTTGGGGTATGTCTCTATAAGCTTGGCACATCTAGCCATTCTTCAAGCAAAACTGCTCCAGCTCCTTCAAGTTGGATGGGTTCCGTTGGTGTACAGCAATCTTTAAGCCCCAAGTAGCTCAGTTGGTAGAGCATGGTGCTTGCAACGCCAGGGTTGTGCGTTCGTTTCCCACGGGGGGCCATTATGAAAGTGTATGCACTCACTAACTGTAAGACGCTCTGGATAAGAGCATCTGCTAAATGACTCAAATGTAAATTGTCCTGCTGGAAGGTGAACCTCATATCTCTGGAAGACTGAAACAGGTTTCCCTCAAGAATTTCCCTGTATTTAGCGCCATCCATCATTCCTTCAATTCTGACAATTTTCCCAGTCCCTGCCACCGCCATGCTTCACTGTGGAGATGGTGTTCTCGGGGTGATGAGAGGTGTTGGGTTTGCGCCAGATATAGCGTTTTCCTTAATGGCCAAAAAGCTCAATTTTAGTCTCATCTGACCAGAGTACCTTCTTCCATATGTTTGGGGAGTCTCCCACATGCCTTTTGGCGAACACCAAACATGTTTGCTTATTTTTTTCTTGAAGAAACTGCTTTTTTTCTGGCCACTCTTCCGTAAAGCCCAGCTCTGTGGAGTGTACGGCTTAAAGTGGTCCTATGGACAGATACTCCAATCTCCGCTGTGGAGCTTTGCAGCTCCTTCAGGGTTATCTTTGGTCTCTTTGAGCCTCTCTGATTAATGCCCTCCTTGCCTGTCCGTGAGTTTTGGTGGGCGGCCCTCTCTTGGCAGGTTTGTTGTGGTGCCATATTCTTTCCATTTTTTAATAATGGATTGAATGGTGTTCCGTGGGATGTTCAAAGTTTCTGATATTTTTTTATAACCCCACCCTGATCTGTACTTCTCCACAACCTTGTCCCTGACTTGTTTGGAGTGCTCCTTGGTCTTCATGGTGCCGCTTGCTTGGTGGTGCCCCTTGCTTAGTGGTGTTGCAGACTCTGGGGCCTTTCAGAACAGGTGTATATATACTGAGATCATGTGACACTTAGATTGCACTCAGGTGGACTTTATTTAACTAATTATGTGACTTCTGAAGGTAATTGGTTGAACCAGATCTTATTTAGGGGCTTCATAGCAAAGGGGGTGAATACATATGCACGCACCACTTTTCCGTTATTTCTGTTTTCAATTACTTTTGCAAGGCACAGTATAAATTAATGATTTATTATGTTAAAAACACACAGTCATACAGCAAAAATGGGATTCTCTGTCAGATTATTTCTTACAAGCTGTAAAAATGTATGGCTATTTAAGACATTACAGGATCATTATATACAGTGGGGGAAAAAAGTATTTAGTCAGCCACCAATTGTGCAAGTTCTCCCACTTAAAAAGATGAGAGAGGCCTGTAATTTTCATCATAGGTACATGTCAACTATGACAGACAAAATAAAAAAATAAAAAAAATAAAATCACATTGTAGGATTTTTAATGAATTTATTTGCAAATTATGGTGGAAAATAAGTATTTGGTCAATAACAAAAGTTTCTCAATACTTTGTTATATACCCTTTGTTGGCAATGACACGGGTCAAACGTTTTCTGTAAGTCTTCACAAGGTTTTCACACACTGTTGCTGGTATTTTGGCCCATTCCTCCATGCAGATCTCCTCTAGAGCAGTGATGTTTTGGGGCTGTCGCGGGGCAACACAGACTTTCAACTCCCTCCAAAGATTTTCTATGGGGTTGAGATCTGGAGACTGGCTAGGCCACTCCAGGACCTTGAAATGCTTCTTACGAAGCCACTCCTTTGTTGCCCGGGCGGTGTGTTTGGGATCATTGTCATGCTGAAAGACCCAGCCATGTTTCATCTTCAATGCCCTTGCTGATGGAAGGAGGTTTTCACTCAAAATCTCACGATACATGGCCCCATTCATTCTTTCCTTTACACGGATCAGTCGTCCTGGTCCCTTTGCAGAAAAACAGCCCCAAAGCATGACGTTTCCACCCCCATGCTTCACAGTAGGTATGGTGTTCTTTGGATGCAACTCAGCATTCTTTGTCCTCAAAACACGACGAGTTGAGTTTTTACCAATAAGTTATATTTTGGTTTCATCTGACCATATGACATTCTCCCAATCCTCTTCTGGATCATCCAAATGCACTCTAGCAAACTTCAGACGGGCCTGGACATGTACTGGCTTAAGCTGGGGGACACGTCTGGCACTGCAGGATTTGAGTCCCTGGCGGCGTAGTGTGTTACTGATGGTAGGCTTTGTTACTTTGGTCCCAGCTCTCTGCAGGTCATTCACTAGGTCCCCCCATGTGGTTCTGGGATTTTTGCTCACTGTTCTTGTGATCATTTTGACCCCACGGGGTGAGATCTTGCGTGGAGCCCCAGATCGAGGGAGATTATCAGTGTCTTGTATGTCTTCCATTTCCTAATAATTGCTCCCACAGTTGATTTCTTCAAACCAAGCTGCTTACCTATTGCAGATTCAGTCTTCCCAGCCTGGTGCAGGTCTACAATTTTGTTTCTGGTGTCCTTTGACAGCTCTTTGGTCTTGGCCATAGTGGAGTTTGGAGTGTGACTGTTTGAGGTTGTGGACAGATGTCTTTTATACTGATAACAAGTTCAAACAGGTGCCATTAATACAGGTAACGAGTGAAGGACAGAGGAGCCTCTTAAAGAAGAAGTTACAGGTCTCTGAGAGCCAGAAATCTTGCTTGTTTGTAGGTGACCAAATACTTATTTTCCACCATAATTTGCTAATACATTCATTAACAATCCTACAATGTGATTTTCCGGATTTTTCTGTCATAGTTGACGTGTACCTATGATGAAAATTACGGGCCTCTCTCATCTTTTTAAGTGGGAGAACTTGCACAATTGGTGGCTGACTAAATACTTTTTTCCCCCACTGTACATCTAACATACAGACAATGTTAAAATTACATTTTTTTTGTTGCATTGTAAATTCCATACTAATTTCAATTACTAAAAGCTGTTTCATTAGGCTACAAATAGTTTAAAAAAAAGTTATTCTTGATGTCTTTGTGACAGTGGTGATATCTTTCACTGCTGCTGCAGGTATCTGACCTCAGAGTACACTGCATCCTCTCTGCTGGTCTTCTCTCTTGCTCTTCTAGAGGAGGAGGAGTTCTTCTTGGGGGTGAAACTCACAGCTGCATAGTTCAACATGTCACTGTCTTGATTCTGAGGGGGGTGGAGCCATGTGAAAATACATTATGATGATATCATGATCTACTATATAATGTTTCTATTCTCCTGTGGAAGAAAACACTCTACAAAAGACAGGACTGTTCAGACTGTACACCCACTACAATGACCTGACAGTCAGTGGAACAGTGACAGGCAGAAGTTCCATGGAAAAATTAACAACGATCACAAAGATCAGAAGGCTTCATCTAGTAGAGTGACCTATTACTTCCAATAAAGCTTCATAACATATAAAGCACAAACAGCTGAATACTAGCCGTAAGGAAAGGTAAATGGCAGTTTCTTGTAAAAACTGAAAATATACTATGTTTATAAATGTTGACAAATGTACCTGATTGCCCTGGGATGTTGGGACATCTGTCCTCCCTTCAAAGAGATTGAAAAAGAGGAAGGCCACCTATTATTTTTTATGACAATCTATCTCTTTTTAACCTCATGTAGTTAATTAACAATGCTTCTACTTCGGTCATTTAACTGATATTTACAGAAGGTACATTGCATAGAGATGCATGTAACATTAGATACATCAGCATAACGTTAGATACATTGGATGCATTAGATATACAGTAATACCTCTGCTATCTCTGTTCCGAGTCTTGCACAGCGCCCAGACAAGTAGAAGGGTCACTATCCCCAGAACGATGTTGGAGACGACCAAGGCCAGAACAGTAGGACTCAGATCAAATGGAAAATCATGCTCTGAAACTGTGGAAAGGATATCAGGGAATTCATATTGTATTCATGAGCGCTTAGGAAGATCATCAAACAATAAAATATGGCATCAAATGCTAAATGTGATATTGTATAGCTTGTTGAGACAAATGTATATGATCATTTGGAGGTAGTCCATTTGCATAAAAATACAGTATTGTTGGGGATATTTACAGATTAAATGGGATTTACCTTGAATGTCCAGCTTGGTCCCGTTCCCAAATAGTATCTCCCAACATGAGGCCACAGCACAGTAATAAGTCCCAGCATCAGAGAGGCTGACGTTCCTCTTGGGGAGGTTGTAGACACAGCTCTGTGTAGGAGACCCAGCCTCAGGGCTTTTCTCACACTGATCACGCCTGTCTCCATCGGTGTAAAAGATTCCTGGATGGGATTCTCCTGAGCCATGTCTGAACCAATAGACACTGTGTTCTCCTACACAGGTCTCAGTGTGTATTGTACAGTTCAGAGTCACAGAGTCTCCTGGCTGGACTGACTCAGACACAGGCTGCTGGAGCACAGACATGCTGTTGGACTCTGAACCTGAAGAAAGTGAGTAACTAAAGTAAATCTAAGGTGTTTTGGTGAAGAGCATGAAAAGACATGTATTCATCACTAGCATTTGATGAAGCAGTTGAACGAACATATCAACATACAGGGCCACACAATTTGAAATTGAAGAAAGACATTGTGTTACCTTTGACAATTAAAACAGTTCCCTCTCCAAATATTTGCTCATAGATGGCTGTAATGGAACAATAGTATGTAGCTGAGTCCCCTGGCTCTGTCTTGGATATGGTCAAGTTACAGCTGTAGACTCCTCTCCTCACACCCAAACGTTTGGTCTCAGTAAAGTCCTTGATAAAGTTGTTGGAATAATAACTGTCTTGGCCAACATAAAAAGATAACGACACGAGGAGGGGTTTCTGTCCAAAACTCTGCTTGAACCAATGAAATCTGGTCACTGACTTATCTGGACAAAGGCAAGTGAGAGTCACGGTGCCTCCCAGCTCAGTAACCATCACAGGGTCTGGTTGGATTACGTTTGGTTTGGTAAAAGCACAAACTGTCAAAGCAAACAAATAAAATGGATCAAAGACAAAGACATGGATAAACCATTTATACCCATAACAGACAGAACATCCACTTCACTTATCATATTCAAACTACATACTACAAATGATTAAAAAGGAACTCAATTAAAATATCTTACACTTACACAAGTTGATGTAAAACAAAAGTACTTCTCTATTCATCATTGTAACATTAGTCCCTTCTGCACTGTATAGTGTGTGGGTCTGAACGTGTGATACCTTATCGGCACCTTATATATGATGACACTTTACATGTAGCCGTCATACAGTAGGAGGGAACACTGAAACAAGAGATTTTATTGGCTGACTACAATCTTAGATGTGTGTCCTCTAGCTTACCATAGTTTGAGCTTCCCGGGAATTGCATTTTTAAGAAGACATTATAAATCAAGTCAGAGTTACTGGATCAAGGCAATCAAATATTGGCTTGATATGGTTGCTTCTTTTTTGAGAGAAATGAAACATTTACTGAAATGATTTCTCTTTTGATGTTTGGACAGGAAACAGTGAAGGATCTCTAGTGCTGCTTATACTACCGACCCCAACACAGCCCAGCCCAAGGGTTAAAGTTATCCATAATGTAAATTGACCCACCACTGCATAAAAGCTGCATCATAAGCCTCCAACATTAAATACTAATACTAGTTGTAACCGCAATAGCATTGAATAATATATGTTTTTGTTGGCCTAATTTCAAACCTTTTTTTGATACCAATACCTTCTTTTTTTCCATGAAGGAAGAGTTGACAAAAATATTGAGATGACACTCAATCTTTATCTGCACTTTGTCCTGTTGTTGAATACTGTAGGGTCCTTAAACGTTTTCAACTCGAGACCCAAATGAGAAATTGACTGTCCTCCCGTGACCAAAATCGACCTCCAACAACCCAAAGTAAGAAGAAATAGTGTTTGATTATAGATGTATTCTCATAACTCAGGACCCATAGTTTAAGAAACCCTGCACAGTTTAGGGTTTGGAAAATGCTTTTAGCTTGTTTATATTCTTGACATACTTTGCACATCTAACTGAGCGGCAGGGGTCTGGTGTTTACCGTCCAAATGAACAAATTAAGAGACGTGTGTAAAGAGCCCCCCCACCCCACCCCCCACGCCCTCAAATAACCCAGGCATTTACTCTTACACACAAATATTTTGCCAATTCTATCTAATGGCAGGTGGACTGAAAATCGGGCAAGAGAGAGAGAGCATAAGGGACATTTCATCCCCCAGTGTTAGTCTATGAGAGACCCAGTGATGTTCACCTCAGCAGGTCTCACTCTACACTGAGCTGATCCTTCCTGTCACTCACACCACAGGAAGTGATGCGTACCCTCACTGGCCCCTCCTCTACCTCAAACCCCAGTCCTATTCTCCTTATAAGGTGCTTCTCAGAATAGGGGGCTGTGATCAGTGCAAAGCCAAGACAGGAAATACTAAGGGGCAAATAACATCACGACAAAGGTCATTTTGATTGATCTCTTTATTTGTCTTTATAAGTGATCAGTATAATGCAATTGTCTACTGCTGGGTACTTTGCCCCTCAGGGTCACCCTATAAAAATATTTTTTTTAAATCACTAACACACACAACAGACATCTAAGTTAAGTGAGGCAACTGCTCCTCTGCAACCATTAAACAGTTGTGTTTTGACTTCTAACCCTTCCTCTCTAACATTTTACTAGATGCTCTTATCCAGAGCAACTTACAGTTAGTGCGTGCATACATTTTTCATACTGGCCCCCCGTGGGAAACGAACCCACAACCCTGGCGTTGCAAGCGCCTTGCTCTACCAACTGAGCTACAGGGGACTACCCACACCCTGTACCACTGAGCTTTGTTGCCTAACCAAGTTGGAGAGAGCTACAGTGGCCCTGAGGTACAACTCACAAACACTACAGAGATATTTACTGATTTACATTTCTAAACATTTATTTTAACTACACATACAATATAGAAGGATTTAAACTTGCATTCAAAGATATGGCACTTTGTCATCTTGTAGCAGCATACACTGCATGGGGGTCCAGCTCCTTCTCTCTTCTCCTCTCCATCTTCCTCTTCTTGGAGGTGAAATTCAGGGCGGAATAATTCAATGCATCTGGATTTGCAAACACAATGACATAGACTACAGTTGTAATTTTCACTGTTTCTGAATTGCTTATAATTCAGTATTTAATCATGCAGTATTTACCTGATCATTTTGTTGTTGTCTTTGAGAATCAGGTCCTGAATATGATATAAAAGAGAGACAAGAGAATGGATTAATGGATCATTCCATTCTAGTGTACTCACTGACTCTTCTGATCGTCAGTGTACAGTATGTCACGGGAAAAACATCCACATTAAAGGTGTAGTTCACAGGTCCCACATTATCATGAAATGGGCTCCTACCTGTGTTGTGTCTGTTTGCGTCTCGTCTGATCTTGAGGACCAGGATGAGGATCAGTAGAACAGCAGTCACAACATCCAGGTTCACAACCAGGGGAAGGAGGTACATGGTTCCATCATCATCCTCTCCTGCTAGACTGATAGTTCCATTACATTGTCCTATTAGATTACATTTTATTTAATCACTAGGTGGTCCTTTAATGACAAACCTAAACATTTTGCTTAATTATTATTATGTTTTATCTACATGAGAAAGAAAGACGAACTCAATATTTTTGGATGGTATTTCCTCACCTCCGTTGTGCCCTATAACATTGAGATTAGTAAGAATAAATACTTATTTTGTCTCCAAATTGTAATGATAAAAAAACATGTCCATCAATGGTTTGCCTGTGTTTCATGATAACTCCTGAATAGGTTGATAAACATTTTCAAATGCATCAAAAGCCAGATAAATAGTTGATAACGTACCTTGAATTTTTTGAACTGTTGCGTTGACAAAGAACATGTGGCTATGTGGATACAATCCACAGAAATACAGGCCACAGTCAGCTATTTCCACTTTTGTGATTTTAAGAAAGATAGTGGTGTTGGTGCTGAACATTTCCAAATGGCTCCTTTGAAAACCATTGTGGAGATCAGCTGTTGAATTATAGCCATACATAGATGAGATACAGACAGGCTCTGATCCGTTGACCATGCTATGTGTCCCACAGCCGTTGTAACATTGGAGCGCTGCAAGGTGATGGTATCCCCAGTACGGACCTCCATAGTCTGAGACTGAGAAACCGAAACAGAGACCAAACCTGAAATACAAAGAACAAAGTCCTATGTTAATGAATATAATTGTTGATATCACATGTACATGTTAGAAATCAGGAAGAAATGCTGCACTGAACATTCTGTTTATACTTGACTGATGCAGTCAGTCTTACTCTGTCTCCATGTTAGAATTAACAGTAGCTTACTTACTCAATCCATAGAGCAGTAGTGCTGGTAGGAAGGTTCTGGCCATTCTGTTTTAGATCTTTTCTGATCTGTCTGGTTGTGAATTAGAGAACACTGCTTTATTAACCTCCCGAGTGGCACAGTGGTCTAAGGCACTGCCACTAGAGATCCTGGTTCGAATCCCGGTGCACAATTGGTCCAGGGTAGGGGAGGGAATGGCCGGCATGGATGTAGCTCAGTTGGTAGAGCATGGTGTTTGCAACGGCAGGGTTGTGGGTTCGGTTCCCACGGGGGGCCAGTATGTAAAAAAAAAAATTATGCACTCCCTACCTGTAAGTGGCTCTGGATAAGAGCGCCTGCTAAATGACTAAAATGTAAATGTTATTCACTCTGAGATCAAAAGGGATTTCATTGGTAGGGGGCGTGGTAGTTGGTTTTGGACCACAATGTCTATTTACAGACTGTCATATCACCAATTAAAAAGTAAACATTGGCCGTTGATAACATTTACATTATATTTTAGTCATTTAGCAGACGCTCTTATCCAGAGCGACTTACAGTTAGGGAGTGCATACATTTTTCATACATCACTCTTTTTACATGGTGGGGTCTCGAAAAATGTTGGATATCAAAATCGGGTCGCAGGCCAAACATTTTTGGGAACAACTGTGTTAGGTTCTAAACAAACCGAGTAAAACTCACGGACGATTAGTAAAGCTCAACCAAGTTTATTCACCCACTGGGTCACACAGCTCTATAAGACAAATACATGTTTCCACCAGCACAAGTATATACCCCAATTTGGGTGAAGTATCCTCCCTTCCCTCTAAACATGACATGTTTATTGATAGGCAGGAAGTGAAGTAACGCGGGCAATAAACTGCTCCTTCTCCCTTAACGTGACCTGACCTGACCTTGACCCCATTCCTCACTAATCCACAGCTCTCCACACTCATCAGTGACTGTAATCATGTGATTTTCTTTCTTTTACTCAGTACTTAATTGCCTCCACCATATACATTCCTCCTACAGATAACCCTTACATTCTGGTTTAGAAACCAGACTATGGCACTCCTCATTTCCATAGGATACTTGATAATTAACAATAAGATGTTCTGCCAGTACTTACACGTCCTGCATTCCTCTCTCTCCCTCTGTGACATGATTAAGGATATTTCTAGTTTATAATTCAGAACCCATCAACTGATATAGGTGTTTGGGTTTGGTGGGGTTCATAGATGACCACATGACCCTTGTGGTCAAACTAACTATCTACCAGCCCTAACCCTTAACCCCAGCCCTACCCTAACTCTAACGCTATCCCTAACCTCAGCCCTAACCCTAGTCCTAGCCGTAACCCTAGCCTAACCCAAACCCTAACCCTTGCCTGACTGTAGATACAGCTACAAAGGTAGACAAGTCTTTTCAGAGACAGGCGTTTTTGCGAAAAGGGGGTAGCTGCAGTCCAATATGGTGACTGGAGAATGGCAGAGTGGGTGTGTTGAAAGGAAAGTAGTAGGAATGTGGAATCTAGTTGGTGTGTCGAAAGCTCTCTGCTATAGGTTAGACTGTTTTGATTGACCGTTGTGTTTATTTTTTTCAGTTTCTTACCACGCAGCTACCATACGTTGAGCTACCATACCGCGGAAGTTTGGACGTCTGTTTTGAAGCAAGACCATGACTCTGAGTCGTGTTTCACTGATAGTTTTAAACAGTAATTGTACTTTTTGAGCTGTAAAAATGACAATTGTTTATTTGTTATTAAAAGTACTGATGATGGGTGTACTGTTACTTAATGTGTTGTATGTGTGTGCTTACTGTGACTGTCACCCTGATATTGGCTACTACAGTAGGTAGCTACTTCCCACGCCGTTGCCGGACATTAGTGCTTGGCAAACGGGAGCAAAGGGCACTGTGTCCCGGTGTTGTTGCTGTTCATGGTCTCCCCATTGAGTAGTAGACTGTATGTATGTATCAAGGTGACATCTAGATGGTTATCAATAATAGTTATTGTGTATGCTGCTATCCTACTTGAAATAAAATAATGTGATGGTAAAACATGACCATGTTAGCTACCGCTGGCGACACAACCGTGATATAACTGCCCAGCACCTCAGGTCAGCAGTCAGGTCGATACAACACCGGTGCACTGATTCGCTTTCCATACACACACTCGTTTCGACACACCCACTCGCCCATACTCCTGTCGCCATATTGGGCTGCAGCTACCCATACTTGTTTTTAGCTCATGATCATAGCATGCATATCGTCTGGGTGTCAGAGATACTAACCCAGGGGTTCCCAAACTTTTTTGCTCGCCACCCCATTTTGATATCAAACATTCTTCGCAACCCCACCATGTAAAAAATGTTATGTAATCAAATTGCCAATGTTTACTTTTAGAATTGGAGCTATGACAGTCTATTACAAATCAGTACTTTTGACAGTTTTTTCAATCTGAATGAAGTATGGTTTGAAGTGACTGAAATGCATCAGAAAGGTATTTGGAAGTTCAAATGATCACCAGGCAATAATGTTGTATGATATTGATTATGTTATTTTTCCCCCAGTCTGAGTTAGTGCCTGGTCTTGTCCACTCTGTTCTAGCATCTGGGAAATGTAGAGGGAAAAAGAAGACACATATGTGTTCCTGAGAGTATTATCTGTCAGTGATGGGGTCTTAATATTTTGTAGTTTAACCATTTCAAAGATAGAGCCACATTTGAAAGAAGAAAACTGAAACCGCTCTATTCATTACAACCACATCTAGTGGCTACTGTTCTATTTCATTTCACTTTAAAAGATTGTTAATTGATGTACATATAAGTTTAGATACAGTGTAAAAATCTGAAACATATAAGAATGTTAATCATCATCTGATTATAAATTACTTTATTAACTTCAGAGTTCACTTTTAGAAGCAGGACTGATGATAGAGTAGGCTGTCCTCTTCCTTCTCTCTGCTGGTCTCAGAACAGCCAATCAGAACATGGGACCATCATTCCAGCCATGTTAGACAGCCAACCCCCTGCCTCTCACTCTAATCTGATGGCAGAACGACTAGTCTACACCAGTGGCGGTCAGTGCCGTTTAAGATGAGGGAGGATGATAATTTTTTTTACTTATTTCTATTACAGCATATTGGATGACTGTCATTCATATTCCATTCACCCAGCTCAATGTAACATCGATAGGTTTAGGCTACTACATGATACTCTAATTTCCCCTATACCCATCATGAGGTTGCTACAACCTAGCCTATGAATGAAAGTTTGCAACGTAGGTATACAGGTCGAGAGAACTTTGAGTAATCAAGGTGACAGACAGTGACACATTCAATACCGCCTTGCACACTCTTGCCTGCATCTAGCTGATCTAGGGTGTAATCATTAGTCCAACAGTTGCAAACGAGAGTTTCTAATGGACCAATTCAGGGACACAACCAGTCAACAGTTTTAGAACACCTACTCATTCAAGGGTTTTTCTTTATTTTTACTATTTTCTACATTGTAGAATAATAGTGAAGACATCAAAACTATGAAATAACAAATATGGAATCATGTAGTAACCAAACAAATATTAAACAAATCAAAATATATTTTATATTAAAGATTCTTCAAATAGCCACAATTTGCCTTGATGACAGCTTTGCACACTCTTGGCATTCTCTCAACCAGCTTCACCTGGAATGCTTTTCCAACAGTCTTGAAGGAGTTCCCACATATGCTGTGCACTTGTTGGCTGCTTTTCCTTCACTCTGAGGTCCGACTCATCCCAAACCATCTCAATTTGGTTGAGGTCGGGGGATTGGGAGGCCAGGTCATCTGATGCAGCACTCCATCACTCTCCTTCCTGGTAGATTAGCCCTTAAACAGACTGGAGATGTGTTGGGTCATTGTCCTGTTGAAAAACAAATTATAGTCCCACTAAACCCAAACCAGATCGGATGGTGTATCGCTTCAGAATGCTGTGGTAGCCATGCTGGTTAAGTGTGCATTGAATTCTAAATAAATCATAGACAGTGTCACCAGCAAAGCATCCCCACACCATAACACCTCCTCCTGCATGCTTTACGGTGGGAAATACACATGCAGAGATCATCCGTTCACCCACACCACATCTCACAAAGACACGGCGGTAGGAACCAAAAATCAAACCAAAGGACACATTTCCACCGGTCTAATGTCCATTGCTCGTGTTTCTTGGCCCAATCAAGTCTGTTCTTCTTATTGGTGTCCTTTGGTAGTGGTTTCTTTGCAGCAATTCGACCATGAAGGTCTAATTCACACAGTCTCCTCTGAACAGTTGATGTTGAGATATGTCTGTTACTTGAACTCTGTGAAGCATTTATTTGGGCTGCAATTTCTGAGGCTTGTAACTCTAATGAACTTATCCTCTGCAGCAGAGATACCTCTGGGTCTTCCTTTCCTGTGGCGGTCCTCATGAGAGCCAGTTTCATTATAGCGCTTGATGGTTTTTGTGACTGCACTTGAAGAAACTTTTGAAGTTCTTGAAATGTTCTGTATTGACTGACCTTCATGTCTGAAAGTAATGATGGACTGTTGTTTCTCTTTGCTTATTTGAGCTGTTCTTGCCATAATATGGACTTGGTCTTTTATCAAATAGGGCTATCTTCTGTATACCCCCCCCCCCCCCCCCCCCCTACCTTGTCACAACACAACTGATTGTCTCAAACACATTAAGAAGGAAAGAAATTCCACAAATTAACTTTTAAGAGGCACACCTGTTAATTTAAATGCATTCCAGGTGACTACCTCATGAAGCTGGTTGAGCGAATGCCAAGAGTGTGCAAAGCTGTCATCAAGGCAAAGGGTGGCTATTTGAAGTATCTCAAACATAACATATATTTTGATTTGTTTAAAAATAAATTGGTTGCTAGATGATTCCCTATGTGTTATTGCATAGTGTTGATGTCTTCACTATTATTCTACAATGTAGAAAATAGTAAAAATAAAGAAAAACCCTTGAATGAGTAGGTGTTCTTTTGACCGGTAGTGTGTGTTTGTCCCCATTTCGTTGCGTTTGCTTCCGTTTCAGAAAGTTTTTCAACAGAATAGGCGCATTGAATACACCCCTGATTGCACGCAAACACAGTTCACTTTCATAGCAGCCACATACAAACAGCTCGTTGTATATATCATTCCTTCTCTCATGTATCGACGCACTCTCCTCCTCTCAAATAGCATCCCTCTCTGTTTGAGCCGGGTGTTTGAGTGTGGCTAAACTAGCTAGCGGCATTCGATTCTAGCTAAGTAAGTAAAAGTGAAAAAATATATACCACGAAATATAGCTATCTCTCTCGCTCTCTCTCTCTTGCTTGTCCTTACTTTTGTCAATACTATAAAATGGGAAATATAAAAGGTTTAATTATTTTAGGTAGTGACATTCAAGCGGCGACTGAAGCAGATATGAGGATCCTTGTCCTCCTCTCTATCATAAGAACTGGAGCCCTCCTCTGCTGTCTAACCATCATCTTCATCATCTACCTCATCAGGAAATAGATCAATTCAATGATTCAGTTTCTCAATCCTTCAGCTGTTTCAAACACAAATGTGGTTTACTGTCTGTTCAAATGTTTCAGTGCTCATCAGTTTAAATGCATAATGTCAAGGTAAAATGCCCACATGTTGATGATGCAGATTAGCTTGTAATACTTTTTTTGTATTTCTGTTCAGATTTTCAATAAATACATTAATCTTTATTGAAAATGTAAAACTCAATTCAATACTGATACAATTAAGAATTAGATACAGTATGATATTTTAACATACTCAAACAAGTCTGGGATTATTTCACGGCCGTTGCTTCATGGGAGTTTACACAACTTGTCTCAGAAATGTGTCCATCCTGCCCTCTCCCTCTTCCACACTGATCTGTTCATTGAGAAGCTCAGTGCAGCAGCATTTTTGTGTGTCCATGTTCAGATTCAAAAATAAAGAAAGAGAGAAGTTTGCTGATCAGAAAACCCTGCACATTCATTTACAAGTATGATAGCTGTACCTACATTTGGTGCCCCGTGTGAGGAGAATACATAATGTGTAAAACGTTTTTTTTATTTTTTATAATCAGCTCTTAGAATGTCTTTCCTTCAATGTCCAGCCTGGTTCCGAATCACTTGAGTTGATTGATTGGCTAAAGAGAACCACACATCATCTTGACATTCTGATGGAAGAAAATCAGAAATTGAAATTGGAAACATAGATTCCTACTAAACTTTCTCTTTCTTCACTGATCTTGAATCATGAGATATGCACGATCTCCAAAATAGTATTCATTTATACCAGAATATTCCACAATGATACGATCCAACATCAGTATGGGCAACATTCCAAAGTGTCAAATTAAAACAAAAATCATAATTTGCAGCTCAAAATGAGACATATTTGCAAAATCTCCCTGGAATTGCACTTTTTCATAGTAGGTTGTTACAATGAGTACAAGTCCATGTCCTGGTGTGTGTTTCAGCCCTATCCAGGATAACACTGAGTCTACAGTGGAGAAGCACTCCAGAGTCACAGATCCCCCTAGGGGCAACGATTCTGTCAGCACAGGCTGAGATACAATGGGATGCATGGTACCATCTGGAACACACAGGACAGAGGACATAGTTGGAGATGGAAATATTTGCTAATGGTGTAAATCATCCAGAGGTAAAGGGTTCATGTTTGGCTAATTGATGTAATCAATTCACATCCTAATTTGCATAAGAGTTACAGTAAAGCCATGTCAATATGTTGAGCCAAGGTGGAGGATATTGTCAGATATCTTACAGTAAATAGCTACTGAAACACAGGAGAAATTGACTGCACATACAGTGCTTACAAGTGAGAAGCAGAATCGCCATATAGATGAATAGTGGGGTCATCTTGTAATCCATCCTGAGTGGTTACTCTCGCCCTGAACCAAATGGACTGGTGTAGTACTGTGATCAGTAGGCTTCTTGCGTGACAGTTACAGAGAAAGGCAGAAAGGAAACTTTTTTCTCTGATTGGTGGGAGACACATCAAATCACACCCGGCCTGGTAGGTGTGTGAACCGACACTGCACTTCTTACAAAGAGAGCATTTATTGTAAATCATATAAATGTTTAGCTATGCGGTATGTGGAGTCAGAGAGATTCTCATGTTCTCTCCTGAAAAAAATATTTTTATCTCAACTAGACTAAACATTGTTATATAATGGTTGGTGTTCGCCTGACACATATTCACCTAAACCGCTATTCCTTTGATCATATTGTATATTTGTATATGTGATAGCAGAGATGTACTGTAGACAGAGAATAGAGATGTACGGAGTGTATCAATTAATGGTTTATTATGTTAAAAACACACAGTCATAGAGCAAAAATGGGATTCTCTGTCAGATTATTTGTTACAATAAAAAGCTGTAAAAAGTTATGGTGTCACGATCGTTGAGAGACGGGTCGGACCAAGGTGCAGCGTGAAAAGCGTACATGTTTATTCACCCAAATAAACATACAAACAAAACAAGAAACAACGTAACATGAAGTCCAAAAGGCTATACAAATACCAGCCTAAACAGGAACAAGATCCCACCATACACAGTAGGCAATAGGCTACCTAAGTATGATCCCCAATCAGAGACAATGAGCGACAGCTGCCTCTGATTGGGAACCATACCCGGCCAGACATAGAAATAGACTACCTAGAACATAAACATAGAAAATTTAACATAGATTTCCACACCCTGACTCAACAAACAAGAGTTCTATAGGTCAGGGCATAACATATGGCTATTTAACGCATTACAGGATCATTATATACATCTAACATACAGACAATGTTAAAATTACAGTTTCTTTGTTGCATTGTAAATTCCATACCAATTTCAGATACTAAAAGTTTCATTAGGCTACAAATAGTTAAATGGTTTTTCTTGGAGTCTTTTTGACAGTGGTGATACCTCTCACTGCTGCTGCAGGTATCTGACCTCAGAGTACACTGCATCCTCTCTGCTGGTCTTCTCTCTTGCTCTTCTAGAGGAGGAGGAGTTCTTCTTGGGGGTGAAACTCACAGCTGCATAGTTCAATACGTCACTGTCTTGATTCTGAGGGGGGTGGAGCCATGAGAAAATACATTATGATGATATCATGATCTACTATATAATGTTTATATTCTCCCGTGGAAGAAAACACTCTACAAAAGACAGGACTGTTCAGACTGTACACCCACTACAATGACCTGACAGTCAGTGGAACAGTGACAGACAGAAGTTCCATGGAAAAATGAACAACAAACACAAAGATCAGAAGGCTTCATCTAGTAGAGTGACCTATTACTTCCAATAAAGCTTCATAACATAAAAAGCACAAATAAGCTGAATATTAGCTGTAAGGAAAATTAAATGGCAGTTTCTTGAAAACATACTGTATTTATAAATGTTGACAAATGTACCTGATTGCCCTGGGATGTTGGGATATCTGTCCTCCCTTCAAAGAGATTGAAATAGAGGAAGGCCAGCTATTATTTTTATGACAATCTATCTCTTTTTAACAACATGTAGTTAATTAACAATGCTTATACTTTGGTTATTTAACTGATATTTACAGAAGGTACATCGCATAGAGATGCATGAAACATTAGACACAGCTATAACGTTAGATACATTGGATACATTGGATATAAAGTAATACCTCTGCTATCTCTGTTCCGAGTCTTGCACAGCGCCCAGACAAGTAGAAGGGTCACTATCCCCAGAACGATGTTGGAGACGACCAAGGCCAGAACAGTAGGACTCTGATCAAATGGAGGATCATGCTCTGAAACTGTGGAAAGGGTATCAGGGTATTCATATTGTATTCATGAGTGGTTAGGAAGATCATCAAACAGTAAAATATGGCATCAAAAGCTAATGGTGTTATTATAAAGCTTGTTGAGAAAAAAGGATATGATCATTTGGAGGTAGGCCGTTTGCACGAATATACGGTATTGTTGGGGATATTAACAGATTAAGTGGGTTTTACCTTGAATGTCCAGCTTGGTCCCGTTCCCAAACAGTATCTCTCCACATGAGGCCACAGCACAGTAGTAAGTCCCAGCATCAGAGAGGCTGAAGTTCCTCTTGGGGAGGTTGTAGACACAGCTCTGTGTAGGAGACCCAGCCTCAGGGCTCTTCTCACACTGATCACTCCTGTCTCCATGGGTGTAAATGATTCCTGGAAGGGATTCTCCTGAGCCATGTCTGAACCAATAGATACTGTGTTCTCCTGCACAGGTCTCAGTGTGTATTGTACAGTTCAGAGTCACAGAGTCTCCTGGGAGGACTGACTCAGACACAGGCTGCTGGAGCACAGACATGCTGTAGGACCCTGATCCTGACAAGAAGTTCAATAAACCCAGTGAATCTATAGAATATTACTGTAGAATGTTTTCAAATTCAACATTTCATCATATTAGATAATACCTTATATTTACACTTCATATCTGTAAATTAAGTTTTTCAAAAACGTACCTTTTACTATGAGAATGGCTCCTTCTCCAAACTCCACCTTGTTGCCATAAGCACTTCCACAGTAGTATGTGCCTGAATCAGAGAGCTGCATGTCTGAGATCCTTAGGTGATTCTTTTGTTGGCCATTTTCCACTGAGAAGCGAGGGTTATCCTTAAACTCATGGTAAAATGTTGTGTTCCTGTCAAACTTATAGACGGTTGATAAGAGTTTAAGCTTATCTCTCAAGGGTTGCTTGTACCAGGAGAAATGCATGGCCATGTCGCCTTCATAGAAGCAGTGCACAATCACGGCGTCTCCAATGTTGGCTGATATGAGTCCACTGTCCTGAAGTATGGATGAGGACTCAGTACCAGCTACCACATGTATTAAAGAACATGAACAATACAACATATTTGCTGTTACATACCCCAAATACAACTTAGAATATTCAAAGTGTCTGTAAAGTATTACATGTGATATCTCATGCATCCAAATCAAGGGCGGACATCGCATAAGCAGAGAAACATAAAAGTTGGACTTACCCATCTCTACAAGAAGTGGAAATATCAGAAACAGTGTGATCCTCTTTGAAGATGTCATCCTCCTCACAACCTGTCTTGAGTGGAAAAAGTTAACCTATGTAGACAACACTTCAACAATGGAGTTACAGATGATTGGTCGAACTGGACGCTTCATTTTTTTTTACACCATATTCCGGTACGACAATCTTCTTCACATTGTACAGAGTCACAGAGTCTCGTGGTTGGACTGAATCAGACACACAAACATTTTATTATAGGTATATTCTTATCCTTATATATTTAGTACAAATTTAGTAATGATCATTCAAGTTTGGCATCCCTTATTCTTTATCACTACAGCTACTGTTGTCTACGTCAAGACACTCATAGTTGTGAACTTGTTGGGAACATGCATGCAATGACACTGTCATCCACTAGGGCTTCTATCACCACGGTCACTTCACCTCACTAAAAAACATCTACGGAAAAAAAAATCTAATTCAGGACTTACACTCGATTGGATTGGATGGATAGAATCCCTTCCCATGATTTTGTTATTGAGGAGGCAGATTCCTCTAGGCCTATAGGTGATGATAATACTTCACAGTTAACACTGTGTTGTGTTTGACTAAGAACTACAGATCTAGGTCAAATGATTTAATAAATAGCTCATTGTGTTTTTTCACAGATTTCAGTAGACTATGTATAGATAAGCTGCCTCATGGGCGGCAGGTAGCTTAGTGGGTAAGAGCGTTGGGCCAGTAACCGAAAGGTCGCTGGTTCTAATCCCCGAGCCAACTAGGTGAAAAATCTGTCGATGTGCCCTTGAGCAAGGCACTTAACCCTAATTGCTCCTGTAAGTCGCTCTGGATAAGAGCGTCTGCTAAATGACCAATTATTATAATTATTAAAAGAGTTGGTTTACTGTTGTTAAAATGGTCAACTTGAAGAGCAAGTAGTATAGCCTACGGTATGAGAGAGCTAAGAGTTCTGAGACATCCGTCTGAAAACCACAGAGAGAGAGAGAGAGCGAGAGAGCGAGAGAGAGAGAGAGAGCGAGAGAGCGAGAGAGAGAGAGAGAGAGAGAGAGAGAGAACAACAGAGAGAAAGAAAGAGAGCAGAGGGTCCTGTGTACAAAGCCAGCAGGCCCTAACAAAGCACAGATACATCCTCATCTGGTGTTCTTCACAGACCGCAGAGTAACTGTAAATAGGTTGCTGTGTGTTTGAGGGCGTGTTAGTGGCATGAGAAGAGAAAAAACGGTTTAACACTACAAAATAAAGCTGCAAAATGTAACTTTTTGGGCAACCTGACCAATAGAAATGTGAGTTATAGATGTGTCATTCTCAATTAATGCAAGTCTAAGAAGCGGTAGTTCTGTTCTAAGTGTGCTATTTCTATGCTTCTAGTTCTTAAAGCAACAATGCGTAACTTTTTGGGCGACCTGACCAAATTCACATAGAAATGGGAGTTATGTATCTGTCATTCTCATTGAAAGCAAGTCTAATAAGCAGTAGTTCTGTTCTAAGTGCGCTATTTCTATGCTTCCCGTTCTTAAAGCAACAATGTATAACTTTTTGTGCGACCCGAACAAATTCACATAGAAATGTGAGTTATAGATCTTTCATTCTCATTGAAAGCAAGTCTAAGAAGCGGTAGATCTGTTCTATTGGCTCTATTTCTCAGCTTTCAGTTATTAAGTTTAGTTTTTGCATCTTTTACTTTCGGTTTAGTACACCAGTTTTAAACAGCTGAAAATACAATATTTGTGGTTATTGAAAATATGTTTCAAATGATTCTGTACACTATGCATTGCTTGTTTTGTCACATAAACTGAAATTAGGCGAACTATTAGAATTTTAGCAACCAGGAAATGGCCTAGCGATTTCTGCATATTTCACCTTTAAAGATGCCTGATGTTGGCCTAAATAAATACATTCAACTTCCTTTGTCTTGACTGCTGCTAAATGCTTTATTGATCTCATCACAAGCAAGTCCATTTCAAATTAGTTTGGCAGAGAAGCAATGTACTTAATTCAAGTAGCTACAGTAATTATTAGTTACAGTAATTCAGCTAATAATGTTAATAAAGTGAGAGTTAATAAAAAGAGAATTCATTGGACTGTTTCATTCATCCAGTTCTACTGTCTGATCCCAGCATACACTGTCTCTTCCTCCATTTGGCTTCTCTGTCTTCCAGACCTGTTCTTCTTGTTTCTCAGATTCAGAGCTACATAATGGAGATTGTCTGCATCTTGGGCCTTTGAGAAACAATTATAATGGGGGGAGGGGGAAATATTACTATATGTTATTTTTCAATATGAACTTTTTCAAACATATTTTTACGGTAATAAAAAATGTAAGGAATTCTATTTACCCCTGCATCCGTACAAGAGACTGCTGGACATGTTGTCAGAGAGAGGGGTCCTGAAAATAAATACAACAAAGATAAATATACAACCCCTTCTTCCACTAAAGATAAATCTGTAGATATTGATATTAAAGAAGAGCAACCTCTAAGACAAAGTCACTTACCTCTGCACTGCAGACACTTTCTCTGGTTCATCTTATACATGATGCAAGCAAGGACAATGATCAGGACTAAGGAGAAAGCCAATGCTACACCCAGGCAGTACTCCAAGAGAAGAGGGTCTGCCCTATGGCCTGTGGAGATTAAAACATTGATAGAAGACACTCATAACAGCAAGTAAATGTATATTCTACACAGTAGATTAGTAAAATATATAAAAAGATACAAGCCGTATCACCTACTTTGAATGTCCAGCTTGGTCCCGTTCCCAAACAGTATCTCCCCACATGAGGCCACAGCACAGTAGTAAGTCCCAGCATCAGAGAGGCTGAGGTTCCTCTTGGGGAGGTTGTAGACACAGCTCTGTGTAGGAGACCCAGCCTCAGGGCTCTTCTCACACTGATCACTCCTGTCTCCACGGGTGTAAATGATTCCTGGAAGGGATTCTCCTGAGCCATGTCTGAACCAATAGACACTGTGTTCTCCTGTACAGGTCTCAGTGTGTATTGTACAGTTCAGAGTCACAGAGTCTCCTGGCTGGACTGACTCAGACACAGGCTGCTGGAGCACAGACATGTTTCTGGACCCTGATCCTGACAAGAAGGTTTATAAGTCAGTAAATCTATTCCGTATGTTGTGTCCCAACTTAACATTTTTGAAATCATTCTCATTTCTGATTATGCAAATACAGCATAATTAAGCCATTGTATCCAAAACGTAATGTGGAAAAAGCCCTCAAGATTATAGTTGCAGAACATTAGTTACTATTTCCTTTCATTCTAAATTCAGATGTTGTACCTTTCACAATCAGAATGGCTCCTTCTTCAAACTCCACCTGGTTGGCATAAGAGTTCCCACAGTAATATGTGGCTGAATCAGAGAGCTGCATGTCTGAGATCTTTAGGTGATTAATTCCTTCACCGCTTTGCACTGAGAAGCGAGTGTTACCCTTAAATGCATGGTAAAATGTTGCATTCTTGTTATACTTGTAAAAGGTTGATACGATTTGAGGATTGTCACCCATTGTTTGCTTGTACCACATAAAGTACAGTGCCAGGTTGCCTTTATAGAAGCAGTGCAAAGTCACTGTCTCTCCAACATTGGCTGTAACAAGATGAATTTCAGAGGATTGTGCAGCAGCTAGAATACAGACAGAGACATCATCCATTACTTACACAAGTCCTTTATATACCCAAAACATACGTCTATGAATTGCATCAATATAGTAACTGAGTGTACATCCCTTAAGCAGAGAAATATAAAAGTTGGACTTACCCATCTCTACAAGAAGTGCCAGTAACAGACTCAGTGTGATCATCTTTGAAGTTGTCCTCTTCACAACCTGTGTCTTGAGTTGAAAAAGTCCTCCCATGTAGACAACACTTCAACTATGGGGTTATTGGTGATTGGTCGAACTGGACGCGTCATTTTTGTTAACACCTTATTCAGCCCAACCATGGTCTTCGTAACTGAAATTCACTCATATAATCCATGCAATGTGAACCAATGCTTACTGTATCGAATATTTTCTAGAGGGTGGATGAAGCATACACACTTTGTGGTGTCTAGATGATAATTGATTATTTTTACATACAATGTATAGCTTGCTATTTAGGTACCAGCTGAATCAAAGATGTCTAATGCTGAGGCAGTGTGTAAAAATAATGTGTTAATATCCTTCAGTAAAGTGGGTTAAAAGTATAATGTTATCTGGTAAGTATGCAGTACATTTTCAAGCATACATTACACATACATGTACCTGTATGCTCTTGGTGTCAAACTCAGTTGTGTGCCTTGTAAATTTACCTCCAGCCCATGCAACAGTTACAGACAGTACTCCTGATGACCTATAGGAGGACTGTTATACATAGAACATATCCTGATATGTGGGGTGAACAGGGGTGGAGCATTACTGTGAGGGTATGTGGGGGAAACACCTACAGAATGAAAGTCAGTCTTATCCCTGTCATTCATGTACTAACTCAAGTGTAGGCTACTAGTTGAGCGTTTAGTAGGGGTGTACCTCGGGGGGCAGGCCTCTTGGCTGTAGCCTAGCATACATTGATACAAGTTCTACTTTAAACTCTGTAAACAAATGATTGTAGTTTGAACTAATTAAACCTATGATCTTGTGACAAGATACAGGCTACATGGCATACAGTATATAAGTGGACTGCGTTGCTAATTGTCTTGGTTGTGAACAACAATGAAAGAATGAGAGAAAACAGAGTGACACCACATAGACATCCTGCTGAAAACCACATAGAGACACAGGGTATGTAAAAGGCCAGCAGGCCTGTCCAAAGCATAGAGACGGCCTTGTTTTGTTATCACTGCAGACCACAGTGTACAGGTACCTGTGAACATCTCACTGTGTGGGTGCAAGCATGGGTGGGTTTAGCATTTATCAGTAGGTTGGGTCTGCAGAAGCCCTCTGCACACATTCATACAGACATAATGTATGTACAGAACACAAGAGAAGGAACAAGTCTATTTTAGTCAGTATCAGTTGTTTAAATTGATATTTATTGATGCTAAAAGAAGCAACATATACAGGGATTTCAGAAGAGCAATTTAATCAATTGATATACAAGGTCACAGGTCACTCATTTTAAAAATGCAATATGAAACATTTACGTCATTTAGCAGACGCTCTTATCCAGAGCGACTTACAGGAGCAATTAGGGTTAAGTGCCTTGTTTAAGGGCACACCTACAGATTTTTCACCTAGTCGGCTCTGAGATTAGAACCAGCAACCTTTCGGTTACTGGCACAACGCTCTTACCCACTAAGATACCTGCCATTGGTAGACTATTTGTTTTCTCACACTTACTTTATCTTGCCTCCATTGCAGAAGACCAGCAAAACCAAGTGTACTTAAAGTATTTGAAAGAAAACTATTATTATTTTGAACAAGTCCTTCAACAGTTACAGTCCTCCAGATGACCCATAGGCGGGCTGTTATACATAGAACATGTCTTGTCTTGTCTAGACGTTAAGAGCATTGGGACAGTAACCGAAAGGTTGCTGGTTTGAATTCCCGAGCCGACTAGTCGAAAAATCAGCTGATGTGCCCTTGCGCAAGGCACTTAACCCTACTTGCTCCGGATAAGAGCATCTTCTAAATGACTAACAAGTAAATGTATACGGGTGAAAAGGGGTAGAGCTGTGGGAGGGTATATGAGATAAACAACTATAGAATGAAACAAGTCAATTGTATGTCAGTCTCATTCCCTATCATTCACAGAAACATGCACTAACTGAAATATAACACCTGAGAGTGCATGACTGATTGGACACCCCAGCCTAATATAACCAATATACATGACACACCGTTCTCATAGGAGGCAATCTATCAGGAGGATCCTCCTCAATTGGTCTCCTTACAGAGAACCCTGCAGTATTCCTAGAACACTTGTCTGATTGAGAATGTACTAGTTCTCCCATGAGTCATGACATCCTCATAACATGGCCCTTCCCCCTGAGCACATAGCTATACAATGAATGGTGCTGTATTACACATGATGCTTAACTTGGAGAGTTTAAATAGTTCATTAGCAGTTCTTTGTGGTTTGTTACTGATTTCAGATAACTATATACATCCGAGAACTGGTTTGCTGTGACTGCAAGCTGTCAGTAGAAACATGAACAACAGTAACAAATGTGAAAACAACAGACTGACACCAGATAGACATCTTGCTGAAAACCACAGAGACACAGAGAGCAGGTAGGAGGGTCCTGTGTGTACAAAGCCAGCAGGCCTGACCAAAGCCTAGATATGGCCTCGAGCAGATCGCAAGTACCTGTGAACTTGTTAGCTGTGTGTTGGTGGATGTGAGTGTCATGCTATCAACACGTCTAAAAGAAGGTCAAGACATTTTAGAGGAGATATTACTTGAAAAATATGTTTGTTGCCTTACTTATGCAATGACTCCCTGGAACTCAATTACAAAACTACACACATGAGTCATTGTCTTCATCATACAGATCACTCTACTACCTGTTTCATTTTGAATGATTGTTGCTCCTTGTTACTAAGTTACACTTTATAACTATGTTGAGGTTAGTAGTAATGATCCAGTGATGATGACTGCCTGGCTTTTTAGGTGGTTGCTACTTAAAGCAACTGGAAATTATTTCTAACATGTTATAGATGTGTAATAAGCATTTAATAACTATATTACCTTGTTATAGATTCTTCATAGCCACACATTGTCTTTTTTGGCATTTGTTTGACTGCTATTTCGGCTAGACACATGAACTATCACAGAAAGGCAAGTTGTCTATGATACTTCAAATTAATGAACTTTGACAACTACATGTTGCTGCCAACTCTGTTGAGGTAGTTATGGGGACTTCCATGTACACTGCTGCTCCCTGTTGAAAAAGAAATTGATTGCAGTCCTACAAGGTGCACTTATACATATTCACATTTTGTCAATCATTTTTGAAAACTGCCCAGTTACTATGTCAAATTGGAAATCAGTCTCTCAACCATATCAATTCTGTTCAAAGTATATTCAGCTAAGAAGTTTATTTTTAGTTCAGTCTTTTCTTATGGAGAGAGAGAGAGTTGTGTTCTCAGTGATAGATTTTTGTGGTTTTTGATGGTGTGTGAAAAGAGAGTGTGGTGAGGACTGACGGTCATTGCTGGGGGTTAGAGTTGAGTTTACGTGAGTGGAAAATCTATTTAGGGCAGTCAGAACACCACAGAGAGCTGTGATACAGGATACAACTAAAAGAAGACAGTTTGAGAGGCTAAAACACCAGCAATATATACATATTAACAGTTATTATGCAACCAACCATCTTCTTTACATTGAGCATAGGCTTGATATGGTTGTTGCCCACTTAATCTGTGGGTGAAAGTGTTGTAGAAATGTAAGGAAAGAGAAAAATATGAATGAAAATCCTCTATATGAAAGCAGTTTAATGTTTTATTTGATCAAAATTGAACAGTATCAATGTAAAAAGACATTGTAACTTACAATGTAAAAGCCACAGTCATACATACAGTGTAGAGAACACAGAATCAATGCAAGTTATTAAAGAGGAAAAGTTGACATTTCAGTCCATGTTTTGGCGTCTCACCCCAGAATACACAGTGTCTCTCTCCATGGCGTTCCCCTGTCTCCCGGCCTTCAGTTTCTGGTGGACGACGTTCAGAGCGGCGTAATGGAGAGTATCAGGCTCTTGATCCTGAGAAGAATAGCAAAAAATGATTATCCAAATATTTGGTATTAGACTAAGTATTGTGGTATAGTGAAACAACCCTTCTAATAAAATGCATATTTTCGTATTTTGATTGAAGGAAAAACCCATTGATTCAGCAACAGCTAAACAAGTGTTAGGTCAGGTTACCTGGTTATCATGACTGGGGACTGCAGGAGCACATAGCTGAGTGTGCGTTCCTTTTAATCAAACAAGAATCAATACAATCAACATTTACATTTTAGTCATTTAGCAGACGCTCTTATCCAGAGCAACTTACGGTTAGTGAGTGCATACATTTTCATACTGGCCCCCCGTGGGAATCGAACCCACAACCCTGGCGTTGCAAAAGCCATGCTCTACCAACTGAGCTACACAGTGCCGATGACGAGCTTTTATGACCAATTTTGGCCAAAACATGTAAAATAATGTAACTGTACCAACAATTGATAAGCATACTGTATCATGCACAATAATATTGCTTACCTATGCACTTGCTCATCTTGTACAAAACACAAGTATAGACAATGATGAGGATGACTGTCACGAACGTTGAGAGATGGGTCAGACCAAGGTGCAGTGTGAAGAGCGTACATGTTTATTAACTAAATAAACATTCAACAAAACAAGAAACAACGTGACGTGACGTGACGTGACGTGACGTGACGTGACGTGACGTGACGTGACGTGACGTCCAAAGGGCTATACACATACCAGCCTAACAGGAACAAGATCCCACAATACACAGCAGGCAATGGGCTACCTAAGTATGATCCCCAATCAGAGACAATGAGCGACAGCTGCCTCTGATTGGGAATCATACCCGGCCAGACATAGAAATAGAAAAACTAAAACCTAAACATAGAATGTCTAACATAGAATTCCACACCCTGACTCAACAAACAAGAGTTCTATAGGTCAGGGCGTGACAATGACACACAGACCCAACGCTACGCCCAGGCAGTACATGAACAGAAGATGGTCCTCCTTAAAACCATCTGTGAAATATCAAATAGGGATAGAGACACTGAGACACTGAGGGATAAAGCTATGACAATGTTTAAGACACCAACAAGACTCTACCTGATCTGAGAGTCATACTTTCTTCTCTCAGATACAAAGATACAGTGGGGGAAAAATGTATTTAGTCAGCCTCCAATTGTGCAAGTTCTCCCACTTAAAAAGATGAGAGAGGCCTGTAATTTTCATCATAGGTACACGTCAACTATGACAGACAAATTGAGGAAAAAAAATCAAGAAAATCACATTGTAGGATTTTTAATGAATTTATTTGCAAATTATGGTGGAAAATAAGTATTTGGTCACCAACAAACAAGCAAGATTTCTGGCTCTCACAGACCTGTAACTTCTTCTTTAAGAGGCTCCTCTGTCCTCCACTCGTTACCTGTATGAATGGCACCTGTTTGAACTTGTTATCAGTATAAAAGACACCTGTCCACAACCTCAAACAGTCACACTCCAAACTCCACTATGGCCAAGACCAAAGAGCTGTCAAAGGACACCAGAAACAAAATTGTAGACCTGCACCACACTGGGAAGACTGAATCTGCAATAGGTAACCAGCTTGGTTTGAAGAAATCAACTGTGTGAGCAATTATTAGGAAATGGAAGACATAGAAGACCACTGATAATCTCCCTCGTACTGGGGCTCCACGCAAGATCTCACCCCGTGGGGTCAAAATGATCACAAGAACGGTGTGCAAAAATCCCAGAACCACACGGGGGGACCTAGTGAATGACCTGCAGAGAGCTGGGACCAAAGTAACAAAGCCTACCATCAGTAACACACTACGCCGCCAGGGACTCAAATCCTGCAGTGCCAGACGTGTCCCCCTGCTTAAGCCAGTACATGTCCAGGCCTGTCTGAAGTTTGCTAGAGTGCATTTGGATGATCCAGAAGAGGATTGGGAGAATGTCATATGGTCAGATGAAACCAAAATAGAACTTTTTGGTAAAAACTCAACTCGTCGTGTTTGGAGGACAAAGAATGCTGAGTTGCATCCAAAGAACACCATACCTACTGTGAAGCATGGGGGTGGAAACATCATGCTTTGGGGCTGTTTTTCTGCAAAGGGACCAGGACGACTGATCCGTGTAAAGGAAAGAATGAATGGGGCCATGTATCGTGAGATTTTGAGTGAAAATCTCCTTCCATCAGCAAGGGCATTGAAGATGAAACGTGGCTGGGTCTTTCAGCATGACAATGATCCCAAACACACCGCCCGGGCAACGAAGGAGTGGCTTCGTAAGAAGCATTTCAAGGTCCTGGAGTGGCCTAGCCAGTCTCCAGATCTCAACTCCATAGAAAATCTTTGGAGGGAGTTGAAAGTCTGTGTTGCCCAGCGACAGCCCCAAAACATCACTGCTCTAGAGGAGATCTGCATGGAGGAATGGGCCAAAATACCTGCAACAGTGTGTGAAAACCTTGTGAAGACTTACAGAAAACGTTTGACCTGTGTCATTGCCAACAAAGGGTATATAACAAAGTATTGAGAAACTTGTAAAGTGGTTAACCCACTGGCTATAAGGTGAATGCACCAATTTGTAAGTCGCTCTGGATAAGAGCGTCTGCTAAATGACGTAAATGTAAATGTAAATGTGCAAGGATTCCTCCAGATTTGTCGCTTGGCATTCAGGCCAAAGAGTTCAATCTTGGTTTCATCAGACCAGAGAATCGTGTTTCTCATGGTCTGAGAGTCCTTTAGGTGCCTATTGGCAAACTGAATACACCACTGCATATACCTTATTTTTTTTCATGAAGGAAGAGTTGACAAAACTATTGAGATGACACTACATCTTAACCCTAAAGCACATCTTCCTGAGTGCTTTAGGGTTCTGAAACGTTTTCAACTCGAGACCCAAATGAGAAATTGAATGTCCTCCCGTGACGAAAATCGACCTCCAACGACCCGAAGTAAGAAGAAATAGTTAGTGATAATAGATGTATTCTGATAACTCAGGACCCATAGTTTAAGAAACACTGCACAGTTTAGGGTTTGGAAAATGCTTTTAGCTTGTTTGTATTCTTGACATACTTTGCACATCTAACTGAGCGGCAGCGGTCTGGTGTTCACCGTCCAGATGAACAGATGAAAAGAGGTGTGAGAAGAGCGTGTGCACTACCACCCCAATCAACGATTAAATGCATTACCAACCTGTTGATAGGTGGACTGGAAATACTGACATACTGAGAGAGAGAGAGAGAGAGAGAGAGAGAGAGAGGAGAGAGAGAGAGAGAGAGAGAGAGAGAGAGAGAGAGAGAGAGAGAGAGAGAGAGAGAGAGAGAGAGAATAAGGTACATTTCATCCCCCAGTGTTAGTCTATGAGAGACCCAGTGATGTTCACCTCAGCCGTTAAGGAGCCTTTTGGACCTAGACTTGGCGCTCCGGTACCACTTTCCATGCGGTAGCAGAGAGAACAGTCTGTGTCTTGGGTGACTGGAGTCTTTGACAATTTTTTGGGCCTTCCTCTGACAACGCCTAGTATATCGGTCCTGGATGGCAGGAAGCTTGGCCCCAGTGATGTACTGGGACATACGTACTACCCTCTGTAGCACCTTACTGTCGGAAGCCAAGCAGTTACCATACCAGGCGGTGATGCAACCAGTCAGGATGCTCTCGATGGTGCAGTTGTATAACTTTTTGAGGATCTGGGGACCCATGCCAAATCTTTTCAGTCTGCTGAGGGGGAAAAGGTGTTGTCGTGCCCTCTTCACGACTGTCTTGGCGTGTTTGGACCATGAGAGTTTGTGTTGTGTGTGTGTGCTTACTGTGACTGTCACCCTGATATTGGCTACTACAGTAGGTAGCTACTTCCCACGCTGTTGCCGGACATTAGTGCTTGGCAAACGGGAGCAAAGGGCAGTGTGTCCTGGTGTTGTTGCTGTTCATGGTCTCCCCATTGAGTAGTAGACTGTATGTATGTATCAAGGTGACATCTAGATGGTTATCAATATTAGTTATTGTGTATGCTGCTATCCTACATGAAATAAAATAATGTGATGGTAAAACATGGCCACGTTAGCTACTGCTGACGACACGACAGTGATATAGCTGCCCAGTAAGAAGCACCTCAGGTCAGCAGGCACGTCGATACAACAGCGGTGCACTGGTCACCGGCTTATCGTCTCGTCATTCAGCCAAATCAGCCATGCAAAACGGTCTTGAGTGGCAACAAATCTGCCCAATTAGCTGATTTGCTTTCCATACACCCACTCCTTTCGACACACCCACTCGCCCATACTCCGGTCGCCATATTGGGCTGCAGCTACCCATACTTGTTTTTAGCTCATGATCATGGCATGCATATCTGTCTGGGTGTCAGATATACTAACCCAGGGCTTCCCAAACCTTTTTGCCCGTGACCCCATTTTGAAATGTTATGCTTTCAGTACTAGATTCATTCTCTGATCCTTTGATTGGGTGGACAACATGTCATTTCATGCTGCAAGAGCTCTGATAGTTTGGTGGACGTCCTCCAGAAATTGTCATAATTACTGTGTATGTCTATGGAAGGGGGTGAGAACCATTAGCCTCCTAGGTTTTGTATTCAAGTCAATGTACCCAGAGGAGGACAGAAGCTAGCTTTCCTCCGGCTACACCATGGTGCTGCCCTACAGAGTGCTGCTGAGACTACTGTAGAACTTAATTGCAAAACAGTGTGTTTTAGTCAATGATTTGGTGTTGTGAATATATTTAGTATAGTTTTATCTAAAAAGGATAACTTTTTTAATGTTTCACAATTTTTTTTCCTTCTGAAATTCACTGAGTAGGATGGTCCTCCCCTTCCTCCTCTGAGGAGCCACACATGATAGGGACAACGACAAAACTCTGTCTGGCCATTATTGGGTATTTTTCTGTAGACCATATGTTAAACATAGTAAATCTTTTTAGACTATAAAGTTAAACCATAGTTAATCATAAAGACAAGCAGTATGACTAAGTGAATACAGAGGGTGGTACCGAGTGGTACACAAGGAGGGAGGCTGAGCCAGAGTCAGGACATGGCTCTTTGGAATGGGCCTGCTCATTCTTACTATGTGTGGGAAATACTGTTATGCATGAGGCAATGCATGAGGAATGTCTTAAATGTATATGGTTGAGAATGGGTTATGCACCTGCCATGTTTAAACCATATTTAAGTATCGATTTATATGTTTTAGAATAAACAGAGCAGAGCCAGGAGATGGCTCTGTTATTTTTTACATGAGAAAGCTTGGTTCTTCCACTAGAAGGAGGAGACTGAATACATAGGAGGAGGAGAAGTCAGATTTCGCCGCTATCATAAATTAAGAGAGTGGGCTGAGCGGTCAAAAGATGAAAGCTTGGAAACAATGGTGGAGGAACTAAACTGGGAGGGTTTAAGCTAAAAAGTATGTAAAATGAGCAGGAATAGAATTGTATAGAAACTGAGGGCTGAGTGTTGGGAAGGCAGTTGCTCTGCAGACCAGCTCGGCTTTTGTTGATTTGTGTAATAAAATCTATCTACATTTCTACGACACCATCTCTCATTTATTTGGAGCAGGTAGAGCCAGCTGTAATAGTGCAAACTTATTATTGAACTATGCAAACCATGTATTTCAGATTGAAATATACAGTGCTTTCGGAAAGTATTCAGACCCCTTGACTTTTTCCACATTTTGTTATGTTACAGCCTTATTCTAAAATGGATTAGATTAAAAAAAAAATCTTCATCAATCTACACCCAATACCCCATAACGATAAAGCAAAAACAGGTGTCTAGACATTTTTGCAAATGTATTAAAAATAAAAAACGGAAATATTGACAAGCTTGGCACACCTCTATTTGGGGAGTTTCTCCCATTCTTCTCTGCAGATCCTCTCAAGCTCTGTCAGATTGGATTGGTAGCATCGCTGCACCGCTTTTTTCAGGTCTCTCCAGATATGTTCGATCTGGTTCAAGTCTGGGCTCTGGCTGGGCCACTCAAGGACATTCAGAGACTTATCCCGAAGCCACTCCTGCGTTGTCTTTGCTGTGTGCTTAGGGTTGTTGTCCTGTTGGAAGGTGAACCTTAGCCCCAGTCTGAGGTCCTGAGCGTTCTGAAGCAGGTTTTCATCAAGGATCTCTTTGTACTTTGCTCCGTTCATCTTTCCCTTGACCCTGACTAGTCTTCCAGTCCCTGCCGCTGAAAAATATCCCCACAGCATGATGCTGCCACCACAATGCTTCACCATAGGGAAGGTGCCAGGTTTCCTCCAGACGTGACACTTGGCATTCAGGCCAAAGAGTTCAATCTTGGTTTCATCAGACCAGAGAATCTTGTTTCTCATGGTCTGAGAGCCTTTTAGGAGCCTTTTGGCAAACTCCAAGCGGGCTGCCATGTGCCTTTTACTGAGGAGTGGCTTCCATATGGCCTCTCTACCAAAAATCCCTGATTGGTGGTGTGCTGCAGAAATTGTTGTCCTTCTGGAAGGTTCTCCCATCTCCACAGAGGAACTCTGGAGCTTTTTCAGAGTGACTATCGGGTTCTTGGTCAAATCCCTGACCAAGGCCCTTCTCCCCCGATTGCTCAATTTGGCCATGCGGCCAGCTCTAGGAAGAGTCTTGGTGGTTCCAAACTTCTTCCATTTAAGAATTATGTAGGCCACTGTGTTCTTGGGGACCTTCAATGCTGCAGAAATGTTTTGGTACCCTTCCCTAGATCTGTGCCTCGACACAATCCTGTCTCGGATCTCTACGGACAATTCCTTCAACCTCATGGTTTGGTTTTTGCTCTGACATGCACATTCAACTGTGCGACTGTCACGCACGTTGACTGATGACTCGTGGAACCAAGGCGCAGCGTGATAAGCGTACATTTTATTTAGTACACAACACACGAACAAAACAACAAAACGAACGATACGTGAAGTCCTGAGGTTACAACAACACAAACCTTTACGGAACAAGATCCCACCAACTAACTGGTGCCAACAGGCTGCCTAAGTATTGTCCCCAATCAGAGACAACAAGCTACAGCTGCCTCTGATTGGGAACCACCCTTGCCAACATAGATCTAAACGATCTAGAACAAAAAACATAGAAAACTAAACATAGAAAAATCCACACCCTGGCTCAACATTTAAGAGTCCCCAGAGCCAGGGCGTGACAGCGACCTTCTATAGACAGGTGTGTGCCTTTCCAAATCATGTCCAATCAATTGAATTTACCACAGGTCGACTCCAATAAAGTTGTAGAAACATCTCAAGGATGATCAATGGAAACAGGATGCACCTGAACATCACTCCTTTCAAATACCATTGAGAGTATACGTCATTGACAGAAAAACTTGTATTGTTGCATCTTGTTGTGTTGTTGTCCTCCGGTGAATAGCCAGCTGACTAAAATTGTCCCTTGCCTAAATTAGCAACGGATGGAGATAGGGATTTGGATTCATGTTTTTTCTTAATTCTGATTATAACGGCCATTCTGATCCAACCATGAATTCATACATTGTTGTGCCCCTGGCCTGAGAGGATGGAAGTTCAATATGTAGCTAGATGTAGAAGGCTAATGTTAATTAGCTAATGTTGCCCATGAATGGAAGTTAGGCTAACGAGCAAGCATTTTAGCCAGGTAGCCTAGGACAACAAAAAATTAAAGCGTGTGGCATTGGCGTTTCTCTACAAGTAGGGTGAGTCAACATGTTTTTCTACTTGCACGAACACACTCACACACACACACACACACAAACACGCACACTGAAATCAGAACCATGGACAGCCACATAATATTTAGCTTACGTTGATTGGACTAAATAGTTTTTGGTATCTTTTAGTTGTCACTGTATTAGACTAAGCAGAGGTGATTTGATGATGTTGAAATGTTGAATTTGAAATGGTGCTGGAATAGTGGAGGCAGCTCCTGTTTTCTTTGTGACTTGCGGTAACTCTCTGTGGTTCTAAATCAGTAGTTGTTTAGTGGTCCGAAAATGTGGGAAACATTAACTTCCTTGACCATGCTGTGGTCATGCAACTGTCTGTTACTGTACATTCAGTATGCTTTGTGGATTTCACTGGACAAAGGTTGCTATCCGGTTTTGTGAAAGAACAAAGGTGTGGTTGAATTTATTCTGGCATTGTGTCTTCTTATTGTCTTGGTCTTTAGGCCTATATATGATGGTCTCAAGGCATATGAGTTAACAGGTTATAGAGTAAACAATGCAATTATCACAACACATAGGTTGTAATATGGCTTGGCTTCCCCAGTGATTTTACCCACACAGCATAAAAATGAATGGTTTATTATGTTACAAACACACGGTCATGCAGCCAAAATGGGATTCTCTATCAGATGATTTCTTACGATAAAAAGCTGTAAAAAGTTATGGCTATTTAAGGCATTACAGGATCATTATATAAATCTAACATACAGACAATGTTAAAATTGTAAATTCCATACTAATTTCACCTTGGAGTCTTTGTGACAGTGGTGATATCTTTCACTGCTGCTGCAGGTATCTGACCTCAGAGTACACTGCATCCTCTCTGCTGGTCTTCTCTCTTGCTCTTCTAGAGGAGGAGGAGTTCTTCTTGGGGGTGAAACTCACAGCTGCATAGTTCAACACGTCACTGTCTTGATTCTGACGGTGGTGGAGCCATGAGGAAATACATTATGATGATAGCATGATCTACTATGTAATGTTTATATTCTCCTGTGGAAGAAAACACTCTACAAAAGACATGACTGTTCAGACTGTACACCCACTACAATGACCTGACAGTCAGTGGAACAGTGACAGACAGAAGTTCCATGGGAAAATTAACAACGATCACAATGATCAGAAGGCTTCATCTAGTACAGTGACCTATTGCTTCCAATACATTTTAATAACACATAAAGCACAAATATGCTGAATATTAGGTGGAAAGAAAGTTAAATGGCAGTTTGTTGTAAAAACTGAAAATATACTATATTTATAAATGTTGACAAATGTACCTGATTACCCTGGGATGTTGGGACATCTGTCCTCCCTTCAAAGAGATTGAAATAGAGGAAGGCCAGCTATTATTTTTTATGACAATCTATCTCTTTTTAACCTCATGTAGTTCATTAACAATGCTTATACGTTGGTTATTTAGCTGATATTTACAGAAGGTACATTGCATAGAGATGCATGAAACATTAGATACATCAGTTATAACATTAGATACATTGGATACATTAGATATACAGTAATACCTCTGCTATCTCTGTTCTGAGTCTTGCACAGCACCCAGACAAGTAGAAGGGTCACTATCCCCAGGACGATGTTGGAGACGACCAAGGCCAGAACAGTTGGACTGATCAAATGGAGAATCATGCTCTGGAACTGTGGAAAGGGTATCAGGGAATTCATATTGTATTCATGAGCGCTTAGGAATTTCATTAAACAGAAAAATATGGAATCAAAAGCTAATGGTGTTATTGTATAGCTTGTTGAGACAAATGTATGGGGTCATTTGGAGGTAGGCCGTTTGCATAAATATACGGTATTGTTGGGGATATTTACAGATTAAATGGGATTTACCATGAATGTTCAGCTTGGTCCCGTTCCCAAACAGTATCTCTCCACATGAGGCCACAGCACAGTAGTAAGTCCCAGCATCAGAGAGGTTGAGGTTCCTCTTGGGGAGGTTGTAGAAACAGCTCTGTGTAGGAGACCCAGCCTCAGGGCTCTTCTCACACTGATCACTCCTGTCTCCATGGGTGTAAATGATTCCTGGACGGGATTCTCCTGAGCCATGTCTGAACCAATAGACACTGTGTTCTCCTACACAGGTCTCAGTGTGTATTGTACAGTTCAGAGTCACACAGTCTCCTGGCTGGACTGACTCAGACAAATGCTCTCTGGACAACAGTATTACTATTTAACTTTGTACCTTTGAAATGAAATGTTATTGACTTATCATAATCCCTAAAAATTATTTTTTAAATCATGTCATATATTATATTTCAGCATATAATTTATCAGCGTATGACTTTAAACTTACAAGTAATTGCATTACCTTTAAGCATCAAGGTGGTTCCAGGTCCAAACTCTATGAAGTTTAAGCGCACCAATCCACAGTAGTACATCCCAACGTCCTCTTGCTTTGTTGAATATATATTTAGGTGAAATATCCCTACTTTCATCAATACATAAAACGCCTGAAACAAAATCAAGTATTTCCATTCAGAAAAAGACAGTATACCAAACACAAATTATTGAACCCAGCTTGAAAGTTGACTTTCTTAGGAAATGTGTCACTTACAAGAGTTGCAGAGAAGAAGAAAGACCAAGAGCTCAACCATCTTGACCTCGACCCTAGCTTTTCTGGAGCAGGAGTGATTTGTAGTGTGCAACTTGTAAAAAATACATTGAATCACACATCTGTGGTCTGATTGGTTAGATCTAGGTGGGGTCTGATTGGTCTATTAAATGTGTTCTGCTAAACACCTTATTGGCTGTTCAGTAGGTCATATGTGGAACAGAAACAGTATTTCTATGAAGTTTGAATCAGTGTCACTTTGCAAGATTGCATACAAGAAAATACAACCTGATAATATAATGTTTGGATCAGAAGGTCACCCATGTTGTGAGTTAGGAAATTAAGGTTACGTATGTAACCACAGTTATGTGAGCTATATGGATCACTCCGATATATTGGTATACCCGTACCAGATTTATTCAGTGCTAGAGGGACCTTACAAGCCAGTGGGCGAAGTCCCAGCACGGAACCGAGACGCAGGGGCCGTCAATGTGGAAGGGGAGTCCTGGCTCTGTCCCCAGAAGGGGAGGCGACGCCCAGGACCGCTGAACCAACCGCAGAGGGAGGTGCCACATTTACCCGATAGTACCTAGCAAAGGTGCAAGAGGAAGCCCAGCTGGCTGCAGCACAGATATCAGCGAGGGGCACTCCTCTCAGTAGAGCTCAGGACGCAGCCACACCTTGTGTTGAATGTGCCACCACAGATCCCAGCACTGGCCTGCCAGCCAGGCGGTATGCTGTCGTAATCGTGTCCCCGATCCGGTGAGAGAGCCTCTGCTTTGTTAGCCCAGCCCCTAGGACTCTCTCACCATAGCAGACAAAGAGCTGGTCTGTTGTTCTCACTTAAAGTGTCCGCTCCCCATAGGCAGCCAGTGCCAGCGCAGGGCACAGCATGCCGGAGGGAGGCCCAGAGTCCCCGGCCACTGCCGGGGGGTCGTAAGCAGACAGGATAAAAGGGAGGTTCACATGCCTGTCTGACAGAACCTTCGGGAGGAAGACATACTCCTCCCACCGGGGTCCATCCGTTAGCACTCAGAACTTACCGGAAAAGCATGGAGCTCACCCACGCTCTTCATGGAAGTAATCGCTACCAAAAAAAACACCTTCATAGAGAGGTGTTTCAGGGAGGCAGACTCCAACGGTTTGAAAGGCGGCTTTGCCAAAGCTGCCAAGACCACATCCAGATCCCAGCTCGCCATTGAGCGGGTCCTAGCTGGACGCAGGCGACAAACCCCCTTTATAAACCTGGAGACCATGGGACGGCGCCCCACTGGCCTGTCCATCCACCCCACATGGCAGGCAGATATAGCGGCCAAATACCCTCTCAGTGTAGAGGCTGCCAAGCCCTCATCCAAGCGAGACTGCAGGTATTGGAGGACATACTGCACCCCGCATGACTCAGGCACAACCTCAATACCAGTGCACCAAGAGCAGAACAACCGCCAGCGTAACTGGTATGCTGCGGTTGTAGCCGGTGCCCTTGTGCTCTGCATGGTGTTCATTACGCCCTCCTGTAGTCCTAACATGGACCATTGGTGCCGTTCAGCAGCGAAGCCCACAGACTGAGGCGGTGCAGTCTCAGATGCCACAAAGTTCCCCCGGCCTGAGACAGTTTGTGCAGCAAGAGCCACCATACTAATGGATGCACACGGAGTCGTAGTGTAACGCCAACGAAACACAAGTACGATAAACCACGGGCGGAAGATACAGATCAACCGCGCACAGCGAGTGGAGCACTCAAGAGGAGGGGCTGGCCAGTGAGTATACTTCCATGCAAGATATTACACTTAACAGTGACTTACCAAGCGAACTACAGAAAGTTTGTACCTCAAACCATACAGACGTCCGGCGAGAAAATTAAAGAGAACGTGTGTCGCGGCCATGGTGTCTATATATAGGGGCAGACCACAGCCGTGACACAGGTGTACACGGGAGTAAATCTGTAAATCCTATCCTCGGATGTATCCCTCCGCCGCGGAGTGATACCAATATATTGGAGTGATCTAATATAGTGAAACACAACTCAATCCTAGTTAGGGACTTTCCTGTCTTCACTTTGACTTCACCGTTCAACTAGAGGGTCATTCTTTTTAACAGTTTAATATATCTAAATGTAACATATAACATGATGAAAATACACTAGGGTGTAATAACAAACTCATAAAGGAAGCAGTGATTTTTGATCAGCAACATTTATTCAATTAAGATGCTATTCCAATATTTAAGACAGTAGAGAAATAATTAAAGTCTACTCACCTAATATTCTAATACAAGTTGCTTTTCTAGGTTACAAGTAGAGCTATTTCCTATTTTATTTAGCTATTATTTACGTACTAAAAGCGGTTGATTTACCAGTCATCACAAGGCCTTCAAAGTTATTTCTGATGTATATGGATGTGTTTTCTGTTCAATGTGGTGAGGTTCTTCACGTCTCACTCCTGCTGAAAGAACCTGACCTCAGAGTGCTCTGCGTCCTCTCTGCTGGTCTTGGCTCTTGCTCTTCTGGAGGAGGAGCTTTCCTTGGTGGTGAAACTCACAGCTGCATAGTTTACCACGTCACTGTCTTGGTTCTGTGTGAGAGAAGTGGAGCCATAACAAAGTGGAGTGATACAACAAAGAGTTAACCTGATCGACTGGTTGGGTTGGTGATCTCTCAGTTGCATCTTTAAATGAAAAACAAGAAGAAAATAACGTGTTACATATACAAGCTATCTCGCTAAAACAATCAATATGTTTTAGACATCGTCAAAAACTATAGTCAATTAAAAATTCCACAACAGCAAGTATATTAGTGTAATTAGTCATATGCATGAAATATGCAAAACAAAAACAAGCCTGGCGAGACATGCAGAGAGAGAGAGAGAGAGAGAGAGAGAGAGAGAGAGAGAGAGAGAGAGAGAGAGAGAGCATAAGGGACATTTCATCCCCTAGTGTTAGTCTATGAGAGACCCAGTAATGTTCATCTCATCAGGTCTCAATTTACACTGAGCTGCTCCATCCAGTCACCCGCACCACAGGAAGTGATGCGTACCCTCATTGGCCCCCAATCATATTCTCCTTATAAGGTGTTTCTCGGAATAGGACGCTTTGATCAGTGCAAAGTCAAGAAAGGAAATACTAAGGCTAAAAGAGGCAACTACTCCTCTGAAGCCATTAAACAGATGTGTTTTGACTTCTAACTCCTCCTCTCTAACCACACCCTGTACCACTGAGCTGTGTGGCCTAACTGAGTTAGAGAGAGCTAAATTAGCCCTGAGGTACAACTAACAAACATACATTGCAGAGATTGATTGACTAACATTTCAATACATTTAATATAACTACACAAATACAATATAGCAAGATTTATTTAGCTATTATTTACGTACTACATGTGGTTGAATGTGTTATTACATACAGCCGGAAAAAACTTTCGGATATCAGAGCGCAGGTAACTCACTATCATTATGACCAGGAATACGACTTTCCCGAATTGGTTCCTTTGTTCGTTCCCCCAGGGCAATTGAACTTATCCCATATGCTGCTCCAAGTCACCGCCGGCGGAGAAGAGGTATTCGGAGTGGACTTCTGGTCCGACTCAGGAGGCGGGCACACCATCCACCGCTTCTGAGTATATTACTCACTAATGTTCAGTCTCTGAACAATAAAGTAGACGAGCTCAGGGCGAGGATCTCCTTCCAGAGAGACATCAGAGACTGTAACATACTCTGTTTCATGGAATCATGGCTCTCTCAGGAAATACTGTCCCCATCCATACAGCCAGCTGGGTTCTCAGTTCATCTCGCAGATGAATAAAGAACTCTCCGGGAAGAAGAAAGGTGGGGGTGTATGCTTCATGATTAACTACTCATGGTGTGATTGGGATAACATACAGAAACTCAAGTCCTTTTGTTCACCTGACCTAGAATACCTCACAATCAAATGCTGACCGTATTACCTCCCAAGAGAATTCTCTTCGGTTATAGTTACAGCCTTGTATATTGCTCCTCAAGCCGATACCACGACGGCCCTCAAGGAACTGCACTGGACTTTATGCAAACTGGAAACCACATATCCTGAGGCCGCGTTTATTGTAGCTGGGGATTTTAACAAAGCAAATTTGAAGAAAACGCTACCGAAGTTCTATCCACACATTTACTGTTGTACTCGTTTAGGGAAAACACTAGATCACTGCTACTCGCCTTTTCGAGATACCTACAAGGCCCTCCCCCTTCGGCAAATCAGATCACGACTCCATTTTACTCCTCCCTTCCTATAGGCAGAAACTCAAACAGGAAGTACCCATGCTAAGGTCTATTCAATGCTGGTCTGACCATCGGAATCCATGCTTTAAGATTGTTTTGATCACGCGGACTGGGATATGTTCTGGGCACTCTGAGAATAACATTGACGCTTACACGGACACGGTGGCTGAGTTCATTAGGAAGTATATGGGATGTTGTTCCCACAGTGACTATTAAATCCTACCCAAACCAGAAACCGTGGATAGATTGTAGCATTCGCGCAAAACTGAAAGCGCAAACCACCGCATTTAACCATGGCAAGGTGACTGGGAATATGGTCCAATACAAACAGTGTAGTTATTCCCTCCGCAAGGCAATAAAACAGGCCAAAACGTCAGTACAAAGACAAAGTGGAGTCGCAATTCAATGGCTCAGACACGAGACGTATGTGGCAGGGTCTACAAACAATCACAGATTACAAAGGGAAAACCAGCCACGTCGCAGACACCGACGTCTTGCTCCCAGACAAGCTAAACACCTTCTTCGCCTGCTTTGAGGATAACACAGTGCCACCGACTCCCAAGGACTGTTTGCTCTCGTTCTCCGTGGCCGACGTGAGTAAGACATTAAGCATGTTAACCCTCGCAAGGCTGCCGGCCCAGACGGCATCCCTAGCCGCGTCCTCAGAGCATGCGCAGACCAGCTGGCTGGAGTGTTTACGGACATATTCAATCTCTCCCTATCCCAGTCTGCTGTCCCCACTTGCTTTGAGATGTCCACAATTGTTCCTGTACCCAAGAGAGCAAAGGTAACTGAACTAAATGACTATCGCCCCATAGCACTCACTTCTGTCATCATGAAGTGCTTTGAGAGGCTAGTTAAGGATCATATCACCTCTACCATACCTGACATCCTAGACCCACTTCAATTTGCTTACCACCCCAATAGATCCACAGACGATGCAATCGCCATCACACTGCACACTGCCCTATCCCATCTGGACAAGAGGAATATCTACGTCAGAACGCTGTTCATTGACTATAGCCCAGCCTTCAACACCATAGTACCCTCCAAGCTCATCATTAAGCTCGGGGCCCTGGGTCTGAACCCCGCCCTGTGCAACTGGGTCCTGGACTTCCTGACGGGCCTCCCCCAGGTGGTGAAGGTAGGAAACAACACCTCCACTTCGCTCCTCCTCAACACAGGGGCCCCACAAGGGTGCATGCTCAGCACCCTCCTATACTCCCTGTTCACCCATGACTGCGTGGCAACTGCACCACCCGCAACCGCAGGACTCCCCAGAGGGTGGTACGGTCTGCCCAACACATCACCGGGGGCACACTGCCTGCCCTCCAGGACACCTACAGCATCAGGAAGGCCAACAAGATCATCAAGGACATCAACCACCCGAGCCACGGCCTGTTCACCCCGCTATCATCCAGAAGGCGAGGTCAGTACAGGTGCATCAAAGCTGGGACCGAGACACTGAAAAACAGCTTCTATCTCAAGGCCATCAGACTGATAAATAGCAATCACTAGCCGGGTACCACCCAGCTACTCAATCCTGCACCTTAGAGGCTGCTGCCCTATATACATAGACATGGAATCACTGGCCACTTTAATAATGGAACACTAGTCACTTTAATAATGTTTACATACTGCTTTACTCATCTCATATGTATATACCATATTATATTCTACTGTATTTAGTCAATGCCACTCCAACATTGCTCGTCCTAATATTTATATATTTCTTAATTTCATTATTTTACTTTTAGATTTGTGTATTGTTGTGAATTGTTAGATATTGGGGCGGCAGGTAGCTTAGTGGTTAAGAGTGTTATGCCAGTAACTGAAAGGTCGCTGGTTCTAATCCCTGAGCCGATTAGGTGAAATTCTGTCCATGTGCCCTTGAGCAAGGCACTTAACCCTAATTGCTCCTGTAAGTCGCTCTGGATAAGAGCGTCTGCTAAATGACCAATTTATTTATATTACTGCACTGTTGGAGCTAGGAACACAACTACTTCGCTACACCCGCAATAACATCTGCTAAATATGTGTATGTGACCAATAACATTTGATTTGATTAGGATGTTCACCACACTGTGTGTATTTCTTCTTCTAGGAGAAATGGGCACGTTTATTTACCTTTATTATGATAGCATGTTCAAAAACATTTATTTTTTTACTCAGACACGTTCAGCATAGCCTTCACGAGGGAGTACAAGGACACAATTTATTTATTAACATTCACAGACACTTTGAGGCAATCCAACCTTGTATTTTAATCTATATAAGGTTTAATATATTTGTGTACGTTTTTGTCTTTTGTTTTGTTGCAGTTCATGCGTTAGCTGAGACTGAGTCCTCTGCCATACAACAGGAGAGTGGTCTCATGTCAGCCAATTTTGTAGTCTTTACAGTGTCTTTTCAGTGCTTCTATTAGGGTGGCATGGCGATGCACTTCTCCTGATCCAAGCAACCCTTGGGAGAAAAACCTCAACTCATCTCAACCATCTATAAGTACTGAATGACAAAGGTGAAACATTTTACCATGAGTTCAAGGGTAACCCTCACTTCTCAGACATGATAAGCTCGGATTCAGCAATGTACTACTGTGGAAGCACGCACTCAAATGTGGTGGAATTTGGAAAAGGAACAATTCTCAATGTAAAAGGTACAGTACTGAGAAATGTATTTTGATATTTTCAGACATTCAAACAAATCAGAATTTATACACTACCAGTCAAATGTTTGGACACAGCTACTCATTCAAGGTTTTTCTTTATATTTAAAAATTTTTACATTGTAGAATAATAGTGAAGACATCAAAACTATGAAATAACACATATGGAATCATGTATTAACCAAAAAAGTGTTCAACAAATCAAAATATATTTTATATTGGAGATTCTTCAAATAGCCACCCTTTGCCTTGATGACAGTTTGCACACTCTTGGTAAAAATAAAGAAAAACCCTTGAATGAGGAGGTGTGTCCAAACTTTTGACTGTATGTTGAATCAAAATGGAGATAGGTGTTTGGGTTTGGGTTTGGTTGGGTTCATAAGTGACAACAAGGCTTCACCCTATCAGGGTTAGTGCTGGTAAGGCTTTATTTGTATAAACCCCTACAGATGGATTATACATGTTCAAACTAACTATCCACTAGCCTTAACCCTAACCCTTAACCCCAACCCCAGCCCTAACCCTACCATACTGCGATAGTTTGGACTTCTGTTTTAAAGCCAGAGGATGAGTCTGAGATGTATTTCACTGTTAGTTTTAAACAAATAATTGTGTATTTTCATTCATAAAACTGATGATGGGTGTACTGTTGCTTCATGTGTTGTATGCATGTGCATACTGTGACTGTCACCCTGATGTTAACTACTAGGTAGCTACTTCCCAAGCCATTACCAGACAGTAGTGCTTGGCAAGTGGGAGAAAAGGGCACTATGTCCCGGTGTTATTGTCGTTGAATAGTAGACAATTTGTATGTCTCAAGGTGACATCTAGATGGTTATCAATATTAGTTATTTCTATCCTACTTGAAAAAAATAGATGTGATGGTAAAAAATGGCCACATTAGCTACCGCCGGCGACATGACCGTGATATAGCTGCCCGGTAAGAAGCACCCCCAGTCTGATTTAGTGCCTGGTCTTGTCCACTCTGTTCTGGCATCTGGGCATTGTAGAGGGAAGCTGAAGACACATACGTGTTCCTGAGAGAATTATCTTTCAGTGATTGGGTCATAATATTTTGTAGCTTAAACCATTCAAAAGATAGAGCCACCTTTGTAGGAAGAAAACAGAAACCTTTTTATTACAACCACATCTTTCTGTTTACTAACGTAACCAAGGTACTATGAACTAAGTGCAAATTGTTTTATTTTATTTTAGAATTTCTCTCACGACCCCTTTTTCAAATCAGCCGACCCCAAAACAAGCGACAACTAGTTTGGGACGCGCTTTACTAACCAATAATATCAGGTAATCACTGGCCCCAGCCTTGTAGTTTTTGTCACCTCACACTGTGGTTGATGCACTTGTCACCTTTCTAATGTCAGTTAGACCATGAAGAACAAACTGCAGTAAATGGGCATTACCTGACATCTATAGCAGCGGAGGCAGTGGAGGCTGCTGTGGGTAGGACAGCTCATAATAATGGCTGGAACGGAGTGAATGGAATGACATCAAACCATGTGTTTAGTGTATTTGATACCATTCCACCTATTCCGCTCCAGCCATTACCACGAGTCCGTCCTCCCCAATTAAGGTGCCACCAATCTCCTGTGATCTACAGAGATCTATTTTCACACATTTGAGTCAAACTCTGATGCCGCAATATATTGCGGTTGAAGAGACTGATCACACATAGGCATGTTGTTCATGATGGACTTTGGAGAAAAGGTACAGTAATTATTACTGTTCAATTTCATTTAACTTGAAAAAATGGTTCATTAATGTACATGTAATTTTAGATACAGTGTAAAACATATGTAAAACATATGTCTCTTTCTCATTCGCATGAGAAAGAGACGGAGATGTCGTGGACGTAGGTCGGGGTGCCTTGTAAGGATCCGACGGCGAGCGAGTAAACTGCCTCTTCCATCAATCTACCACCACAAACCGATGTTGGCACTAAGATTGCACCGATGTTGGCACTAAGATTGCAGGAAAACGCTCATCCAGAGGCAGCGCTCCTAGTGGCCGGGGACTTTACTGCAGGTAAACTTAAATCAGTTCTACCTAATTTCTACCAGCATGTTAAATGTGCAACCAGAGGGAAAAAAACTTTAGACCACCTTTACTACACACACAGAGACGCATACAAAGCTCTCCCTCGCCCTCCATTTGGCAAATCTGACCATAACTATCCTCCTGATTCCTGCTTATAAGCAAAAACTAAAGCAGGAAGCACCAGTGACTCGGTTAATAAAAAAGTGGTCAGATGACGCAGATGCTAAGCTACAGGACTGTTTTGCTAGCGTAGACTGGAATATCTTCTGGGATTCTTCAGATAGCATTGAGGAGTACACCACACCAGTCACTGGCTTCATCAATAAGTGCATCGATGACGTCGTACCCACAGTGACCGTACGTACATACCCCAACCAGAAGCCATGGATTACAGGCAACATCCGCACTGAGCTAAAGGGTAGAGCTGCCGTTTCAAGGGGCGGGACACTAACCCGTAGGCTTATAAGAAATCCCGCTATGCCCTCCGACGAACCATCAAACAGGCAAAGAGTCAATACAGGACTAAGATTGAATTGTACTACACCGGCTCTGATGCTCGTCGGATGTAGCAGGGCTTGGGAACTATTACAGACTACAAAGGGAAGCACAGCCACGAACTGCTCAGTGATACAAGCCTACCAGATGAGCTAAATCACTTCTATGCTCGATTCGAGGCAAACAACACTGAAGCATGCATGAGAGCATCAGCTGTTCTGGATGACTATGTGATCACGCTCTCTATAGCCGATGTGAGTAAAACTTTTAAGCAGGTCAACATTCACAAGGCCGCAGGGCCAGACGGATTACCAGGACAAGTACTCCGAGCATGTGCTGACCAACTGGCAAGTGTCTTCACTGACATTTTCAACATGTCCCTGACTGAATCTGTATTACCAACATGTTTCAAGCAGACCACCATAGTCCCTGTGCCCAAGGACACTAAGATAACCTGCCTAAATGACTACTGACCCGCAGCACTCACACTGTAGCCATGAAGTGCTTTGAAAGGCTGGTCATGGCTCACATCAACACCATTATCCCAGAAACCCTAGACCCACTCCAATTTGCATACCGCCCCAACAGATCCACAGATGATGCAATCTCTATTGCACTCCACACTGCCCTTTCCCACCTGGACAACAGGAACACCTATGTGAGAATGCTATTCATTGACTACAGCTCAGCGTTCAACACTATAGTGCCCTCAAAGCTCATCACTAAGCTAAGGATCCTGGGACTAAACACCTCCCTCTGCAACTGGATCCTGGACTTCCTGACGGGCCGCCCCCAGGTGGTAAGGGTAGGTAACAACACATCTGCCACGCTGATCCTCAACATGGGGGCCCCTCAGGGGTGCGTGCTCAGTCCCCTCCTGTACTCCCTGTTCACCCATGACTGCATGGCCAGGCACGACTCCAACACCATCATTAAGTTTGTCGACGGCACAACAATGGTAGGCCTGATCACCGACAACGATGAGACAGCCTATAGGGAGGAGGTCAGAGACCTGGCCGTGTGGTGCCAGGATAACAACCTCTCCCTCAAAGTGATCAAGAGAAAGGAGATGATTGTGGACTACAGGAAAAAAAAGAGGACTGAGCACGCCCCCATTCTCATCGATGGGGCTGTAGTGGAACAGGTTGAGAGCTTCAATTCCTTGGTGTCCACATCACCAACGAACTATCATGCTCCAAACACACCAAGACAGTCGTGAAGAGTGCACGATAAAACCTATTCCCCCTCAGGAGACTGAAAAGATTTGGCATGGGTCCTCAGATCCTCAAAAAGTTATACAGCTGCACCATCGAGAGCATTCTGACTGGTTGCATCACCGCCTGGTATGGCAACTGCTCGGCCTCTGACTGCAAGGCACTACAGAGGGTAGTGCGTACGGCCCAGTACATCACTGGGGCCAAGCTTCCTGCCATCCAGGACCTCTATACCAGGCGGTGTCAGAGGAAGGCCCTAAAAATTGTCAAAGACTCAAACCACCCTAGTCATAGACTGTTCTCTCTGCTACCGCATGGCAAGCGGTACCGGAGCGCCAAGTCTAGGTCCAAAAGGCTTCTCAACAGCTTCTACCCCCAAGCCATAATACTCCTGAACAGCTAATCATGGCTACCCGGACTATTTACATTTAAGTCATTTAGCAGACGCTCTTATCCAGAGCAACTTACAGTTAGTGAGTGCATACATTATTTTTGTATTGAATTTTTCTTACTGGCCCCCCGTGGGAATCGAACCCACAACCCTGGTGTTGCAAACGCCATGCTCTACCAACTGAGCTACATCCCTGCCGGACATTCCCTCCCCTACCCTGGACGAATTGTGCGCCACCCCAGGGGTCTCCAGGTCACGGCCGGCTACGACAGAGCCTGGATTCAAACCAGGATCTCTAGTGGCACAGCTAGCACTGCGATGCAGTGCCTTAGACCACTGCGCCACTCGGGAGGGTACTTGACTGCATAAGTGTCTTTGAGTGTGCATGAATGGGACTGGGTGTGAGCAAGTAAGTTATGAATGTCCAGATCGAAGTGCCAAACCAGGCCAGTTCACTCAGGACTAGGAGGGGCAGACAGGCAGAAGGATGGGTGATACGGGAAAGGGGCCGAACCTGACGGTGCCAGAGAAACGCTTGTCCTTCTGGGGATCGTAGTTCTTCAAGCTGATCTGGAGTTCTACAGATTCCTTGAACTTGCGTGGCTTGGCCAGGGATCCCGCCTGGACCTCCTTGACCACCTCATAGAGCATATCCCTGGACAACTTGTTCATTTTACAGTATTGCTCACACGCGACAGATTGCTGAACAAATCAGATGCCAGGCCATCCAACATGGGGATGTATTACTATGCTGCACGTGATTATGGAAGGGACCAAGCTGAACATTCATGGTAAATATAATATGGTTGTTTATTAACAATATGCAAACATGAACCTTAGTTATTACACTGTATTAGCCAATACTATATTATATACAATTTTAAAAATGTGGAAATATAAAAGGTTAAATTCTCTCAGGTGGTGACATTCAAGTGGCGACTGAAGCAGATATGAGGATCCTTGTCCTCCTCTCCATCATAAGAACTGAAATTCTTCTCTGCTGTCTGACCATCATCTTCATCATTTACCTCATCAGGAAATAGATCAATTCAATGATTCAGTTTCACAATCCTTCAGCTGTTACAAACATAAATGTGGTTTACTGCCTGTTCAAATGTTTCAGTCCTCGTCAGCTTAGGTGACATATTGTCAACGTAAAATGCCCACATGTTGATGATGCAGATTCGCATGTAATACTTTTTCTATATTTCTATTCAGACTTTCAATAAATAAATGAATCGTTATTGAAAATGCAATTGTTTTATTCAATACTGACATAATTACATAGTAGTTACAGTATGATATGGTAACTGATGGGAAGTATTTCACAGCCATTGCATTATGGGAGCATACACATCGTGTCTCAGAAACGTCTCCATCCTGCCCTCTCCCTCTTCCACAGTCTGATATGTTCATTGAGAAGCTCAGTGCAGCGTACATTTCTGTGTCCATGTTCATATTCTAAAATAAAGAAAGAGACAGAGATACATACTGTCGTGGAAATTCAACACCAGGGACACCTGAAGTCAAATTTAAATGAATCATTCTTTATTATCAGCAAGATGGAGAGGTTCCAACAAACTTACTGCATCAAGTAGTACATGTCTGTCAGGAGCTCTCACATCCACATTCACTTAGTACTATTCCCAAACACACTCAGTAGTCCCAGACTACAGAAGTCCCAGACCACAGTGGTCCCAGACCACATAGACAATTCCTAGAAATGCCTATAGACAGCTGTTGGTGGGGCTTCTCTACCCTCACTCAGTAGTAAAAGACTACTCTAGCCTCACCAGAGACTATAGTATCTTTCTAGTAGTCCCAGACCACATAGATGTCATTTCTTCATTTTCTTTTCTTTTTTTTTAAAACAAATCCATAAAAAATTGTTGCGGATGATGTGTCTCCTCCTGGGAAGCTCGTAGTAAGGATCTGGTCTGGGCGGGTCCTCGTCGTCTTTTGGTCAGACGGGAATTTCCCTCACGCCTTAATGCGCCACAGGTTTTCCGTCGCAGACCCCCATTGGAAAGTTCCACAGGCTGAATCAACTATCCTGTTCGTTGACGCATAGTACACACGTCGGTCAGGATCTCTCCAGTTAACTGACAATAAAGAAAGATTAATTTAAGTTTGACTTCAGGTGTCCCTGGTGTTGAATTTCCACTACAATACTTAATCCATATTTACTAAATTTCCACTACAAAACTTAATCCAAAATCCCAAAATGGGATTCTCTATCAGATGATTTCTTACAATAAAAAAATGTAAAAAGTTATGGCTATTTAAGGCATTACAGGATCATTATATAAATCTAACATATAGACAATGTTAAAATTACATTTTCATTGTTACTTTGAAAATTGGATACTAATTTCAGTTACTAAAAGCAGTTTTATTAGGCTACAAATAGTTAAATGGTTCTTCTTGGAGTCTTTGTGACAGTGGTGATATCTTTCACTGCTGCTGCAGGTATCTGACCTCAGAGTACACTGCATCCTCTCTGCTGGTCTTCTCTCTTGCTCTTCTAGAGGAGGAGGAGTTCTTCTTGGGGGTGAAACTCACAGCTGCATAGTTCAACACGTCACTGTCTTGATTCTGAGGGTGGTGGAGCCATGAGAAAATAAATGATGATGATAGCATGATCTACTATATAATGTTTCTATTCTCCTGTGGAAGAAAACACTCTACAAAAGACATGACTGTTCAGACTCTACACCCACTACAATGACCTGACAGTCAGTGGAACAGTGACAGGCAGAAGTTCCATGGAAAAATGAACAACGATCACAAAGATCAGTAGGCTACATCTTGTTACTTTCAAAAAAAGCTTAATAACATAAAAAGCACACATAAGCTGAATACTAGCTGTAAGGAAAGTTAAATAGCAGTTGTGAAGAAACACTCTTGTAAAAACTGAAAATATACTGTATTTATACATATTGACAAAATTACCTGATTGCCATGGGACTTTGGGACATCTGTCCTCCCTTGAAAGAGATTGAAATAGAGGAATTCCAGCTATTAATGTGAAGACAATCTATTTGTCTGTTTAACTTCATGCAGTTAATTAACTATGCTTATAAGTTGTATATTGAATTGATGTTTGCAGAATGTAAATTTCTGACTCGTTTCAGGAAATGAGGCGTATGGCGCGCATCACTACTTCGCATGAGAGCAATTTGAACGTAAACTTTTTTTATTCATCAAAACGCATTTATTTTTGGCAGAAATGCCTTCTGGAACATGTGAACTTTCATGTGCCTTAATAACAAACTTGTATGCCATCTGTTAATACGAATACAATTGTTAAATTACGAGCCTAGTTGGTTTAGCCACAGAAAAAGACAGCAACCTTCCCTCTAGCCATGATTGGCTGAGATAATGAGTGGGCTGGACATGCCGAGAGATGAGTTTGGATTGGTCTGCCATGTAGCCCGCTTCTGTCTATAACATGATCTGGTCAGTATGTGTAGGTAATCCTTTCTAACATGGCTTTTTTTAAAGATATCATGTAGTAGAACTGTGTAAGTGTTGCTCTCCACTTTCTGGAGGACCGCGTTTTGAAATCAGTGGAATTAGAGTATGATAGCTAAGGAGACGGAGAAAACACCTGTCTCCAGATTACATCTTCAATCTAAGGGCAACCATGGCAACCGTGGCAGAGAAGGAGAAGCGTCCATCCATGTATACGGGTAAGATAATGTAGCTAGCTACATTTTCATATATTACACGTTTCTAATTTTGTCAGAAAGTAGTTTTCATTTCAAGTTAAATTGTACTGTTAGCTAGCTAGCTAACGTTATGTGTATGAACTGTGTAGTAATATTATTCATATTTCAGAGCCATTTGCTTTGCCAGTTATAGCCTAATGTTAGTGTGGTGTCGAGACAACGATGCTGATATGCTGTGTTGACAAGGAATCCCCTGACACTGTACTTGATTATAACCTTTATTACATCAAGGATTTCAGCATCAATTTACAGATTTTGCAGAATCTGGAGAACAACTAACCCAATCTCAAATATGATTATTCTCCCTGTCCTTTGTTCAAAACCTGGTATATATCCTATGTAACATAAGATGGGTGTTTTGGATAGATCAATCCCTGGCCTCCACATATCCCCATGTCCACTGTTTTAGGGAGCCCCTATAGTAATACTTTCCAGATGTTTCAGCAAAGCAGAGTTCATTTAACCAACCATATGAAAACCTCAGCCAAAGCTATAAATGTTCAGATACTACATATTTCCCCCTTTCGAGACTAATTAAGTCTCGAAAACCAAAATAATAGGATTATGATAAATAACAATTTTTATTACATCAGGCTTCTTGAGTAACTTTAGCAATAAAACAAAATGTATGGAGTGTAAACACATTTTTTTTAAATGGAGTTTAGACACATTTTTATGGAGTGTGAGAGCGAAAAACCTGTCTGGCAGCTTTCATTCCAAATATCCATCAATCAATCAAGACAGGAAAATTCTCTCACGGCCCCTCTGCCCCAGGCGACCACCTAAGTACTCCAGATCAATTTATAAATCTTTATCAATGCATTTTAAGCTATGATGCAATTGAATACACATGAAAACCTCAGAAAACAAAATACAATCAAAAACCCATCCACATTCAGGCTGGTCGACCCATCGGACCCTCCTGTGGATTCTCTCTGTCCCTGCCTAGACCCAATATCCCTAAGCATCCACGAAAAAAACAAAAACATCTGAGGTCCCCACATGTACCCAACCACAAAAACATCATTCTTCAAAAAATTTATACAGAAAGAATATGACACTGGAATGTAGTCCACTACACTGCAGCTCCTCAGCAGTGTCGACTTTCAATGCAACGTCGATGATGGAATCTGAACATTTCCACACCGTCCTTGTTCAACTTCCTCCAGTCCATTCATATTGTCCATGTTTGAGTATTTGAATCCCACTCTACACATTCCCCCTACTTCTGGAAGAAAAGAAAACACCAACCAGTATCTTTTGCAAAGCAACACATGAAAATTAAAACATCAATATAAAAAATAATATATAAAAATGATATATATATAAATGAATCGCATTCCATTTCCCCCCTTTGATTCATAAGAAAAGACTAACAATAATATGCAAAGAAATGTGAAAAATGATCGAACAATCAGATATTCAAAATGGATATCTATCCATCAATACTCCATCCAGTCCCACTTGTTTATCCCCATCTAGATCAGTAACAGTTAACAACGGCATCTGAGTGTTGTCTCCAGGCATCACAACTCCAACCCATCTCAATATCATAGCCTTCGCAAAAGTCAATAACAAAGTACAAAAGCAAAACATCACACACAGCGCTACAAGAGCTGCTACTAAAATCTGAACTATCACTGCTCCCACTGGGCCTAACTGATCTTGCAACCAAGCCTTCGCTGACCATCCAGCTCCTTCAGATCGACCAAACGCATCCCTTATACTCTTCAATGCATCTATAACACTAGTGATATTATCGGAACTATCGGGGATCAAAGTATAACAATCGTCCCCCGTCAAGTTCATAGCCACACATAAGCCACCCTGTTTGTCTAAAATATAGTCAAGAGCCATGTCATGTTTCAACAGCGTCAGTCTGTGACTTCTTTGAGTATTTGACAGAAGGTTAAACCCTCGTATTGTTTCGTTTGCAAAACCCTGCAAAGTATAGGTAATATTATCAATGTGATCTGCCAAAAAATGTTACACCATACCATGGAAAAAGTCAAAGTCCCCACTTCTCTCCTAGACTTATCCTCCAATGGTAGGATTCCAGATTATGAAATTGCGCCATTTCCCTTTTCACCCTATTTTCAGACCTAGAATCAGATTGAGCTGTGTCCGGTGCTTCCCCCTTTTGAAAGGTATAAACCTCATATGTGTCACGATCGTCTGACAAATGAGACCAAAGCGCAGCGCGTTGAGTGAACATGACTTTATTAAATTAAAGTACTCAATGCCAAAACAACAAACAATGACGATACGTGAAGTCCACAGTGACAAAGACTGAATACGGAACAAAAACCCACAACACTAAGGTGAACACTGACAGTTTAAATATGGCTCCCAATCAGAGATAACGAGCCGACAGCTGACACTCGTTACCACTGATTGGGAGTCACACGACCAAACAAGGAAACACAACCAAAACCAAACCAAACACAACAAAACGAACACACCCTGGCTCAACATACAAAGTCCCGGAGCCAGAGCGTGACAGTACCCCCCCCTAAAGGCGCGGACTGCGACCGCGCCTCAAAAACCCCAAACAGGGGAGGGCTGGGTGGGCATTACTCCTCGGAGGCGGCTCCGGCTCCGGGCTTGACCACCACCCTTCTTCAATCCCCCCGTAGCGCCCCCGGTCCGATCTGACCCAGCTGGTAGGATCTGGACTGACGACGCGCACCCCTGGCTTGGCGCGTGAGGCAGGAACGGACCGGACCTGGCTGACGATACGCACCCTTGGCTTGGTGCGAGTAGCAGGGACGAGCTGAACCAGGCTGACGACTCGCACCCTTGGCTTGGTGCGAGTAGCAGGAACGGGCTGGACCAGGCCGACGACTCGTACCCCTGGCTTGGTGCGAGTAGCAGGAACGGGCTGGACCAGGCTGACGACTCGCACCCTTGGCTTGGTGCGAGTAGCAGGAACGGGCTGGACCAGGCTGACGACTCGCACCCTTGGCTTGGTGCGAGTAGCAGGAACGGGCTGGACCAGGCTGACGACTCGCACCCTTGGCTTGGTGCGAGTAGCAGGAACGGGCTGGACCAGGCTGACGACTCGCACCCTTGGCTTGGTGCGAGTAGCAGGAACGGGCCGGGCTGGGCTGGCGACGCACACCGTAGGCTTTGTGCGTTGAGCAGGAACAGGCCGGGCTGGGCTGGCGACGCACACCGTAGGTTTTGTGCGTGGAGCAGGAACAGGCCGGGCTGGGCTGGCGACGCACACAGTAGGCTTTGTGCGTTGAGCAGGAACAGGCCGGGCTGGGCTGGCGACGCACACCGTAGGTTTTGTGCGTGGAGCAGGAACAGGCCGGGCTGGGCTGGCGACGCACACAGTAGGCTTTGTGCGTTGAGCAGGAACAGGCCGGGCTGGGCTGGCGACGCACACCGTAGGTTTTGTGCGTGGAGCAGGAACAGGCCGGGCTGGGCTGGCGACGCACACCGTAGGCTTTGTGCGTTGAGCAGGAACAGGCCGGGCTGGGCTGGCGACGCACACCGTAGGTCTGGTACGTGGAGCAGGAACAGGCCGGGCAGGGCTGTCGACGCACACCGTAGGCTTTGTGCGTGGAGCAGGAACAGGCCGGGCTGGGCTGGCGACGCACACAGTAGGCTTTGTGCGTTGAGCAGGAACAGGCCGGGCTGGGCTGGCGACGCACACCGTAGATTTTGTGCGTGGAGCAGGAACAGGCCGGGCTGGGCTGGCGACGCACACCGTAGGCTTTGTGCGTTGAGCAGGAACAGGCCGGGCTGGGCTGGCGACGCACACCGTGGACTTGGTGCGTGGAGTAGGAACAGGCCGGTCCATACTGGGAACACACACCACTGGCCTTAACCGGGGATCAGGAACGGGCCGGACCGGACTGGTAACACACCTCAGTCTCTCACGCCGTGCCTCAACTACTTCCCTCCCTCTACTCGCCAATGGCTCCCGTAATCCGGTAGCCTTCTCTCCACGTCTCCCTGTGGCAGCCTCCTGCTGCCCCGCCGCCCAAGCCATGTGCCCCCCCCAAAAACTTTTTGGGGTTGCCTCTCGTCCTTCCGACGATGACCCTGCTGACGCCGTTGCTCCTCTCCATCCTGGGTCTCCCCATTCATCGCCCTCCGGTACCGGACGGCCTCCTCCTTCGTAATATGCCCCCAGCCGAGGAGGACATCCACCAGCGTTACCTCCTGCGTGTGTTCCTGGACACGCTGCTTGGTCCTGGTACGGTGGGTTTTTCTGTCACGATCGTCTGACGAATGAGACCAAAGCGCAGCGCGTTGAGTGAACATGACTTTATTAAATTAAAGTACTCAATGCCAAAACAACAAACAATGACGATACGTGAAGTCCACAGTGACAAAGACTGAATACGGAACAAAAACCCACAACACTAAGGTGAACACTGACAGTTTAAATATGGCTCCCAATCAGAGATAACGAGCCGACAGCTGACACTCGTTACCACTGATTGGGAGTCACACGACCAAACAAGGAAACACAACCAAAACCAAACCAAACACAACAAAACGAACACACCCTGGCTCAACATACAAAGTCCCGGAGCCAGAGCGTGACAATATGGAAGCTTCAACGTCGACATGTAACAACATCCTGTCCATCCATAGGGTAAGAATATATAGGCTTTATCACCACAAACCCACCAAATATCTCGAAAATTCCCTATAGTCACATTGCCAGGCAAAAGCTGATCTTTTACCATCAAAGTCCTGCTCTTCTTACTAAATGGAACAGAAAAAGTTACTTTATATGTGTCATCACTAACCTTACGTTCATGCTTACCCAAAGTCATCATATAATCATCACAATCTGATATTCCCATAAACATACCCGGTCCATCATATGTTTTATTTGAACAAAAACAGCTTTTAGCCCTCACGGGTTTTACCTCCAGTGCTTCAGGAATCACTGTTAACTTATTTTCCTTCCGATCTAACAAATTCACATAGGGTAATTCATTTAACCAAGAACAATTAAACCTAGGCCTAAACAAATGCTTCGACAAAGACATCATTATATCTGTTAATGATTGTTGCTGATACAACAGCCATGATAAAGCATAAGATTGACACGCAGTTGATAGAGGTTGAGCCACCGTCTCTAAAATTGAACCCCATGTGCCTGGTGCTGGAATTCTCAACAGACATGGACCCTCCAGTTTCCTCACTGATCTTACAGAATGAGTTAACTGCTGGAACCATAGATTCCTACCTGCCCATCCATCTGTAATTTGCAAAACAGAAGAATCAAATCCATATGCCTTCCATTTAGTTTCTCTCTTCTCTAACGAGCGGTATTGATCAGATATATATCTTCTGGTGTTCCATCAAAATTAAAGAACTCATCCTGTACCTCCAGGATAGTATTCTGCACTATTTCAGATGAATCTTCATCATTCTCTGCTACCATCTGCTCTCCTATTTCAACACTGTCCTCACTACCATTTACACCAATCTCCATCTGTATCATAGACTTCTGAGTCACATTTACTGCATCCTTTAATTTCAGAAAAGTTGTTGTTGGTGTCTGTGTCACATTTCCGAAATTTGTTATCGCCGTCGTAACATTCATCTCTGTCAGAGTTACTGTTAAAATAGTGGCTTTAGTTGATGTATTAACACTCTTGATTATTTCCAAGGGCAAAGTGGCAGATGTCCTCTGTGTATTATTTACTCTTGGAGTGACTACTGTAATATACTGCTCCTGAACTCCTTTGGTGACTGTGGAAACTTCAACAGACTTTAAATCTTTCATCATAAGCGTCACCTTACGAGTTACGTAGCCTTCTAACCAGTAATTCTTAACCGGAACAAATTTGAACGCTGGCTCTAAATAAGTACAAGTATATTCTCCCTGATCTTCCCATGTAGTATTACGCAAAAGAAGTGAGCAATCACTCATAACCCTCTTCCACTTCATATCGTTGTACAAAATATATTTCCTTTGACTAGGGGGCACAGCTTCTACTTCTGGTCCTGATAACAACACTTCTTCTCCATAATTATCTCTCCACGTTGGAGGAATGTCACCACCCCCATTCCGTCTCTCACATCTACAAGGAAGATGAGCTGTACCACCCATCATAACCCTAATCACAGTCTTTTCTAAAATTGGTGTTGGAGCGATTTTCCGAGGCGCCATTGTAATCAAATGTGATACATTTATAGCTTTAATAACTGTCAATGTTAAAAGAGTTGAATTGCTTCTCATTGTTGTTGTATTAGGCTGAAGTGTTGATGTCATTGTTGTTGATTCATATATTTTCCCTACAGCTTGGAGCTCTTTACTTGTATTTCCATCTATCACCACTAGTGTCACTACATTAACTCTCAGTCCCGACTCTAATCCCTCACTTTCAAACTGTGGATTATAAAAAGTACATTTATAATCACCTTGATCTTCCTGCTGGGAATTATACACATAGAGACTACAATCACCCTCAATCTTCAGTCTTCTTTTATCATTCAGCAACGCATACTTTCTCAATGCAACTGCTCCTAACAGATCTAAACTCCTGCCATAGCTATCTTCCCACTGAACTCTAAATTTCCCTTCACCACTGTTCTCTCTCGTACACTGACATGGGAGCTGAGCTGACTTTCCTAGAGTTACTTCAACCCTAGTTTTCGTAACGTTTTGGTCTGACTTTTTTCCTAATTGGTCTGGGGCTACTTTGTCTAACCGAATCACCAGCTTCTCCTGTAACAGAGTTGCCCTTGGTGATCTCTGCGGTTTCACATTCCACTGAAATATGCCCTGTTGTTTCTGGGACGCATTGAAAATCAATGTCCCCAAATCTCCTGTCCATCCATTGCAGAGTCATCTCTGGCATCATCAGAAGTGTACACATGATCATCAACGTTGTCCACAGCATAGACAATCTCTCCTTCTGGGTTTTGACTCAGGATATTGTCATGCATCTCTCCTTCTGCCTGTTCTTCCCTATCTTCATCCTGCTCTCTTGAGCCTTCAACATCCTGTCTCTCTGCGCGTGGCACCTCTTCTCTAGGCGCTTTAACACAATGTGACAAATGATACCACGTTGGAGACCCTTTAACCTGGACAGCCGTTCCAGTACTACGAACAACTTCAAATGGTCCCTCACGACGTTTGTTATACCACTTCCTTCTAAATACCTTCATGAACACCTTGTCCCCAGGTTGCACTGTACTCCTTTTTTGCTCATCGAGCTTCTCCTGCACCTCTTCTTTTCTTTGCCTGTCAGAAACATATGTGGACAACTTTTTATGAAAATTGGCCATATATGTAACGTACGCTCTCATTTCATCTTCCAAAAGAGCCAAACTTGGACCCTTTCCGCTTGTTCGCAAACAAGGCGTAGGCATCCTTCTTTCTGTGACCAGTTCATGGGGTGTCATACGTAGATCACGCAACTCACTTGAGCGACACACCATTAATGCTAAAGGAAGCGCTGCTATCCAGTTTAGACCCGTATGCTGGCAAATTTTGACAATGCGATTTTTCAAAACACCGTTAATTTTTTCACAAATCCCTTGACTTTGTGGGTGATAAACTGCTCCAAGACGTTGCTTAATTCCCAATTTTTTGCAACATCAATTTGACTGATTTATCCACAAATTCCTTCCCATTAATTGAGGATATTCGATCGGGAAGTCCCCACCTGCTTATGACTTCTTTACACAAGAACTTGGCATCGACTGAGCGTCTTTTCGCTTAGTCGGACAGGCCTCCGGCCATCGTGAAAATCTATCCACAACCACCAGCATATATCTTTTCCCTTCAACTGGCATTATCATATCAACAAAGTCGATAACCAACTCACGCATAGGACCTCTCGGTGTAGGAATGTGACCAGGAAGAACAGTCACACCCCTGCAAACATTATTTTTCAGACAGATTGTGCACCTGCCTATGACATAGTCAACCTGTTCAAGCAAATATGGTGCCCAAAAACCATACTCCTTTGTGATCTTTCTCCTAACCTCCCCCCTTGCAACATGAGCTAACCCATGTGCTTCCTGAATCATCAGGCCTAATAGGTCTAGAGGCGCTACTATCAACCCCTCATGGTTTCTCCAAAGACCAGTAGCATCTTTGACGGCACCTCGGTCTAGCCATAACTGTTAGTCAATCGTAGAAGCAGCTTCCTGCATCAAAATCACATCCTTAAGCGTAATTTTGTCTTCCAAGTCCACTCCATGAGTGACCAGAAAAACCTTGCCCAATTTGTTCGCTCCTGTGACGGCTTTTGCAGCTTCATCAGCAGCTTTGTTCCCTTGTGTGACTTTTGACACATCTGTTTTATGAGCTGCACACTTAGCTATCGCTATCTCTTTAGGCTTCATCATAGCATGCAACAATTTCATTATTTGCGCGTGATGTTGTATCGGAGAACCATCCGTTTTCTTAAACCCTCGTCCTTTCCACACTGCTCCAAACAAATGACATACACTATGTGCATATGCAGAATCAGTATATATCATCACTCGCTTTCCTTCTGCTAACGAACACGCTTCTCTTAGCCCCACAAGTTCAGCAAGTTGTGCGGACGCAGGCTGTGGTATTACTTCAGCCTTTTCAACAACAAATCCAGTTCCTTGGGCTTTAACTACTGCATAGCCAGCACACAATTTATCTCCCACACGATAACAAGACCCATCAGTCCAATACTCCAGGTCTGCCTCACGTAATGGAAAGGCTTGCAAATCTGATCTGAGCCTCGAGAATTTCTCTGCTTCTTGAACACAATCATGTGGCTCACCATCCTCTGAAGTTGGCAAATTCTCGGCTGGATTCACCGTATCACACCTCACTAGGGTGACATCTTCCTGCTCTAAGAGCCTATGATAGTCTCTGAGCTTAGGCATAGTCAATGTATATTTTCCCTAGTTCAGAAGATTTCTGAGACTATGATGGGTAAGAATTGCTACTGGGTAACCCATCGTAACAGATTACGCTTTGTCATACATTGAATATACTCCCACCATTGCTCTGTAGCACAGTGGTAGCCCTAGTTCTACTTCTGAATAGGCAGTAGAGTAGTAGGAAATAGGTTGAGGATTTGTCCCTGTACCTGTCGGCTGACAAAGAACTGCACATGCATATTTACCTCCAGTAGAAGTAGACACATATAGCAAGAAATTCTTAGAGTAGTCTGGTAGTGTGAGTGCAGGTGCCTCCTGTAGCCTCTGTTTGATCGTTTCAAATGCCACAAGGCCTTCTTGTGTCCAGGAAAGATTGCTATGGAGTTGACCATTCCCAGTATCTTTAACCATAGCTCTCAAAGGTCCTGTCAAACTAGCATAGCTCTCAACCCAAGCTGAAGAATAACCAGCAATACCAAGAAATGTCATCATCTCTCTGACAGTTCTAGGCTTCTGAGCCTTACGAATAGCTTCCAATTGACTGTCCGAAATGCTTCTGTGTCCATGCGTTATTTTCTGACCCAAATAAACAACCTTCTCCTGGCAATATTGCAACTTTTTCTGTGAAACTTTATGCCCCTTTTCTGCCAACACCTGTAGCAATTTAATTGAGTCTTTATGACATGTTTCCTCATTCTGTGAGCAGATAATTAGATCATCCATGTACTGAATGACAGTGCTTTGCAATATCTGATCTATCCCTACCAAATCTTCCTTCAGTACTTTATTGAAAATGTGAGGGCTATGCTTGAACCCCTGTGGTAATCGACTGTACTCATAGAACTGTCCCTTATATGTGAACCCAAATAAACCCTGACTTTCTACACTAAGTGGAACACTAAAAAATGCACCACATAAGTCTAACACTGTGAAATGGGTCGCATCAGGAGGAATTTGGGCTAACAAGGTATGCGGGTCTGGCACTTCTGCTGGAAAATCAGTCACTACCTCATTCACCGCTCTCAAGTCATGAACCACATGATAAGTTTCATCGGGTTTCTTCACAGGCAACAAAGGCGTGTTACTCTGAGGATTTTTTATTGTCCTCAAAACACCTGCTTTCGAAAGTCCTTCAATTTGTGGTTCGATCCCCTGGATTGCTTCATCTTTCAATGGATACTGATTCTTCCAAGGAGGTCTGGCTCCTGGTCGAAGTTCAACTTTCACCGGTTGGGCTGATTTCACAAGTCCAATATCGGTACTGTGTTGAGACCACAAACATTCTGGAACTTGTTGCAACATCTCCTCTTTCATAGGGTCTGAATCCATCTTCGCACTGCAAATAGATTAATGTGTCATCCGTACAGGTTGTGGCTGTCATTGTCCTTGAGCCGAAATCATGATTTTGAGAAATCGCTGATCTTCACTCCTCCAAATCGCCAAATTCTCTTTCATCGGTACGAAAACAGCTTTCTCTGCTTCTGTCATCATTTATCCTATATGCTTCTGCTCATAGTCTTCAAAAACCAACAAGGTCACATGTGGCACACTCTTCTCAATCTCAAATTCTTTATCCAGATAATCGTCTGAGTTTATCTTCATAGCTGCTCCTTGTGGTCCTAAAATTATGCAACATGAGCTGAATTGAAATTTATTTGGTTGATGACTCAACCATTCCTCTGAGTTCGATTGGGCAGCATTCTTGAAATACTTGAGCGTACAATGAAATGGATATTCCGGAAGCCTCGCACCTGGCATGTTTGCCACAATGATTTTCTCCCATATCTTAGCCTGCTTCAAAAAATCTGCACTGAGAATTCCAATCCAAAATACTGAAGAAGAGTCAATATCTGTCGTCATCAACAATTGGTAAACCTTATCTTTTGGCACTGCTACCAGACAGCCGTCTGGCGTACATTTTATTGTACAATTCAATCTACACAATGCATCTCTTCCCAACAATGCAATAGGTGTATGTTCCGATACCAGTATGGGTATTGTAATTTTCTGATTTTTATAGCAGAGCTCAATTTGTTCCGTAAGAGGAATCAGCTGTTTTACTCCCTCAAATCCGATTGTCCGAATCAGTTGATTGGACATGGGGAGATGTGTAGCATCTTCAGGCCGAACACAGGTGAAAGCAGCTCCGCTATCCGCCATCACTTCCAATGGTCGGTTGTTTACTTTCACCTCAATTGTTGGAACTTTTTCCGGTCCTGATGCTACCAGCTGACACCCCCCTTTTGGATCTTCTGGGCACCTCTAGAATCCTTGCTCCGGACCCCTATAAGGGTTCACCGGTCTTCCAAATGATCTTGACTGGCCCCTGTATCTTCCTCTGAAATTCCCTCTGGTGTTTCCTCCTGGCCCATTACACTCACGGGCAAAGTGACCATCCTGTCCACAATTATAACACACTTCTGAAGATTGCTGGAAGTATGGCTTGAATCTTCCTCCTCTTCCTCTTCCTAAGCCTTCTCATCCTCTTCCTCTCCAATTCTTTGTCTGTCCAGAAACTGGCTGTGGATATGAAACAACTGGTACCACTAGTGGTGGCTGGTACAATTGCGGTTGGACCTGGTTCGGTTGAAGCTGTGGCAGTGATTGTTGATTTGGTGAACACTGATTCTGCAAAACCAAAGCCTGTTTCTTCTCCTTCTTCTTATTCTCCACCAGTTGTATTTGATTGAGTTTTCGGAGAGTTTCTTGGTCCTGTTCTTTCTGGTTGTGTTCCTTTTTCCGGTACAGATCCACTTGATGGGCTATATGATCTGTATAGATACCTTTCTCCATGCTTCCAAGTCCAACCACCTCTGCCAGTTTGCTCCTTACTGGTGAGGGCAGCCCCATCTGCAGTTTAGCTCGCAAAATTGACTGTTCAATTTGACTCACATCATTTCCAGTAATATTTCTCCACACATGATGAGCTCTTGACATATAGGCTCTCAGATTTTCTTGTTGTCCTAGTGGGTCAATCAGAATGTTGTCAGGATGCACATTTGTTGGAAACGTATCTTTCAGTGCTCTTCACAGCCGATTTCTACTTGCAGCTAACAACTCAGGATCATTCACCGCAGTCCCCACATATCGATTAAGTCCAGCTCTCTGAAAAATTTCTTCCATACCTGGAATCCAAAGGAGATTAGCCAAAAGTATCTTAATGTCTCCTATGGCACTGTGTTCCCACTTTTTCCCCTTCTTTTGATCTGCCTTATACGTCGACACAAGCATTTGCATTATCTTAATTACTTATGGGTTAAGAGTCCCTTCCACTGGCCATGGTTGTTCAATGTCAGGCCAACGTTTATTCCATTTCCAGATAACCTTGCAAAACCATTAACTAGAGGATTTCAATTTTGTACCACATCAACAGGAGTAATTACTTTCATAGTTTTGATGTCCTTTTTCCGCATTCTAACAACTCTTTTATATTCCTTTATTGTGAATTATTATTTTAAACTAAATAATTTTTAAATCATAAAATACTTAAACCACTCAGCCATTTTTTTTATTTTTTTATTTTATTTCACCTTTATTTAACCAGGTAAGCCAGTTGAGAACAGGTTCTCATTTACAACTGCGACCTGGCCAAGATAAAGCAAAGTAGTGCAATAAAAACAACACAGAGTTACATATGGGGTAAAAAACATAAAGTCAAAAATACAACAGAAAATATATATACAGTGTGTGCAAATGTAGCAAGTTATGGAGGTAAGGCAATAAATAGGCTATAGTGCAGAATAATTACAATAGTATTAACACTGGAATGCTAGATGTGCAAGAGATTATGTGCAAATAGAGATACTGGGGTGCAAAAGAGCTAAATAAATAACAATATGGGGATGAGGTAGTTGGGTGGGCTAATTTCAGATGGGCTGTGTACAGGTGCAGTGATCGGTAAGGTGCTCTGACAACTGATGCTTAAAGTTATTGAGGGAGATTTGAGTCTCCAACTTCAGAGATTTTTGCAATTCATTCCAGTCATTGGCAGCAGAGAACTGGAAGGAATGGCGGTCAAAGGAGGTGTTGGCTTTGGGAATGACCAGTGAGATATACCTGCTGTAACGCAGACTACGGGTGGGTGCTGCTATGGTGACCAATGAGCTAAGATAAGGCGGGGATTTGCCTAGCAGTGATTTATAGATGGCCTGGAGCCAGTGGGTTTGACGACGAACATGTAGTGAGGACCAGCCAACAAGAGCGTACAGGTCACAGTGGTGGGTAGTGTATGGGGCTTTGGAGACAAAACGGATGGCACTGTTATAGACTACATCCAATTTGCTGAGTAGAGTGTTGGAGGCTATTTTGTAAATGACATCGCCGAAGTCAAGGATCGGTAGGATAGTCAGTTTTACGAGGGCATGTTTGGCAGCATGAGTGAAGGAGGCTTTGTTGCGAAATAGGAAGCCGATTCTAGATTTAACTTTGGATTGGAGATTCTTTATGTGAGTCTGGAAGTTGAGTTTACAGTCTAACCAGACACCTAGGTATTTGTAGTTGTCCACATACTCTAGGTCAGACCCGTCGAGAGTGGTGATTCTAGTCGGGTGGGCGGGTGCCAGCAGCGTTCGATTGAAAAGCATGCATTTAGTTTTACTAGTGTTTAAGAGCAGTTGGAGGCTACTGAAGGATTGTTGTATGGCATTGAAGCTCGTTTGGAGGTTTGTTAACACAGTGTCCAATGAAGGGCCAGATGTATACAAAATGGTGTCGTCTGCGTAGAGGTGGATCTGAGAGTCACCAGCAGCAAGAGCGACATCATTGATATACACGGAGAAAAGTGTCAGCCCAAGAATTGAACCCTGTGGCACCCCCATAGAGACTGCCATAGGTCCAGACAACAGGCCCTCCGATTTGACACACTGAACTCTATCTGAGAAGTAGTTGGTGAACCAGGCGAGGCAGTCATTTGAGAAACCAAGGCTATTTAGTCTGCCAATAAGAATGCGGTGGTTGACAGAGTCGAAAGCCTTGGCCAGGTCGATGAAGACGGCTGCACAGTACTGTCTATTATCAATCGCGGTTATAATATCATTTAGGACCTTGAGTGTGGCTGAAGTGCACCCGTGACCAGCTCAGAAACCGGATTGCATAGCGGAGAAGGTATGGTGGTATTCGAAATGGTCGGTGATCTGTTTGTTAACTTGGCTTTCAAATACTTTCGAAAGGCAGGGCAGGATGGATATAGGTCTGTAGCAGTTTGGATCTAGAGTGTCACCCCCTTTGAAGAGGGGGATGACCGCGGCAGCTTTCCAATCTCTGGGGATCTCAGACGTTATGAAAGAGAGGTTGAACAGACTAGTAATAGGGGTTGCGACAATTTCGGCGGCTAGTTTTAGAAAGAAAGGGTCCAGATTGTCTAGCCCAGCTGATTTGTAGGGGTCCAGATTTTGCAGCGCTTTCAAAACATCAGCTGTCTGAATTTGTGTGAAGCAGAAGCGGGGGGGGGGGCATGGGCAAGTTGCAGCAGAGGGTGCAGAGTTGGTGGCCGGGTTAGTGGTAGCCAGATGGAAAGCATGGCCAGCTGTAGCAAAATGCTTGTTGAAATTCTCGATTATTGTAGATTTATCGGTGGTGATAGTGTTTCCTAGCCTCAGTGCAGTGGGCAGCTGGGAGGAAGTGCTCTTATTCTCCATGGACTTTACAGTGTCCCAAAACTTTTTGGAGTTAGTGCTACAGGATGCAAATTTCTGTTTGAAAAAGTTAGCCTTTGCTTTCCTGACTGCTTGTGTATATTGGTTCCTAACTTCCCTGAAAAGTTGCATATCGCGGGGGCTATTTGATGCTAATGCTGTACGCCACAGGATGTTTTTGTGCTGGTCAAGGGCAGTCAAGTCTGAGGAGAACCAGGGGCTATATCGGTTCTTAGTTCTGTATTTTTTGAATGGGGCATGTTTATTTAAGATTGAGAGGAAATTACTTTTAAGGAACAACCAGGCATCCTCTACTGACGGAATGAGATCTATATCCATCCAGGATACCTGGGCCAGGTCAATTAGGAAGGCCTGCTCGCTAAAGTGTTTTAGGGAGCGTTTGACAGTGATGAGGGGTGGTCGTTTGACCGCGGACCCGTTACGGACGCAGGCAATAAGGCAGTGATCGCTGAGATCCTGGTTGAAGACAGCTGAGGTGTATTTAGAGGGTATGTTAGTCAGGATGATATCTATGAGGGTACCCATGTTTACGGATTTAGGGTTGTACCTGGTAGGTTCGTTGATAATTTACGTGAGGTTGAGGGCATTTAGCTTGGATTGTAGGATGGCTGGGGTATTAAGCATATCCCAATTTAGGTCACCAAGCAGTACAAACTCTGAGGATAAATGGGGGGCAATCAATTCACATATGGTGTCCAGGGCACAGCTGGGGGCTGAGGGGGGTCTGTAGCAAGCGGCAACATTGAGAGACTTATTTCTGGAAAGGTGGATTTTTAGAAGTAGAAGCTCAAACTGTTTGGGCACAGACCTGGATAGTATGATAGAGCTCTGCAGGCTATCTCTACAGTAGATTGCAACTCCACCCCCTTTGGCAGTTCTATCTAGACGGAAAATGTTATAGTTGGGGATGGAAATTTCAGAATTTTTGGTGGCCTTCCTGAGCCAGGATTCAGACACTGCTAGAACATCAGGGTTGGCAGAGTGTGCTAACGCAGTGAATAACTCAAACTTAGGAAGTAGACTTCTGATATTTATGTGCAAGAAACCAAGACTTTTGCGATTACAGAAGTCATCAAATGATAGCGCCTGGGGAGTAGGAGTGATACTGAGGGCTGCAGGGCCTGGGTTAGCCTCTACATCACCAGAGGAACAGAGGAGGACTAGAATAAGGATACGGCTAAAGGCTTTAAGAACTGGTCTTCTAGTGCGTTGGGTACATAGAATAAAGGGGGCAGATTTCCGGGTGTTATAGAAAAGATTCAGGGCATTATGTACAGACAAGGATAGGGAAGGATATGAGTAAAGTGGAGGTAAACCTAAGCGTTGGGTAACAATGAAAGAGATAGCATCGCTGGAGGCATCAATTGAGTCGGTCTCCGCGTGTATAGGGGGAGGTGCAAAGGAGCTATCTAAGGCAGGTTTAGCTAGGCTGGGGGGTCTACAGTGATATAGTACAATTAGAAATAACCGAAACAACAGTGGGGGGGAAAAGTATTTAGTCAGCCACCAATTGTGCAAGTTCTCCCACTTAAAAAGATGAGAGAGGCCTGTAATTTTCATCATAGGTACACGTCAACTATGACAGACAAATTGAGAGAAAAAATTCCAGAAAATCACATTGTAGGATTTTTAATGAATTTATTTGCAAATTATGGTGGAAAATAAGTATTTGGTCACCTACAAACAAGCAAGATTTCTGGCTCTCACAGACCTGTAACTTCTTCTTTAAGAGGCTCCTATGTCCTCCACTCGTTACCTGTATTAATGGCACCTGTTTGAACTTGTTATCAGTATAAAAGACACCAGTCCACAACCTCAAACAGTCACACTCCAAACTCCACTATGGCCAACACCAAAGAGCTGTCAAAGGACACCAGAAACAAAATTGTAGACCTGCACCAGGCTGGGAAGACTGAATCTGCAATAGGTAAGCAGCTTGGTTTGAAGAAATCAACTGTGGGAGCAATTATTAGAAAATGGAAGACATACAAGACCACTGATAATCTCCCTCGATCTGGGGCTCCACGCAAGATCTCACCCCGTGGGGTCAAAATGATCACAAGAACGGTGAGCAAAAATCCCAGAACCACACGGTGAATGACCTGCAGAGAGCTGGGACCAAAGTAACAAAGCCTACCATCAGTAACACACTACGCCGCCAGGGACTCAAATCCTGCAGTGCCAGACGTGTCCCCCTGCTTAAGCCAGTACATGTCCAGGCCCGTCTGAAGTTTGCTAGAGTGCATTTGGATGATCCAGAAGAGGATTGGGAGAATGTCATATGGTCAGATGAAACCAAAATATAACTTTTTGGTAAAAACTCAACTCGTCGTGTTTGGAGGACAAAGAATGCTGAGTTGCATCCAAAGAACACCATACCTACTGTGAAGCATGGGGGTGGAAACATCATGCTTTGGGGCTGTTTTTCTGCAAAGGGACCAGGACGACTGATCCGTGTAAAGGAAAGAATGAATGGGGCCATGTATCGTGAGATTTTGAGTGAAAACCTCCTTCCATCAGCAAGGGCATTGAAGATGAAACGTGGCTGGGTCTTTCAGCATGACAATGATCCCAAACACACCGCCCGGGCAACGAAGGAGTGGCTTCGTAAGAAGCATTTCAAGGTCCTGGAGTGGCCTAGCCAGTCTCCAGATCTCAACCCCATAGAAAATCTTTGGAGGGAGTTGAAAGTCTGTGTTGCCCAGCGACAGCCCCAAAACATCACTGCTCTAGAGGAGATCTGCATGGAGGAATGGGCCAAAATACCAGCAACAGTGTGTGAAAACCTTGTGAAGACTTACAGAAAACGTTTGACCTGTGTCATTGCCAACAAAGGGTATATAACAAAGTATTGAGAAACTTTTGTTATTGACCAAATACTTATTTTCCACCATAATTTGCAAATAAATTCATCAAAAATCCTACAATGTGATTTTCTGGATTATTTTTTCTCATTTTGTCTGTCATAGTTGACGTTTACCTATGATGAAAATTACAGGCCTCTCTCATCTTTTTAAGTGGGAGAACTTGCACAATTGGTGGCTGACTAAATACTTTTTTTCCCCACTGTATGTAGCTTATCATTCCCTCCTATTTTTTTTTTCTATTTTTTTTTCTACCAAATTATTGATTAGTGGCAATCTTACCACATCCGATAAAGAAAAGTAAAGGAAACTAGTCAACTTTAGAGCAATCAAAAAGAAAGACCTGTAATCCAGCAACACTACAGCACCCACAAACCAATTGCTTAATAAGCACCCAATCACTTTAATTTTACAGAATAATCTCAGTGCTGGATTTCCAACACAACTCTAATCAAAACAACCCATGCACAAAAAACTTCAATGTGCAATTCTCAATTACATCAATTGATCAGTCTGTTGCCAAATCCCTGTCAAATGGCCACAACATGAAATATTCTATGCATACACAATGTATCTATTATATCCTGTAAGGGAAAGTAAGTCTGTGGATAGAACAGTACTGGCCTTAATTGGACTGGATCCGGGGCAGCACATGCTGTCGCGTGTCGCACTGGTCAGCACCTCCTCTCTCTCTGTCTCCTCCTTCTCGTTTCTCACACCACAGGAGAACAAAAGAAACAGACAACATTTTAGTCTTTTATGTACTCACTGGGTTATTTCAACCATACAATAACCTTTTAGACATACCTATGTTCACATTCGCGCTAAGAAATAAGCAAACAGCTTAACTCAGGAATATTATAAATAGCACAATAACATTTTATTTATTTTTTTATTTTAATTTTATTTTTAATCCGTCAACATAGCTCTCATTTATAAATTCAATGGATCTCAATCAAATAGTTTAATAGTTAAGCAACAGCCACTTAACAAACAGAATACTTTATTTGTGTGTAAGTCTCCCCCTTTCTTATTTTTGCAGCTATAAGTCTGCATGTCACAGCAGCTCAGTGCAGGCAGGGGAGTGGCACATTCGCTCCGCGCAACTCTAAACTCATAAAATCCCACATATGCGCAGCTCATTTACTTGTGCGATTTCAGGTTGAGAGGAGCTCTCCTGCAAGTAACTTTCCTCTAAGTCAAACAGCAGACAGACCAGCTGTCCCTCCGTTTTTTTTCCAACACAGACAAACAGTACACTGAACAAAATGCACAAACCAACACAAAACATAGAACACAAATCCTACTTCGAAGTTTCTTAACTTTACTATCTTCACTTATTCTACTCTAATCTGCAGATTTATAGTTATTTTCTTATCCATTACAAATCCTCTATATACAATCATAACGTCCTCCCGGGGGCTCATAGATTTTAACAATGTTGAAAACGAATCCTCTCTATACAATCATAACGTCCTCCCGGGGGCTCATAGATTTTAACAATTTTGAAAATGTTCTCTCAAATGGAGACTCATAAGGTTTTAACCGTAATTAACATATTTCCTTGCAAAAACTAAAACCCCAGTTCTCAACCAAAACATATATATGTATATATCTCTAACATGAATCTTATCATAGCATGAGTCGACACACAGCTGAAACACAGCAGAGACCTCTTTATTTCCACAAACACACACACTCTCTTTCTCTCACACACACAATCAACAAGAATGCATCCATTTATACGGTCCTAAAAGCATGCTTCCATCGCTCCTATTTCCTTTATAGTCCTTCCTAAATTTTTGCTACCTTGAGTTGCAGATATTCAATGAGAGGCTACTTCGGACATATACCTCGTCAACTATATACCGAGAGGTAACATACAATTGAATGTATATTCTACAATCTCCAGTTCCTTGAACTGACCCGAAAATCCACCTAGTGAATTCACAGGATTTGTGGCCCATCTAATGATCGCCTCGTTTGAGGGCTTCCGTAGATCAGCGACGTCCTAACAGTATACGTTTTTCCTTAGTTCCTTGTCTCTTATTCCTTAATTCTATTTCTTTTTCCCTTTAATTTTATTCAAGCCAAATATCCCTGGTCCCAGTGTTATCAATTCCTATAGACACTCCCCCCTGTTTGCGTTGTTTCCAACGCAAACAACTTTAGAAATTTAGAACGGATTCTCATCCCACAGCAAATAACAGCAAGGCGCACACACAAGTTCTTAACGGTGCATCCCCCAACGCACACACAGTCACATGAACTGACCAGCGCCCAAAGTTGTGAGAAAGCTCACCCTTATCTGCCGGCCTCTGTAGCGGGAGTCAGCTCGGAGCCCATGATGCAACGCTGAACAGACGCAACTCGTCCCAAAATCCTCGTCGCCAATTTCTGTGGTGTCGAGACAACGATGCTGATATGCTGCGTTGACAAGGAATCCGCTGAAACTGTACTTGATTATAACTTTTATTACATCAAGGATTTCAGCATCAATTTACAGATTTCTGCAGAATCTGGAGAACAACTAACCCAATCTCAAATATGATTATTCTCCCCGTCCTTTGTTCAAAACCTGGTATATATCCTATGTAACATAAGATGGGTGTTTTGGATAGATCAATCCCTGGCCTCCACATATCCCCATGTCCACTGTTTTAGGGGGCCCCTATAGTAATACTTTCCAGATGTTTCAGCAAAGCAGAGTTCATTTAACCAACAATATGAAAATATGAAAAGCTATAAATGTTCAGATACTACATTAGCTAGCTAACATTGAACCTGGTTGGTTAGCTACCTGCAGATTCATGCAGGGTAGTAATGTCATGAGTTGGGATTATGGTTAATTGTTTAGCTAGCTAGCTATCTACATGTCTTTAAAAAATGACTCCACTATGCAAGTAAACATTGAAATAGAATGTTAATGATGTCACTGTGAAAACTGTTGATAGATGAAGCTGGTAAATTCGCTCTGAATATCTACTCCGATTTTAGCTCTCTTCTGAGTGTGCTAAAGCGAAGAATAACTGATGAATTTACGAACGCGCAACACCCGTTGAAAATGGCCTGTGTCAGTAACTGTTGGCAAAAAAATGGTAAATTGTTGTCAGCAGCACAGTTGCCGTCACCAACACTGTGGGTAACATAAATACAGTCTAACCAGCTCTGCTAGGGCGAGTAAAGTGGTCAGTGAGCTGTTCTCTCATTTGTGTCTGGAAGTAGCTAGCAAGCTAGCCAGCGTTAGCCAGTTAGCTTGGGTGCTTGACTGCTTCTGTTAGGACAGAACGCTCGGATCAACCCTTAAAGAGATGGGTGGGGCTAAAGCTTAAGAGGGTGTGAACGATGCTGAATGGGTGTAGACAAAGAAGGGCTCTCCAGTAGTAGTACCAAAACATTCAAAGGCCATTTTCTCAAAAGTGAGGTTACAAGTTTATCAACGTTCAAAGCAGAATTACTTTCCCATTGTTCCTCAACTGTAGTGTGTGATATACCATTTTCTAGGTCTCTCTACTTTTATCCAATGTAAAAAACACAATTTCATATTTTGCTACATAAGACCGATTTTATTTTATTGACATGAAACGTTAGATATGATATAAAGTAATACCTCTGCTTTCTCTGTTACAAGTTATGCACAGTACCCAGACCAGCAGAAGGGTCACTATCCCCAGAACGATGTTGGACACCACCAACGACAGAACAGTAGGACTCAAATCAAATGGAGAATCATGCTCTGGAACTGTGGAGAAGGTATTGGTAAATTAATTTTGTATTAATTAACGCTAGTAGTAAGATCTTCAAACAGTAAAATATTGCACCAATAATCTAATAGTGGTATAGCTCTATTTTGTTGAGACAAAAGTATGTAATTTTTTTTTTTTGGTTAATTCTTATGAATATATCATTGTGTTAATTTACAGATTAAATGGGAATTACCTTCAATATCCATCTTGGTCCCGTCTCCAAACAGTATCTCCCCACATGAGGCCACAGCACAGTAGTAAGTCCCAGCATCAGAGAGGCTGAGGTTTCTCTTGGGGAGGTTGTAGACACAGCTCTGTGTAGGAGACCCAGCGTTAGGGAACTTCTCACACTGATCACTCTCCATTGGTGTAAATTATTGCTGGACGGGATTCTCCTGAGCCATGTCTGAACCAATAGACACTGCGTTCTCCTGCACAGGTCTCTATGTGTATTGTATAGCTCAGAGTCACAGAGTCTCCTGGCTGGACTGAATTAGATGCAGGCTGCTTTACAACAGTATCAGTGTTCAACTGTGCACCTTTGAAATTAATAAATAATTATTAAATATTACATCCACAAATAAATATATCATAATTTACCAGCATTAATTTTCCTCTTACAAGTGATTCTCCTAATACGGAGTACGGTCACATGCACACAATAATGTGATAATTGTGGATAGTCAGATTAATATAATAGTTTGAAAAAAAATGCTTTGCAAGAAAAACGATTTATTTAATAATCCTGTTTACATGGACACATCTTAAATCATGCTACCTGATAGCACTCTGATGAATTGAGAAAATCGGCAATCAAAATAACAGTTCAACCACAGCGAACATGTTATTTTTGGGAAGCATATGTCATTCTGAGTTAGGACATACAAGTTTGTAGCTATGTGAACACTACTTTTAAGATGCATACATTCAGTTGTTCTGAACTCACTTCACTCGCGCTAAAGGGGTAGGCTCGCTCGGCTGGTGCTAGCACATGCACAGATCAAACACACCGCTGGAACGCAGATTAAAGTGATTACATGTCCTAATAATTCTAAAGATTGCTCAGAAAACCAGGTGTTTTAATCGGCGTATGCTTGCTACGATAATGACCGTAAGCCGATTAAGATAAGCAGAGTAAGGTGTTTACAAGACTAATACCATACTCAGCCTTTGGCCATAATCAGTTAATATCAAATTATTAGTGTGCATGTAAACATACTCATTATAAATACTGTGTGATCGTTACCTTTAACCATCAAGGCAGTTCCAGGTCCAAACTCTACAAAGTGTAAGCGCAAAACTCCACAGTAGTATATTCAAATGTCCTCTGGCTTCATAGCAGATATAGTTAGGTGACATTTTCTTGTTTCTATCAATACAGCAAAATGCCCATCCTTGAATTCATCAAAATATTTGAGATATTTGAAATAAATGTCTGCCTTTGCAACACACTGAAGTTTCTTGCCAGTGGTCATCTTGTACCACACCATGTGATCAACATTACTGGTTACATGGCATTCAACTGTCACGTTGTCCCCCAACTTTGCTGCTAGGAATGGAGCAGGCTGAGAAATCTCAGATGATTTAGTCACAACAAAATCAGGTATTTCCATTGACGAAAAGATGGTTTACCAAACACATACTTTTGAACCTAGCTTGAAAGTAGACTTTCTTAGGAAATGTGTCACTTACAAGAGCTGCAGAGAAGAAGAAAGACCAAGAGCTCAACCATCTTGTTCTCGCCCCTAGATTTTCTGGAGCAGAGGTGATTTGTTTTGTGCATCCTGTACTAAGTTACAGACTCACATATCTTATGTCTGATTGGTCAGATCTCAGTGGCATCTGATTGGTCTGTCAGATTTGTTTGTTCCGCTGAACACCTGATTGGCTGCCCAATAGGTCATATGTGGAACAGGAACAGTCTTTCTATTAAGTTTGAATCAGTGTCACTTTGCAGGAATGGATACAAGAAAAGACAACCTGAAAATATGATGTTTGGATCAGAGGGTCACCCATGTTGGTAGTTAGTAAACTCAATCCAACTTAGGGACTTTTCTGTCTTCACTTTGACTTCACAGTTCAACTACGGGGTAATTTGTTTTAACCGTTTAATATATCTAAACTTCACATATAATGTGATGAAAATACACTAGGGTGTAATAACAAACTCATAAAGGAAGCAGTGATTTCTGATTAGCAACCTTTATTCAATTAAGAGGATATTTGCATATTTATGACATTAGAGAAACAATGAAAGCCTTCACATCAAAAATTCTAATACAAGTTGCCTTTCTAGGTTACAAGTAGAGGTATATCCTAGTTTTGTCATGGGCCTCTCACTCCACCGGGTTACCACCTTAATTTTCTTCCACTCTGCTCACCACTCTCTCTACTCAGCCTAACTAGCTCCACCTGTCCCTGCTCTGCTCTGCTCTAATTACTCTGCCAGCTGCGCTGCATTACCCACTACCTCTCCCAGTATTTAAGGCCCTGTCTTTCAGCTCTCCGGTGTCAGATCGTCTGCAAAGCTCACACCCGGAACCTGTTTGCTCGCGCTTCTGGCTCACCCTGGTTTTGTGACCCCGGACCTGCCTGTTTTTTTGGATACTCTTCTGCCTCAGGAGATCCAGACCTGCTTCTGCCATTACGACTCCTGACTACTCTTCAATCCCGGTAACTCTGACCAGCCTTCTGCCTTGCTACTACGTATTTTGGATTTCCCTTGAACTGTACTGCTGCCTGGTTTCATTCCGCCCTGTTGTGTCTGTGTCTCCCCCCCCCAGGACTTCTGGACCACCCACCACCGGCTTCATAGGACGCATCGCTGCCACTGGGGGGGGCACAGACCCAGCGCATTGGACGGGATCCCTGTTACCCCTGGAGCCTTCATTCACTCCCTACTTCCCTTTTCCCTTAAGTTTAATAAACTTTCTGGTGTGACGCAATTGTGGTCCTCTGGTCGTCTGTCTGAACCGTGACAGTACGATCTGACCATTATGGACTCAGCGCACACTTTCCCCGACATGGAAACCGATGAGCATGAGCAGCAGTTCCAGCAGCAGCAACAACAACTCGCCATGATCATTCAACTCCTCACCAACCTTACCCCAGCCAGTCTGCCCACCAGCCCAGCCCCCGAGTTACCTGCCCCGGTCATTGCAGCCGCTGCTCCGGAACCCAAGATTGGAAACCCCGAGCGGTTCAACGGCGATTCAACCCAGGTCCGGCCATTCCTGACTAGCTGCCGACTTCAGTTCTCCTTGCAGCCAAGGACCTTCGCCACGGAGGGGGCTAAAGTTGGGTATGCCATCACTCACCTGACGGGCCGAGCTCGACTCTGGGGAACAGCAGAGTTCGAACGTCAAACCCCCGCATGTGCAACCTTCGACCTGTTTGCTGAGGAGATGCTGAAGGTGTTTGACCTGGATTCACCCACCGCAGAGGCGTCTCGTGAACTGTTCAGTATTCGACAAGGCAGACGTACAGTCGCAGACCATTCCATCGACTTCCGAACCCTGGCTAGACGAAGTTCTTGGAACACACCATCGTTGGTGGACGCGTTCTTCCATAGTTTGGCTGACTATATCAAGGACGAGTTGGTCTCCCATGAACTGCCTTCCACTCTTGATGAAGCCATCGCACTGACTGTCAGGATCGACAGAAGGATACAGACCCGTCGTCGTGAGAGGGGGCGCCAAGGTCCACCTACTACCGGCATTCGGAGAGATCCGACTGGGCTCCTGTCATCTACTGCCACTCACCCAGGTCAGCTTGATCAGTCTGAGCCTATGGAGATTGGGCGAGCCTCCCTCACTCCTGCAGAGCGCCAGCGCCGCTTCACCTCAAACCTCTGCCTCTATTGTGGAGGTGAGGGACATCGTGTGGTAACCTGCCCTTTAAAGGGCCGAAGCTCACCGGGCATAGGGGGAGTCCGGTTGAGTTCAATGACCATCCAGTCCTCCGACCGCAAACCCCTGCTGCAAGTTCACCTCCGCCTCTCTGACTCAACTCACACCCTGGCTGCTCTGGTGGATTCTGGCGCCGAAGCCAACATAATGGACATCAAGCTGGCACGCCAACTGGGACTGGAGAACCTCCGTTTGACACCTCCTATTCCTGCCCGGGCACTGGACGGACACTTACTCGGATCGGTCACTCATGTCACGGCCCCGGTCTCGATGGGTCTGTCCGGAAACCATCAAGAAACTATCCAGTTTCACCTGCTCCCCTCTCCAGGCCAACCCCTCATCCTGGGTTACCCATGGCTCCGCCGGCACAACCCTCAGCTCGACTGGGTGACCGGGGTGATCAGGGAGTGGGGAGAGGACTGCCACCGAACCTGCCTGCTTGCTGCCGCACTACCCCCTCGGCCAGTACCTACTAACTCCGCTCCTGACCTCTCCAATGTCCCAGAATGCTACCATGGTCTCAGAGAGGTGTTTAACAAAGCAAGAGCCACATCTCTGCCCCCTCACCGACCGTACGACTGTGCCATCGACCTCCTCCCTGGAACAGCTCCTCCAAAGGGTCGTCTTTATTCGTTGTCTGCTCCTGAAAGAAAGTCCATGGAGGACTACATCAATGGCTCTCTGTCCGCAGGATTAATCCGTTCATCTTCATCTCCTGCTGGTGCTGGCTTCTTCTTTGTGGGGAAGAAGGACGGATCTCTTCGCCCCTGCATCGACTACAGGGGACTCAACGACATCACAGTGAAAAACCGTTACCCTCTGCCTCTGCTCACCTCTGCTTTTGAGTTGCTCCAGGGAGCCACTGTTTTTACCAAGTTGGATCTCAGAAACGCTTACCACCTAGTGCGGATCCGGGAGGGAGATGAATGGAAAACCGCATTCAATACACCAACAGGCCACTACGAGTATCTGGTTATGCCTTTTGGCCTCACCAATGCTCCTGCTGTGTTCCAGGCTCTAGTGAATGATGTACTGCGGGACATGTTAAACAAGTTTGTCTTCGTTTACCTGGATGACATCTTAATCTACTCCAGAAACCTGTCTGAACACACCCGCCATGTCCAGCAAGTCCTTCATCGTCTTCTGGAGAATTCCCTCTACGCCAAGGCAGAGAAATGTGAGTTTCACGTCAAGACAGTGGCCTTCCTGGGGTACATAGTGGCAGAGGGAAGTATCCAAATGGATCCTGCCAAAGTATCAGCAGTCACTTCATGGCCTGTTCCGGAGAGCAGAAAGAAGCTGCAACAGTTTCTGGGGTTTGCTAACTTCTATAGGAAGTTTATCCGGAACTACAGTACCGTTGCTGCCCCTCTCACTGCTCTAACCAGCACCAAGCAACCCTTCACCTGGACCCCAGCAGCCGACAAAGCCTTCAGTACCCTCAAGGTGAGGTTCACCTCCGCTCCCATCCTCCAGATGCCTGATGTGGACCGGCAATTCATTGTGGAGGTGGACGCCTCGGATGTGGGAGTTGGTGCTGTGATTTCTCAGTGGGCTGCGGAGGATAGGAAGCTCCATCCCTGTGCCTTTTTCTCACGTCGGTTGTCCCCCTCTGAGTGCAATTACGACATAGGGAACCGTGAGCTGCTGGCTGTGAAGCTTGCCTTGGAGGAGTGGCGTCACTGGCTGGAGGGGTCCACCATTCCATTTCTCGTTTGGACCGATCATAAGAACTTGGAGTACATCCGCACGGCCAAACGGTTGAACTCCAGGCAGTCCCGCTGGGCCCTGTTCTTCACCAGGTTTAATTTCACTCTGTCATACCGGCCTGGATCACGCAACACCAAGCCAGACGCCCTCTCCCGTCAATTCCAGAAGGATGACACCCCCTCCAAGGACCCTGTGTCGATTCTGCCAAGTCCCTGCATCGTTGCAGCTCTGACCTGGGCTGTTGAGGAACAGGTGCTGGAGGCTCTCCGTAACCAGCCAGGTCCCAGCACTTGCCCAGCTGACCGCCTTTTTGTCCCCGAAGACCTGAGGTCCCAGGTCGTTCAGTGGGGACATGACTCCCGCCTAGCTTGTCACCCTGGCTCCACCCGCACTTACAACCTGCTCGCCCAGAGGTTCTGGTGGCCCTCTCTGAGGAAGGATGTACGGGAATTCGTCCAAGCCTGCCCCATCTGCAACCAACACAAGTCGTCCTGCCAGCCCCCAGCCGGATTGCTGCAGCCCCTGCCTGTGCCCAGACGTCCCTGGTCTCACATCGCCCTTGACTTTGTCACGGGGCTGCCCCCTTCAAGTGGCATGACCGTCATTCTCACCATCGTTGACCGTTTCAGCAAGATGGCACACTTCATTCCCCTCCCCAAGCTCCCAACCGCCAAGGAGACCGCCCAGGTGGTCCTGGAACACGTCTTCCGGATCCACGGACTGCCAAGGGATGTAGTTTCTGACCGTGGTCCACAATTCTCCTCCGCTTTTTGGAAGGAGTTCTGTCACCTGCTGGGAGCCACAGTCAGTCTGACTTCCGGATTCCATCCCCAATCCAATGGGCAGTCAGAGCGGGCTAATCAGGAGCTCGAGAAGGCACTGCGATGCATGACTTCACGCAACCCCCACTCCTGGTCGCAGCAATTGACATGGGTGGAGTACGCACACAATTCTCTGACCTGCTCTGCCATCGGTATGTCCCCTTTCCAATGTGTTTATGGATACCAGCCTCCTCTATTTGCCAGCCAGGAAGAGGAGGTTACTTGCCCATCTGCACTTGCTTTTGCCCGTCGATGTCGCCGCACCTGGTCACAAGCCCGAGCCACACTCCTCAGATCCGTTGCCAGCTACACTACCGGGGCCAACCGTCGGAGAATTCCTGCTCCCACCTACCATGTTGGTCAAAGGGTGTGGTTGTCATCGAAGAACCTGCCACTCAGGGTGGAGTCGCAGAAGCTGGCACCTCGGTTCATTGGCCCATTCCCTATCATAAGAGTGATTAGCCCAACTGCTGTCCGGCTCCAACTGCCTAATTCCCTGAGGGTGCACCCCACTTTCCATGTGTCTAAGATTAAGCCCATCCATGAGAGTCCGCTGGTCCCTGCTGCGCCTGGTCCTCCTCCTCCACGGCTCGTCGATGGTGGTCTGGTTTACACCGTCCGCCGCCTGCTTCGGTCCAGACGGAGGGGTAGGGGTCTCCAGTACCTCATTGACTGGGAGGGCTATGGACCTGAGGAGAGGACCTGGGTGCCAGCTAGTCGGATTGTGGATAGGACTCTCATCACCGCTTTCCACCAACGGCATCCTGATCAACCTGCAATCCGTAGGGGCCGCCCCAGAGGGGTCCCTAACCGTCCGGCCCGCTCGGCTTCCTGTCCTGTGCCTGATCCTGTCTCGGGACCTGTCCCATCTCCCGACCACGGCCCTCCGGCTTCCTCCGAGGATGAGGACGTTCACTCGGACCGTTCGGAGGAGTTCTAGCCCTCCTCCGGCTCCCCTCCTCCCGCCCGGCGTGGTGTTGCTCTTGGGACTTCTGGGGCCGTCCCTTGGGGGGGGGGTTCTGTCATGGGCCTCTCACTCCACCGGGTTACCACCTTAATTTTCTTCCACTCTGCTCACCACTCTCTCTACTCAGCCTAACTAGCTCCACCTGTCCCTGCTCTGCTCTGCTCTAATTACTCTGCCAGCTGCGCTGCATTACCCACTACCTCTCCCAGTATTTAAGGCCCTGTCTTTCAGCTCTCCGGTGTCAGATCGTCTGCAAAGCTCACACCCGGAACCTGTTTGCTCGCGCTTCTGGCTCACCCTGGTTTTGTGACCCCGGACCTGCCTGTTTTTTTGGATACTCTTCTGCCTCAGGAGATCCAGACCTGCTTCTGCCATTACGACTCCTGACTACTCTTCAATCCCGGTAACTCTGACCAGCCTTCTGCCTTGCTACTACGTATTTTGGATTTCCCTTGAACTGTACTGCTGCCTGGTTTCATTCCGCCCTGTTGTGTCTGTGTCTCCCCCCCCCAGGACTTCTGGACCACCCACCACCGGCTTCATAGGACGCATCGCTGCCACTGGGGGGGGCACAGACCCAGCGCATTGGACGGGATCCCTGTTACCCCTGGAGCCTTCATTCACTCCCTACTTCCCTTTTCCCTTAAGTTTAATAAACTTTCTGGTGTGACGCAATTGTGGTCCTCTGGTCGTCTGTCTGAACCGTGACAAGTTTACTTAGCTGTTATGCACTGAAAGCAGTTGTTTTACCAGTCATCACAAGGCCTTCAAAGTTATTTCTAACGTATATGGATGTAGTTTCCGTTCAATGTGGTGAGGGTCTTCACATGTCTCACTTCTGCTGAAAGAACCTGACCTCAGAGTACTCTGCGTCCTTTCTGCTGGTCTTGGCTCTCTCTCTTCTGGAGGAGGAGCTTTTCTTGGTGGTGAAACTCACAGCTGCATAGTTTACCATGTCACTGTCTTGGTTCTGTGTGAGAGAGGTGGAGCCATAACAAGACATTATACTGGTCATTTATCTACTTTTATCTACTAGATAAACCCTTTTGAGTTGGAGAACAAAGTGATACAACAAAGAGTTAACCTGATCAACTGGTGGGGTTGGTGATCTATCAGTTGCATCTTCAAATTAAAAACAAGAAGAAAATAACGTTACATATACAAGCTATCTCATTAAAACAATCAATATGGTTTAGCCATCTTCAAAAATTATAGTCGATGAAAAATTCCACAACAGCAAGTATATTAGTGTAACTAGTAATATGCATGAAACATGCAGAACAACAGCAAGTCTGACTCTACCTTTAGGCCCTCTGGTCCTTTCATTGCATATCCCACATGTCAGTAGAATGATGACAATCACAAACACAATGTTTGTGACCAGTGCAAGAGCAGTGTGAGTCATGGGGAAATCATACTCTGAAACCAAAGGATTACATGATTTACTATGCTCATTATCTATCAATGCAATATTAAATGAATATAGTAATAGTCATTTATTCAGGTAAGATGACACAAACAGTTTCCTATCAAAATCTAAGTGAAATAAATTACCTTTAATGTTCAGCTTGGTCCCTTTCCCAAATTGAATCTCCCCACTTGAGGCCACAGTAGTAAGTCCCAGCATCAGAGAGCCTGAGGTTCCTCTTGGGGAGGTTGTAGACACAGCTCTGTGTAGGAGACCCAGCCTTAGAGCTCTTCTCACACTGATCACTCCTGTCACGGATCCCCCCGGTACTGCTGCTCATGCCGTTCACCAGTTCCGGAGGTCTACGTCACCGGCTTTCTAGGCGAAACTGACATGGATCATTACCACCAACCCTGTACTGACTTGTCTCATTACGCACACCTGGTTCCCATTCTCCCTGATTAGTATGTGTATATATGTACCCTCTGTTCCCCATTGTCCTTGTCGATTATTGTCCCATGTCTGTTGGTCTCGTGAGTACCGTGTATTGTGCTCTGGTTGTTTACGGGTCTCGTCCCGTGTGTTACACCTCACTCTTTGTTTGGGTTACATCCCTTTTGTGTGTATATATATATACGTGTTTGTGTTGGGTGGAGTAGTAAAATCCCTAATACGTATTCCTGAGCCTGTCTTCTAACCATTCTACAACGTGACATCCATAATGTAAATGTATACACCACTGCATAAAAGCTGCATTTCTGGCTCTTGGCTTTCATCACAAGCATCCAACATTAAACACTAATATTAGTTGTAACCGCCATAGCATTGAATAATATATGTTTTTGTTGGCCTAATTTCAAACCTTTGTTTGTTACCAATACCTTCTTTTTGTTGAAGAAGGAAGAGTTGACAAAACTATTGAGATGACACGCCATCTTTATCTGCACTTTGTCCTCTTCCTGAATGCATTGGGTTCTTAAATGTTTTCAACTCGAGACCCAAATGACTAACTGACTGTCCTCCCGTGACCCAAATCGACCTCCAATGACCCGAAGTAAGAATAAATAGTTTGTGATTACAGATGTATTCTCATAACTCAGGACACATAGTTTAAGAAACCCAACATAGTTCAGGGTTTGGAAAATGCTTTTAGCTTGTTTGTATTCTTGACATACTTTGCACATCTAACTGAGCGGCAGGGGTCTGGTGTTTACCGTCCAGATGAACAAATGAAGAGAGGTGTGTAAAGAGCCACCCCACCCCACCCCCCACGCCCTCAAATCACCCAGGCATTTACTCTTACACACAAATATTTTGCCAATTCTATCTGACGGCAGGTGGACTGAAAATCGGGCGAGAGAGAGCGAGAGCATAAGGTACATTTCATCCCCCAGTGTTAGTCTATGAGAGACCCAGTGATGTTCACCTCAGCAGGTCTCACTCTACACTGAGCTTCTCCTTCCTGTCACTCACACAACAGGAAGTGAGCAATACCCTCACTCGCTCCTCCTCTACCTCAGACCCCTATCATATTCTCCTTATAAGTCATTCTTGGAATAGGGGGCTGTGATCAGTGCAAAGCCCAAACAGGAAATCCTAATTGGCGTTTAACATCATGACAAAGGCAATTTTGGTTTAACTCTTTATTTGTCTTTATAAGTGATCAGTATAATGCAATTGTCTACTGCTGGGTACTTTGCCCGTCAGGGTCACCCTATAAAAAAAATCACTAAAACACACAACAGAGATCTAAGTTAAGAGAGGCCAAAAGAGGCAACTACTCCTCTGAAGCCATTAAACAGTTGTGTTTTTACTTCTAACTCCTCCTCTCTAACCACACCCTGTACCACTGAGCTGTGTGGCCTAACTGAGTTGGAGAGGGATACAGAGATATTTACTGATTTACATTTCAAAACATTTATTTTAACTACACATTCAAGTACACATTCATTCAATAGAAGGATTTAAATGTTTATTCAAAGATATGGCAAACCAAATTTCCTACTCTTCCATCCTCCTCCACTTTGTCATCTTGTAGCAGCATACACTACATGGGTGTCCAGCTCCTTCTCTCTTCTCCTCTCCATCTTCCTCTTCTTGGAGGTGAAATTCAGGGCGGAATAATTCAATGCATCTGGATCTTGGTTCTGTAGATTTGCAAACATCATGACATAGACTACAGTTGTAAGTTTCAGCGTTTCTGAATTGCTTATAATTCAGTATTTAATCATGCAGTTTTTACCTGATCATTTTGTGGTTGTCTTTGAGAATCAGGTCCTGAATATGATATAAAAGAGAGATGAGAGAACAGATTAACGGATCATTCCATTCTAGCGTACACACTGACTCTTCTGATCATCAGTGTACAGTATGTAATGGGAAAAACATCCACATTTGAAGTGTAGTTCACAGGTCCCATATTATCATGAAATGGGCTCCTACCTGTGTTGTGTGTTTTTGCCTCTCGTATGATCTTGAGGACCAGGATGAGGATGACTATCAGCAGAACAGCAGTCACAACACCCAGGATCACAACCAGGGGAAGGAGGTACATGGTTCCATCAACTTCCTCTCCTACTAGACTGATAGTTCCATTACAATGTCCTATTAGATGACATGTTATTAAATCATTTGGTGGCCCTTTAATGACAGACCTCATCATTATGCGTTTTTGTTTCTTCATTTCAAAAATAATAATCTACATGACAATGAAAAAAGAAACTCACGCTCTTTAGATGACTCCTGTATTTCCTCACCTCGGTTGTGCCCTATAACATTGAGATTAGTAAGAATAGATAAGTATTTTTTCTCAAAATTAGAATGATAAAAAATATGTCCATCAATGGTTTGCCTTTCTTTCATGATAACTCCTGAATAGGTTGATAAACATTTTCAAATGTATCAAAAGCCAGATAAATAGTTGATAACGTACCTTGAATTTTTAGAACTGTTGCGTTGACAAAGAACATGTGGCTATGTGGAAACAATCCACAGAAATACAGGCCACAGTCAGCTATTTCCACTTTTGTGATTTTGAGAAAGATACTGGTGTTGTTGCTGAACATTTCTAAATGGCTCCTTTGAAAACCATTGTGGAGATCAGGTGTTGAATTAAAGCCATGCATAGATGAGATACAGACAGGCGCTGATCCGTTGACTTGCTTGAACCATGCTGTGTGTCCCACAGCCGTTGTAACATTGGAGCACTGCAAGGTGATGGTATCCCCAGTACGGACCTCCACAGTCTGAGACTGAGAAACCAAAAGAGAGTCCAAACCTGAAACACAAAGAACAAAGTTAATGACTATAATCGCTGATATCACATGTACATGTTAGAAATCAGGAAGAAGTGCTGCACTGAACATTCTGGTTATACTTGATGGATGAAGTCAATCTTGTTAGATTTAACAGTAAGTAGCTTACTTACTCAATCCATAGAGCAGTAGAGCTGGTAGGAAGGTTATCGCCATTCTGTATGTAGATCTATTCTGCTCTGTCTGGTTGTGATTCAGACCTCTTTATTCACTCTGAGATCACAGTGAGATCAAAGGGGATTTCATTGGTAGTGGGCGTGGTAGTTGGTATTGGACCACAATGTCTATTTACAGAAAGCAAAATTGACACAGATGTGTTATGTGGAGTGTAAAAACAGAAATGTAGCATATTTGTGTTCAATCAAAATTGCGATAGGTGTTTGGGTTCGGTTGGGTTCATATAGGTCAGCGTTTCCCAAACTAAAGGTTGCGACCCCATGTAGTCTCTGTCCCCTGATTTAAAAATGGTGTCACAAGAAAAAATCTGAAATAAGATGTACAAAATCGCTCTTGGTTCATAGATCCGGGGTTACGTCAGTAACGTCCGGTAGCCGCGAGTTGCTGTTGTAATAAACAGAGCAGTTTCTGTTTTCTTCCTACAAATGCGTCTCTATCTTTTGAACGGTTTAAGTTACAACATATTCCGACCCCATCCCTGAAAGATAAGACTCTTAGGAACACTTATGTGTCTTATATTTCCCTCTAAAATGCCCACATGGAATTTTCCAAGCTGTTTAAAGGCACAGTCAATTTAGTGTATGTAAACTTCTGACCCACTGGAATTGTGATACATTGAATTATAAGTGAAATAATCTGTCTGTAAACAATTGTTGGAAAAATTACTTGTGTCATGCACAAAGTAGATGTCCTAACCGACTTGCCAAAACTATAGTTTGTTAACAAGAAATGTGTGGAGTGGTTGAAAAACGAGTTTTAATGACTCCAACCTAAGTGTATGTAAACTTCCGACTTCAACTGTAAGTGTAGATACAGTGCAAAAATCTGAAACATATAAGAATGTTAATCATCCTCTGATTATTCATGACTTTATTAACTTCAGAGTTCACTTTTAGAAGCAGGACTGATGATAGAGTAGGCTGTCCTCTTCCTTCTCTCTGCTGGTCTCAGAACAGCCAATCAGAACATGGGACCATCATTCCAACCATGCAAAACAGCCAACCCCCTGCCTCTCACTCTAATCTGATGGCAGAACGACTAGTCTACACCAGTGGCGGTCGGGGCCGTTTAAAATGAGGGAGGATGATACTTTTTTTAAATAACATGGCCTTATTTTAATTTGAGCATATTGGAAGACCGTCATTCATATTCCATTCACCCAGCTCAATGTAACATTGATAGGTTTAGGCTAATACATGATACTCAGATTTTCCCTGTACCCATCATGAGGTTGCTACAACCTAGCCTATGAATGAAAGTTTACAATGTAGGTGCACAGGTTGAGAGAACTTTGAGTAATCAAGGTGCCAGACAGTGACACATTCAATACCGCCTTGCACACTCTTGCCTGCATCTAGCTGATCAAGAGTGTAATCATTAGTCCAACAGTTGGAAACGAGAGTTTCTGTTTGACCAATTCAGGTATGTTTATCCCATTTCGTTCCATTTGCTTCCGTTTAAGAACGTTTTTCAACAGAATTGGCGCAATGAATACAGCCCTGATCACACGCAAACACAGTTCACTTTCATAGCAGCCACATACAAACAGCTTGTTGTATATATAGTTCCTTCTCGTGTCTATCTACGCGCTCTCCTCCTCTCAAATAGCCAGGTGTTTGAGTAGGTTAAACTAGCTAACTGCATTCGATTCTAGCCAAGTAAATAAAAGTGAAAAAAATATATACAATGTTCAAAACTGTTCAACTATTGTCTTTCTCTCTCCTCGAGTCAACTACTCACCACATGTTATGCACTGCAGTGCTAGCTAGCTGTAGCTTATGCTTTCAGTAGTAGATGCTTTCACTGACTTTGATCCTTTGATTGGGTGGACAACTTGTCTGCTCATGCTGCAAGACCTCTGATAGGTTGGTGGACAGCCTCCGGAAGTTGTCATAATTATTGTGTAAGTCTATGGAAGGGGGTGGGAAACATGAGCCTCCTAGGTTTTGTATTGAAGTCAATGTACCCAGAGGAGGACAGAAGCTAGCTGGCCTCCGGCTGCACCATGGTGTTACCCTACAGAGTTCTACTGAGGCTACTATAGACCGTCATTGCAAACCAGTGTGTTTTACTCAAGTATTTGGTGATGTGAATATACTTAGTTTAGTTTTATCTAAAAATGATAACTTATTTAATGTTTCGCTATTTATCTTTTCTGAAATTCACTGAGTAGGATGGTCCTCCCCGTCCTCCTCTGAGGAGCCTCCACTGGTAGATGCATGATGGGGATGTATCTACAGAGGGGGACAATGACTAAACTCTGTCTGGCCATCTCTCAGTTATTTGGAGCATGTAGAGCCAGCTGTAATAGTGGACATTTACTATTGAAACGGAGGATAATGCCTATGTATTTAGGATTTAAATATATGTGGTCCGACACTACACTTTGTAACAATTTTCAGTATAGTACCTGAACATGCATGACCTAGATTGAGATTGAGGTCTTCGATTAATCAAAACATGTATCTTTTTCAGCTTTGTCTGTTGCTCTTGCTCAAGCCCAGCCACGAATAATTTACACCCATGGAGACAGAGGTGATCAGTGTGAGAAGATCCCTGAGACTGGGTCTCCTACACAGAGCTGTGTCTACAACCTCCCCAAGAGGAACCTCAGCCTCTCTGATGCTGGGACTTACTACTGTGCTGTGGCCTCATGTGGGGAGATACTGTTCAGGGAAGGGACCAAGCTGGACATTCATGGTATGTCTATTATGCTTGTTTATTAACAATATACACTTTCCAGTCAAAAGTTTTAGAACACCTACTCATTCAAGGGTTTTTCTTTATTTTTACTATTTTCTACATTTTAGAATAATAGTGAAGACATCAAAACTATGAAATAGCACACATGGAATCAAAAGTGTTAAACAAATCAAAATATATTTTATATTGGAGATTCTTTGCTACCCTTTGCTACCCTTTGCCTTGATGACAGCTTTGCACACTCTTGGCATTCTCTCAACCAGCTTCATGAGGTAGTCACCTGGAATGCATTTCAATTAACAGGGGTGCCTTGTTAAAAGTTAATTTGTGGAATTTCTTCCCTTCTTAATGCATTTTAGCCAATCAGTTGTGCTGTGCCAAGGTAGGGGGGGGTATACAGAAGATAGCTACAGTATGATATATTAACTTACTTAAACCTGCCTGTTCTTTGGAATTTTCTAAATTAATGAATCATTCCACATTGAACACTGCATGGTGATAAATTACGGCCACTACGTCTGTTTGGTGAGTAGGCATTTGCTTAATGATTCTGACGAAAATATGCTCAGTCTTTATCAAACTAATGTTAATGCATATTTTCAGTGTGGAACTTGACTAGGTTTAGGGGGGTTAGAGGCTAACCAATTCTCAATGGCACTAGCAGTTTGCAAAGTACACTACATTACCAAAGGTATGTGGACACCTGCTCATCGAACATCTCATTCCAAAATCATGGCCATTAATATGGAGTTGACAGCCTCCACTCTTCTGGGAAGGCTTTCCACTAGATGTTGGAACATTGCTGCAGGGACTTGCTTCCATTCAGCCACAAGAGCATTAGTGAGGACGGGCACTGATGTTGGGTGATTAGACCTGGCTTGCAGTTGGCGTTCCAATTCATCCCAAAGGTGTTTGATGGGTTTCAGGTCAGCGCTCTGTGCAGGCCAGTCAAGTTTTTTTACAGTCCTCTGTAGCTCAATTAGTAGAGCATGGCGCTTGTAACGCCAGGGTAGTGGGTTCGATCCCCGGGACCACCCATACGTAAAAATGTATGCACACATGACTGTAAGTCTCTTTGGATAAAAGTGTCTGCTAAATGGCATATTATTATTATTATTATTATTATTAAACAAGATTGATGGGAAGTATTTCACGGTTATTGCTTCATGGGAGCATACACAACTTGTCTCAGAAACATCTCCACCCTGCCCTCTCCTTCTTCCACGCTATGATTTGTTTATTGAGAAGCTCAGTGCAGCATAATTTTGTGTGTCCATGTTCAGATTCAAAAATAAAGAAAGAGAGATAGGTACTTCATCCACAATTACTAAATTAGAGGGAATTCTTAAGTTTGCTGACCAGAAAACCCTACACATTCATTTATAATAACTGTACCTACATTTGGTGCCCCGTGTGAGGAGAATACATACTTTTCAGAATTTGTCAAAAATAAATATAAATAAAAATCAGGTCTTAGAATGTCTTACCCTCAATGTCCATCCTGGTTCCGTTCACTTGAGTTGATTCATTGGCTAAAGAGAACCAAACAACATTTAGACATTCTGATGGAAGAAAATCTGAAATTCAAATTGGAAACATAGTTTGCTACTAAACTTTCTGTTTCTACACTGACCTTGAATCATGAGATATGCACCATCTCCAAAATACTATTCATTATACCAGAGTATTCCACAATGATACGATCCAACATCAGAATGGGCAACATTCCATAGGGTCAAATTAAAACTCGAATCATCCTTTGCAGCTCAAAACGAGACGTATTTGCGAAATCTCCCTGGAATTGCATTTTTTCATAGTAGATTGTTATATGGATACAAGCCCATGTCCTGGTGTGTGTTTCAGCCCTATCCAGGATAACACTGAGTCTACAGTGGAGAAGCACTCCAGAGTCACAGATCCCCCTAGGGGCACTGATTATGTCAGCACAGGCTGAGATACAATGGGATGCAAGGTACCATCTGGAACACACAGGACAGAGGACATAGTTGGAGAGGGAAATATTTGGTAATGGTGTAAATCATCCAGAGGTAAAGGGCTCATGTTTGGCTAATTGATGTAGACGTAAATTAATCAATTCACAATTTGCATAAGTGTTTCAGTAAAGCCATGTCAATAAGTTGAACCAAGGTAGAGGACAATGCCAGTTATATTACCGTAAATAACTACTGAAACACAGGAAAAATGGACACGGCAGTTTAAATATCTACATACAATACTTACAAGTGAGATGCAGAATCACCGTACAGATGAATAGCGGGGTCATCTTGCAGTCCGTCCTGAGTGGTTACTCTCCCCCTCCCTGAACCAAATGGACTGGTGCAGTGATGTGATCAGTAGGCTTCTTCCCTGACAGTTACAGAGAAAGGCAGAAATGAACCTTTTTTCTATGATTGGTGGGTGATACATCAAATCACACCCTTCCTGGTAGGTGTGTGAACCGACACTGCATTTCTTACAAAGAGAGCATTTATTGTAAATCATATACAGTAAGGAAAAAAAGTATTTAGTCAGCCACCAATTGTGCAAGTTCTCCCACTTAAAAAGATGAGAGAGGCCTGTAATTTTCAACATAGGTACACGTCAACTATGACAGACAAAATGAGATTTTTTTTTCCAGAAAATCACATTGTAGGATTTTTTATGAATTTATTTGCAAATTATGGTGGAAAATAAGTATTTGGTCACCTACAAACAAGCAAGATTTCTGGCTCCCATAGACCTGTAACTTCTTCTTTAAGAGGCTCCTCTATCCTCCACTCGTTACCTGTATTAATGGCACCTGTTTGAACTTGTTATCAGTATAAAAGACACCTGTCCACAACCTCAAACAGTCACACTCCAAACTCCACTATGGCCAAGACCAAAGAGCTGTCAAAGGACACCAGAAACAAAATTGTAGACCTGCACCAGGCTGGGAAGACTGAATCTGCAATAGGTAACCAGCTTGGTTTGAAGAAATCAACTGTGGGAGCAATTATTAGGAAATGGAAGACATACAAGACCACTGATAATCTCCCTCGATTCGGGGCTCCACGCAAGATCTCAACCCGTGGGGTCAAAATGATCACAAGAACGGTGAGCAAAAATCCCAGAACCACACGGGGGGACCTAGTGAATGACCTGCAGAGAGCTGGGACCAAAGTAACAAAGCCTACCATCAGTAACACACTACGCCGCCAGGGACTCAAATCCTGCAGTGCCAGACGTGTCCCCCTGCTTAAGCCAGTACATGTCCAGGCCCGTCTGAAGTTTGCTAGAGTGCATTTGGATGAATGTCATATGGTCAGATGAAACCAAAATAGAACTTTTTGGTAAAAACTCAACTCGTCGTGTTTGGAGGACAAAGAATGCTGAGTTGCATCCAAAGAACACCATACCTACTGTGAAGCATGGGGGTGGAAACATCATGCTTTGGGGCTGTTTTTCTGCAAAGGGACCAGGACGACTGATCCGTGTAAAGGAAAGAATGAATGGGGCCATGTATCGTGAGATTTTGAGTGAAAACCTCCTTCCATCAGCAAGGGCATTGAAGATGAAACGTGGCTGGATCATTCATCATGACAATGATCCCAAACACACCGCCCGGGCAACGAAGGAAGCATTTCAAGGTCTTGGAGTGGCCTAGCCAGTCTCCAGATCTCAACCCCATAGAACATTTTTGGAGGGAGTTGAAAGTCTGTGTTGCCCAGCGACAGCCCCAACACAGCACTGGTCTAGAGGAGATCTGCATGGAGGAATGGGCCAAAATACCAGCAACAGTGTGTGAAAACCTCGTGAAGACTTACAGAAAACGTTTGACCTGTGTCATTGCCAACAAAGGGTATATAACAAAGTATTGAGAAACTTTTGTTATCGACCAAATACTTATTTTCCACCATAATTTGCAAATAAATTCATTAAAGATCCTACAATGTGATTTGCTGGATATTTTTTTCTCATTTTGTCTGTCATAGTTGACGTGTACCTATGATGAAAATTACAGGCCTCTCTCATCTTTTTAAGTGGGAGAACTTGCACAATTGGTGGCTGACTAAATACTTTTTTTCCCCACTGTACATGTCTATCTATTCGGTATGTGGAGTCAGAGAGATTCTCATGGTGTGCGAGAACAAGGTATCTCCTGAAAAATGTGTTTGTATATCAGCGAGACTAAACATGGTTAAATAAAGGTTAAATAAAAAAGGCACCTCTTCTTTGATAAGAAATAGATGTGTGTTGGTGTTTCTCCATTTCTAATGGTGTGATGGAGCCTGACACATATTCAGCTAAACTGCTATTCCTTTAATGACATTGTATATTTGTATATGTGGTAGCAGAGATGATCTGTAGACAGAGAATAGAGATGTACGGAGTGTATCAATTAATGGTTTATTATGTTAAAAACACAGTCATAGAGCAAAAATGGGATTGTCTATCAGATAATTTCTTACAATAAAAAGCTGTAAAAGGTTATGGCTATATAAGGCATTACAGGATCATTATATAAATCTAGCATATGGACAATGTTAAAAAAAACAGTTTCTTTGTTGCATTGTAAATTCCATACCAATTTCAAATACTAAAAGTTTCATTAGGCTACAAATAGTTAAATGGTTTTTCTTGGAGTCTTTTTGACAGTGGTGATACCTCTCACTGCTGTTGCAGGTATCTGACCTCAGAGTACACTGCATCCTCTCTGCTGGTCTTCTCTCTTGCTCTTCTAGAGGAGGAGGAGTTCTTCTTGGGGGTGAAACTCACAGCTGCATAGTTCAATATGTCACTGTCTTGATTCTGAGGGGGGTGGAGCCATGAGAAAATACATTTTGATGATATCATGATCTACTATATAATGTTTCTATTCTCCTGTGGAAGAAAACACTCTACAAAAGACAGGACTGTTCAGACTGTACACCCACTACAATGACCTGACAGTCAGTGGAACAGTGACAGACAGAAGTTTCATGGAAAAATGAACAACGATCACAAAGATCAGAAGGCTTCATCTAGTAGAGTGACCTATTGCCTCCAAGAAAGCTTCATAACATAAAAAGCACAAATAAGCTGAATATTAGCTGTAAGGAAAATTAAATGGCAGTTTCTTGAAAATATACTGTATTTATAAATGTTGACAAATGTACCTGATTGCCCTGGGATGTTGGGACATCTGTCCTCCCTTCAAAGAGATTGAAATAGAGGAAGGCCAGCTATTATTTTTATGACAATCTATCTCTTTTTAACAACATGTAGTTAATTAACAATGCTTATACTTTGGTTATTTAACTGATATTTACAGAAGGTACATCGCATAGAGATGCATGAAACATTAGACACAGCTATAACGTTAGATACATTGGATACATTGGATATAAAGTAATACCTCTGCTATCTCTGTTCCGAGTCTTGCACAGCGCCCAGACAAGTAGAAGGGTCACTATCCCCAGAACGATGTTGGAGACGACCAAGGCCAGAACAGTAGGACTCTGATCAAATGGAGGATCATGCTCTGAAACTGTGGAAAGGGTATCAGGGTATTCATATTGTATTCATGAGTGGTTAGGAAGATCATCGAACAGTAAAATATGGCATCAAAAGCTAATGGTGTTATTATAAAGCTTGTTGAGAAAAAAGGATATGATCATTTGGAGGTAGGCCGTTTGCAAGAATATACGGTATTGTTGGGGATATTAACAGATTAAGTGGGTTTTACCTTGAATGTCCAGCTTGGTCCCGTTCCCAAACAGTATCTCTCCACATGAGGCCACAGCACAGTAGTAGGTCCCAGCATCAGAGAGGCTGAGGTTCCTCTTGGGGAGGTTGTAGACACAGCTCTGTGTAGGAGACCCAGCCTCAGGGCTCTTCACACACTGATCACTCCTGTCTCCATGGGTGTAAATGATTCCTGGAAGGGATTCTCCTGAGCCATGTCTGAACCAATAGACACTGTGTTCTCCTGCACAGGTCTCAGTGTGTATTGTACAGTTCAGAGTCAAAGAGTCTCCTGGGAGGACTGACTCAGACACAGGCTGCTGGAGCACAGACATGCTGTAGGACCCTGATCCTGACAAGAAGTTCAATAAACCCAGTGAATCTATAGAATATTACTGTAGAATGTTTTCAAACTCAACATTTAATCATATTAGATAATACCTTATATTTACACTTCATATCTGTAAATTCAGTTTGACAAAAACGTACCTTTTACTATGAGAATGGCTCCTTCTCCAAACTCCACCTTGTTGCGATAAGCACTTCCACAGTAGTATGTGCCTGAATCAGAGAGCTGCATGTCTGAGATCCTTAGGTGATTCTTTTCTTGGCCATTTTCCACTGAGAAGCGAGGGTTATCCTTAAACTCATGGTAAAATGTTGTGTTCCTGTCAAACTTATAGACGGTTGATAAGAGTTGAAGCTTATCTCTCAAGGGTTGCTTGTACCAGGAGAAATGCATGGCCATGTCGCCTTCATAGAAGCAGTGCACATTCACGGAGTCTCCAACGTTGGCTGATATGAGTCCACTGTCCTGAAGTATGGATGAGGACTCAGTACCAGCTACCACATGTATTAAAGAACATGAACAATACAACATATTTGCTGTTACATACCCCAAATACAACTTAGAATATTCAAAATGTCTGTAAAGTATTACATGTGATATCTCATGCATCCAAATCAAGGGCGGACATCACATAAGCAGAGAAACATAAAAGTTGGACTTACCCATCTCTACAAGAAGTGGAAATATCAGAAACAGTGTCATCCTCTTTGAAGATGTCATCATCCTCACAACCTGTCTTGAGTGGAAAAAGTTAACCTATGTAGACAACACTTCAACAATGGAGTTACAGATGATTGGTCGAACTGGACGCTTCATTTTTTTTGACACCATATTCCGGTACGACAATCTTCTTCACATTGTACAGAGTCACAGAGTCTCGTGGCTGGACTGAATCAGACACACAAACATTTTATTATAGGTATATTCTTATCCTTATATATTTAGTACAAATTTAGTAATAATCATTCAAGTTTGGCATCCCTTATTCTTTATCACTACAGCTACTGTTGTCTACGTCAAGACACTCATAGTTGTGAACTTGTTGGGAACATGCATGCAATGACACTGTCATCCACTAGGGCTTCTATCACCACGGTCACTTCACCTCACTAAAAAACATCTACGGAAAAAAAAATCTAATTCAGGACTTACACTCGATTGGATTGGATGGATAGAATCCCTTCCCATGATTTTGTTATTGAGGAGGCAGATTCCTCTAGGCCTATAGGTGATGATAATACTTCACAGTTAACACTGTGTTGTGTTTGACTAAGAACTACAGATCTAGGTCAAATGATTTAATAAATAGCTCATTGTGTTTTTTCACAGATTTCAGTAGACTATGTATAGATAAGCTGCCTCATCAAAAGAGTTGGTTTACTGTTGTTAAAATGGTCAACTTGAAGAGCAAGTAGTATAGCCTACGGTATGAGAGAGCTAAGAGTTCTGAGACATCCGTCTGAAAACCACAGAGAGAGAGAGAGAGCGAGAGAGCGAGAGAGAGAGAGAGAGCGAGAGAGAGAGAGAGAGAGAGAGAGAGAGAGAGAGAGAGAACAACAGAGAGAAAGAAAGAGAGCAGAGGGTCCTGTGTACAAAGCCAGCAGGCCCTAACAAAGCACAGATACATCCTCATCTGGTGTTCTTCACAGACCGCAGAGTAACTGTAAATAGGTTGCTGTGTGTTTGAGGGCGTGTTAGTGGCATGAGAAGAGAAAAAACGGTTTAACACTACAAAATAAAGCTGCAAAATGTAACTTTTTGGGCAACCTGACCAATAGAAATGTGAGTTATAGATGTGTCATTCTCAATTAATGCAAGTCTAAGAAGCGGTAGTTCTGTTCTAAGTGTGCTATTTCTATGCTTCTAGTTCTTAAAGCAACAATGCGTAACTTTTTGGGCGACCTGACCAAATTCACATAGAAATGGGAGTTATGTATCTGTCATTCTCATTGAAAGCAAGTCTAATAAGCAGTAGTTCTGTTCTAAGTGCGCTATTTCTATGCTTCCCGTTCTTAAAGCAACAATGTATAACTTTTTGTGCGACCCGAACAAATTCACATAGAAATGTGAGTTATAGATCTTTCATTCTCATTGAAAGCAAGTCTAAGAAGCGGTAGATCTGTTCTATTGGCTCTATTTCTCAGCTTTCAGTTATTAAGTTTAGTTTTTGCATCTTTTACTTTCGGTTTAGTACACCAGTTTTAAACAGCTGAAAATACAATATTTGTGGTTATTGAAAATATGTTTCAAATGATTCTGTACACTATGCATTGCTTGTTTTGTCACATAAACTGAAATTAGGCGAACTATTAGAATTTTAGCAACCAGGAAATGGCCTAGCGATTTCTGCATATTTCACCTTTAAAGATGCCTGATGTTGGCCTAAATAAATACATTCAACTTCCTTTGTCTTGACTGCTGCTAAATGCTTTATTGATCTCATCACAAGCAAGTCCATTTCAAATTAGTTTGGCAGAGAAGCAATGTACTTAATTCAAGTAGCTACAGTAATTATTAGTTACAGTAATTCAGCTAATAATGTTAATAAAGTGAGAGTTAATAAAAAGAGAATTCATTGGACTGTTTCATTCATCCAGTTCTACTGTCTGATCCCAGCATACACTGTCTCTTCCTCCATTTGGCTTCTCTGTCTTCCAGACCTGTTCTTCTTGTTTCTCAGATTCAGAGCTACATAATGGAGATTGTCTGCATCTTGGGCCTTTGAGAAACAATTATAATGGGGGGAGGGGGAAATATTACTATATGTTATTTTTCAATATGAACTTTTTCAAACATATTTTTACGGTAATAAAAAATGTAAGGAATTCTATTTACCCCTGCATCCGTACAAGAGACTGCTGGACATGTTGTCAGAGAGAGGGGTCCTGAAAATAAATACAACAAAGATAAATATACAACCCCTTCTTCCACTAAAGATAAATCTGTAGATATTGATATTAAAGAAGAGCAACCTCTAAGACAAAGTCACTTACCTCTGCACTGCAGACACTTTCTCTGGTTCATCTTATACATGATGCAAGCAAGGACAATGATCAGGACTAAGGAGAAAGCCAATGCTACACCCAGGCAGTACTCCAAGAGAAGAGGGTCTGCCCTATGGCCTGTGGAGATTAAAACATTGATAGAAGACACTCATAACAGCAAGTAAATGTATATTCTACACAGTAGATTAGTAAAATATATAAAAAGATACAAGCCGTATCACCTACTTTGAATGTCCAGCTTGGTCCCGTTCCCAAACAGTATCTCCCCACATGAGGCCACAGCACAGTAGTAAGTCCCAGCATCAGAGAGGCTGAGGTTCCTCTTGGGGAGGTTGTAGACACAGCTCTGTGTAGGAGACCCAGCCTCAGGGCTCTTCTCACACTGATCACTCCTGTCTCCACGGGTGTAAATGATTCCTGGAAGGGATTCTCCTGAGCCATGTCTGAACCAATAGACACTGTGTTCTCCTGTACAGGTCTCAGTGTGTATTGTACAGTTCAGAGTCACAGAGTCTCCTGGCTGGACTGACTCAGACACAGGCTGCTGGAGCACAGACATGTTTCTGGACCCTGATCCTGACAAGAAGGTTTATAAGTCAGTAAATCTATTCCGTATGTTGTGTCCCAACTTAACATTTTTGAAATCATTCTCATTTCTGATTATGCAAATACAGCATAATTAAGCCATTGTATCCAAAACGTAATGTGGAAAAAGCCCTCAAGATTATAGTTGCAGAACATTAGTTACTATTTCCTTTCATTCTAAATTCAGATGTTGTACCTTTCACAATCAGAATGGCTCCTTCTTCAAACTCCACCTGGTTGGCATAAGAGTTCCCACAGTAATATGTGGCTGAATCAGAGAGCTGCATGTCTGAGATCTTTAGGTGATTAATTCCTTCACCGCTTTGCACTGAGAAGCGAGTGTTACCCTTAAATGCATGGTAAAATGTTGCATTCTTGTTATACTTGTAAAAGGTTGATACGATTTGAGGATTGTCACCCATTGTTTGCTTGTACCACATAAAGTACCGTGCCAGGTTGCCTTTATAGAAGCAGTGCAAAGTCACTGTCTCTCCAACATTGGCTGTAACAAGATGAATTTCAGAGGATTGTGCAGCAGCTAGAATACAGACAGAGACATCATCCATTACTTACACAAGTCCTTTATATACCCAAAACATACGTCTATGAATTGCATCAATATAGTAACTGAGTGTACATCCCTTAAGCAGAGAAATATAAAAGTTGGACTTACCCATCTCTACAAGAAGTGCCAGTAACAGACTCAGTGTGATCATCTTTGAAGTTGTCCTCTTCACAACCTGTGTCTTGAGTTGAAAAAGTCCTCCCATGTAGACAACACTTCAACTATGGGGTTATTGGTGATTGGTCGAACTGGACGCGTCATTTTTGTTAACACCTTATTCAGCCCAACCATGGTCTTCGTAACTGAAATTCACTCATATAATCCATGCAATGTGAACCAATGCTTACTGTATAGAATATTTTCTAGAGGGTGGATGAAGCATACACACTTTGTGGTGTCTAGATGATAATTGATTATTTTTACATACAATGTATAGCTTGCTATTTAGGTACCAGCTGAATCAAAGATGTCTAATGCTGAGGCAGTGTGTAAAAATAATGTGTTAATATCCTTCAGTAAAGTGGGTTAAAAGTATAATGTTATCTGGTAAGTATGCAGTACATTTTCAAGCATACATTACACATACATGTACCTGTATGCTCTTGGTGTCAAACTCAGTTGTGTGCCTTGTAAATTTACCTCCAGCCCATGCAACAGTTACAGACAGTACTCCTGATGACCTATAGGAGGACTGTTATACATAGAACATATCCTGATATGTGGGGTGAACAGGGGTGGAGCATTACTGTGAGGGTATGTGGGGGAAACACCTACAGAATGAAAGTCAGTCTTATCCCTGTCATTCATGTACTAACTCAAGTGTAGGCTACTAGTTGAGCGTTTAGTAGGGGTGTACCTCGGGGGGCAGGCCTCTTGGCTGTAGCCTAGCATACATTGATACAAGTTCTACTTTAAACTCTGTAAACAAATGATTGTAGTTTGAACTAATTAAACCTATGATCTTGTGACAAGATACAGGCTACATGGCATACAGTATATAAGTGGACTGCGTTGCTAATTGTCTTGGTTGTGAACAACAATGAAAGAATGAGAGAAAACAGAGTGACACCACATAGACATCCTGCTGAAAACCACATAGAGACACAGGGTATGTAAAAGGCCAGCAGGCCTGTCCAAAGCATAGAGACGGCCTTGTTTTGTTATCACTGCAGACCACAGTGTACAGGTACCTGTGAACATCTCACTGTGTGGGTGCAAGCATGGGTGGGTTTAGCATTTATCAGTAGGTTGGGTCTGCAGAAGCCCTCTGCACACATTCATACAGACATAATGTATGTACAGAACACAAGAGAAGGAACAAGTCTATTTTAGTCAGTATCAGTTGTTTAAATTGATATTTATTGATGCTAAAAGAAGCAACATATACAGGGATTTCAGAAGAGCAATTTAATCAATTGATATACAAGGTCACAGGTCACTCATTTTAAAAATGCAATATGAAACATTTACGTCATTTAGCAGACGCTCTTATCCAGAGCGACTTACAGGAGCAATTAGGGTTAAGTGCCTTGTTTAAGGGCACACCTACAGATTTTTCACCTAGTCGGCTCTGAGATTAGAACCAGCAACCTTTCGGTTACTGGCACAACGCTCTTACCCACTAAGATACCTGCCATTGGTAGACTATTTGTTTTCTCACACTTACTTTATCTTGCCTCCATTGCAGAAGACCAGCAAAACCAAGTGTACTTAAAGTATTTGAAAGAAAACTATTATTATTTTGAACAAGTCCTTCAACAGTTACAGTCCTCCAGATGACCCATAGGCGGGCTGTTATACATAGAACATGTCTTGTCTTGTCTAGACGTTAAGAGCATTGGGACAGTAACCGAAAGGTTGCTGGTTTGAATTCCCGAGCCGACTAGTCGAAAAATCAGCTGATGTGCCCTTGCGCAAGGCACTTAACCCTACTTGCTCCGGATAAGAGCATCTTCTAAATGACTAACAAGTAAATGTATACGGGTGAAAAGGGGTAGAGCTGTGGGAGGGTATATGAGATAAACAACTATAGAATGAAACAAGTCAATTGTATGTCAGTCTCATTCCCTATCATTCACAGAAACATGCACTAACTGAAATATAACACCTGAGAGTGCATGACTGATTGGACACCCCAGCCTAATATAACCAATATACATGACACACCGTTCTCATAGGAGGCAATCTATCAGGAGGATCCTCCTCAATTGGTCTCCTTACAGAGAACCCTGCAGTATTCCTAGAACACTTGTCTGATTGAGAATGTACTAGTTCTCCCATGAGTCATGACATCCTCATAACATGGCCCTTCCCCCTGAGCACATAGCTATACAATGAATGGTGCTGTATTACACATGATGCTTAACTTGGAGAGTTTAAATAGTTCATTAGCAGTTCTTTGTGGTTTGTTACTGATTTCAGATAACTATATACATCCGAGAACTGGTTTGCTGTGACTGCAAGCTGTCAGTAGAAACATGAACAACAGTAACAAATGTGAAAACAACAGACTGACACCAGATAGACATCTTGCTGAAAACCACAGAGACACAGAGAGCAGGTAGGAGGGTCCTGTGTGTACAAAGCCAGCAGGCCTGACCAAAGCCTAGATATGGCCTCGAGCAGATCGCAAGTACCTGTGAACTTGTTAGCTGTGTGTTGGTGGATGTGAGTGTCATGCTATCAACACGTCTAAAAGAAGGTCAAGACATTTTAGAGGAGATATTACTTGAAAAATATGTTTGTTGCCTTACTTATGCAATGACTCCCTGGAACTCAATTACAAAACTACACACATGAGTCATTGTCTTCATCATACAGATCACTCTACTACCTGTTTCATTTTGAATGATTGTTGCTCCTTGTTACTAAGTTACACTTTATAACTATGTTGAGGTTAGTAGTAATGATCCAGTGATGATGACTGCCTGGCTTTTTAGGTGGTTGCTACTTAAAGCAACTGGAAATTATTTCTAACATGTTATAGATGTGTAATAAGCATTTAATAACTATATTACCTTGTTATAGATTCTTCATAGCCACACATTGTCTTTTTTGGCATTTGTTTGACTGCTATTTCGGCTAGACACATGAACTATCACAGAAAGGCAAGTTGTCTATGATACTTCAAATTAATGAACTTTGACAACTACATGTTTCTGCCAACTCTGTTGAGGTAGTTATGGGGACTTCCATGTACACTGCTGCTCCCGGTTGAAAAAGAAATTGATTGCAGTCCTACAAGGTGCACTTATACATATTCACATTTTGTCAATCATTTTTGAAAACTGCCCAGTTACTATGTCAAATTGGAAATCAGTCTCTCAACCATATCAATTCTGTTCAAAGTATATTCAGCTAAGAAGTTTATTTTTAGTTCAGTCTTTTCTTATGGAGAGAGAGAGAGTTGTGTTCTCAGTGATAGATTTTTGTGGTTTTTGATGGTGTGTGAAAAGAGAGTGTGGTGAGGACTGACGGTCATTGCTGGGGGTTAGAGTTGAGTTTACGTGAGTGGAAAATCTATTTAGGGCAGTCAGAACACCACAGAGAGCTGTGATACAGGATACAACTAAAAGAAGACAGTTTGAGAGGCTAAAACACCAGCAATATATACATATTAACAGTTATTATGCAACCAACCATCTTCTTTACATTGAGCATAGGCTTGATATGGTTGTTGCCCACTTAATCTGTGGGTGAAAGTGTTGTAGAAATGTAAGGACAGAGAAAAATGTGAATGAAAATCCTCTATATGAAAGCAGTTTAATGTTTTATTTGATCAAAATTGAACAGTATCAATGTAAAAAGACATTGTAACTTACAATGTAAAAGCCACAGTCATACATACAGTGTAGAGAACACAGAATCAATGCAAGTTATTAAAGAGGAAAAGTTGACATTTCAGTCCATGTTTTGGCGTCTCACCCCAGAGTACACAGTGTCTCTCTCCATGGCGCTCCCCTGTCTCCCGGCCTTCAGTTTCTGGTGGACGACGTTCAGAGCGGCGTAATGGAGAGTATCAGGCTCTTGATCCTGAGAAGAATAGCAAAAAATGATTATCCAAATATTTGGTATTAGACTAAGTATTGTAGTATAGTGAAACAACCCTTCTAATAAAATGCATATTTTCGTATTTTGATTGAAGGAAAAACCCATTGATTCAGCAACAGCTAAACAAGTGTTAGGTCAGGTTACCTGGTTATAATGACTGGGGACTGCAGGAGCACATAGCTGAGTGTGCGTTCCTTTTAATCAAACAAGAATCAATACAATCAACATTTACATTTTAGTCATTTAGCAGACGCTCTTATCCAGAGCAACTTACAGTTAGTGAGTGCATACATTTTCATACTGGCCCCCCGTGGGAATCGAACCCACAACCCTGGCGTTGCAAAAGCCATGCTCTACCAACTGAGCTACACAGTGCCGATGACGAGCTTTTATGACCATTTTTGGCCAAAACATGTAAAATAATGTAACTGTACCAACAATTGATAAGCATACTGTATCTTGCACAATAATATTGCTTACCTATGCACTTGCTCATCTTGTACAAAACACAAGTATAGACAATGATGAGGATGACTGTCACGAACGTTGAGAGATGGGTCAGACCAAGGTGCAGTGTGAAGAGCGTACATGTTTATTAACTAAATAAACATTCAACAAAACAAGAAACGACGTGACGTGACGTGACGTGACGTGACGTGACGTGACGTGACGTGACGTGACGTGACGTCCAAAGGGCTATACACATACCAGCCTAACAGGAACAAGATCCCACAATACACAGCAGGCAATGGGCTACCTAAGTATGATCCCCAATCAGAGACAATGAGCGACAGCTGCCTCTGATTGGGAATCATACCCGGCCAGACATAGAAATAGAAAAACTAGAACCTAAACATAGAATGTCTAACATAGAATTCCACACCCTGACTCAACAAACAAGAGTTCTATAGGTCAGGGCGTGACAATGACACACAGACCCAACGCTACGCCCAGGCAGTACATGAACAGAAGATGGTCCTCCTTAAAACCATCTGTGAAATATCAAATAGGGATAGAGACACTGAGACACTGAGGGATAAAGCTATGACAATGTTTAAGACACTAACAAGACTCTACCTGATCTGAGAGTCATACTTTCTTCTCTCAGATACAAAGATACAGTGGGGGAAAAAAGTATTTAGTCAGCCACCAATTGTGCAAGTTCTCCCACTTAAAAAGATGAGAGAGGCCTGTAATTTTCATCATAGGTACACGTCAACTATGACAGACAAATTGAGGAAAAAAAATCAAGAAAATCACATTGTAGGATTTTTAATGAATTTATTTGCAAATTATGGTGGAAAATAAGTATTTGGTCACCAACAAACAAGCAAGATTTCTGGCTCTCACAGACCTGTAACTTCTTCTTTAAGAGGCTCCTCTGTCCTCCACTCGTTACCTGTATTAATGGCACCTGTTTGAACTTGTTATCAGTATAAAAGACACCTGTCCACAACCTCAAACAGTCACACTCCAAACTCCACTATGGCCAAGACCAAAGAGCTGTCAAAGGACACCAGAAACAAAATTGTAGACCTGCACCAGGCTGGGAAGACTGAATCTGCAATAGGTAACCAGCTTGGTTTTAAAAAATCAACTGTGTGAGCAATTATTAGGAAATGGAAGACATAGAAGACCACTGATAATCTCCCTCGTACTGGGGCTCCACGCAAGATCTCACCCCGTGGGGTCAAAATGATCACAAGAACGGTGAGCAAAAATCCCAGAACCACACAGGGGGACCTAGTGAATGACCTGCAGAGAGCTGGGACCAAAGTAACAAAGCCTACCATCAGTAACACACTACGCCGCCAGGGACTCAAATCCTGCAGTGCCAGACGTGTCCCCCTGCTTAAGCCAGTACATGTCCAGGCCCGTCTGAAGTTTGCTAGAGTGCATTTGGATGATCCAGAAGAGGATTGGGAGAATGTCATATGGTCAGATGAAACCAAAATAAAACTTTTTGGTAAAAACTCAACTAGTCGTGTTTGGAGGACAAAGAATGCTGAGTTGCATCCAAAGAACACCATACCTACTGTGAAGCATGGGGATGGAAACATCATGCTTTGGGGCTGTTTTTCTGCAAAGGGACCAGGACGACTGATCCGTGTAAAGGAAAGAATGAATGGGGCCATGTATCGTGAGATTTTGAGTGAAAATCTCCTTCCATCAGCAAGGGCATTGAAGATGAAACGTGGCTGGGTCTTTCAGCATGACAATGATCCCAAACACACCGCCCGGGCAACGAAGGAGTGGCTTCGTAAGAAGCATTTCAAGGTCCTGGAGTGGCCTAGCCAGTCTCCAGATCTCAACCCCATAGAAAATCGGTGTTGCCCAGCGACAGCCCCAAAACATCACTGCTCTAGAGGAGATCTGCATGGAGGAATGGGCCAAAATACCTGCAACAGTGTGTGAAAACCTTGTGAAGACTTACAGAAAACGTTTGACCTGTGTCATTGCCAACAAAGGGTATATATCAAAGTATTGAGAAACTTGTAAAGTGGTTAACCCACTGGCTATAAGGTGAATGCACCAATTTGTAAGTCGCTCTGGATAAGAGCGTCTGCTAAATGACGTAAATGTAAATGTAAATGTGCAAGGATTCCTCCAGATTTGTCGCTTGGCATTCAGGCCAAAGAGTTCAATCTTGGTTCAAGAATCGTGTTTCTCATGGTCTGAGAGTCCTTTAGGTGCCTATTGGCAAACTGAATACACCACTGCATATACCTTATTTTTTTTCATGAAGGAAGAGTTGACAAAACTATTGAGATGACAGTACATCTTAACCCTAAAGCACATCTTCCTGAGTGCTTTAGGGTTCTTAAACGTTTTCAACTCGAGACCCAAATGAGAAATTGACTGTCCTCCCATGACCAAAATCGACCTCCAACGACCCGAAGTAAGAAGAAATAGTTAGTGATAATAGACGTATTCTGATAACTCAGGACCCATAGTTTAAGAAACACTGCACAGTTTAGGGTTTGGAAAATGCTTTTAGCTTGTTTGTATTCTTGACATACTTTGCACATCTAACTGAGCGGCAGCGGTCTGGTGTTCACCGTCCAGATGAACAGATGAAAAGAGGTGTGAGAAGAGCGTGTGCACTACCACCCCGATCAACGATTAAATGCATTACCAACCTGTTGACAGGTGGACTGGAAATACTGACATACTGAGAGAGAGAGAGAGAGAGAGAGAGAGAGAGAGAGAGAGAGAGAGAGAGAGAGAGAGAGAGAGAGAGAGAGAGAGAGAGAGAGAGAGAGAGAGAGAGAGAGAGAGAGAGAGAGAGAGCATAAGGGACATTTCATCCCCCAGTGTTAGTCTATGAGAGACCCAGTGATGTTCACCTCAGCAGGTCTCCCTCTACACTGAGCTTCTCCTTCCTGTCACTCACACCACAGGAAGTGATGCGTGCCCTCACTGGCCCCTCCTCTACCTCAGACCCCAAACATATTCTCCTTATAAGGTGATTCTCGGAATAGGGGGCTGTGATCAGTGCAAAGCCAAGACAGGAAATGCTGAGGAGAGATAACATCATAACAAAGGCAATTTTGGTTTAACTCTTTATTTGTCTTTAGAAGTGATCAGTATAATGTAATTGTCTACTGCTGGGTCCTTTGCCCCTCAGGGCCACCCTGTAAAAAAATAACCAAATCACTAACACACACAACAGAGATCTAAGTTAAGAGAGGCCAAAAGAGGCAACTACTCCTCTGAAGCCATTAAACAGTTGTGTTTTGACTTCTAACTCCTCCTCTCTAACCACACCCTGTACCACTGAGCTGTGTGGCCTAACTGAGTTAGAGAGAGCTAAAGTAGCCCTGAGGTACAACTAACAAACATACACTGCAGAGATCGATTGACTTACATTTCAATACATTTAATATAACTACAAATATACAATATAGCAAGATTTAAACGTGTATTCAAAGATATGGCCAACCAATTTTCCTCCTCTTCCATCCTCCTCCACTTTGTCATCTTGTAGCAGCATACACTACATGGGGGTCCAGCTCCTTCTCTCTTCTCCTCTCCATCTTCCTCTTCTTGGAGGTTAAATTCAGGGTGGCTTAATTCAATGCATCTGGATCTTGATTCTGTAGATATTTAATGACACAGTATTTACCTGATCATTTTGTGGTTGTCTTTGAGAATCAGGTCCTGAATATGATATAAAAGAGAGATGAGAGAACAGATTAACGGATCATTCCATTCTAGCGTACACACTGACTCTTCTGATCATCATTGTACAGTATGTCACGGGAAAAACATCCACATTTGAAGTGTAGTTCACAGGTCCCATATTATCATGAAATGGGCTCCTACCTGTGTTGTGTGCTTTTGCCTCTCGTCTGATCTTGAGGACCAGGATGAGGATGACTATCAGTAGAACAGCAGTCACAACACCCAGGATCACAACCAGGGGGAGGAGGTACATGGTTCCATCAACTTCCTCTCCTACTAGACTGATAGCTCCATTACAATGTCCTATTAGATGACATGTTATTACATCATTTGGTGGCCCTTTAAAGACAAACATTTTGCGTTCTATATCGTGGAGCTCCGCCCCATAGGGGAGCTCTGCTCCTATTGGTTTACCCTCTGCCCTAAGGCAGCATCAGCCTGAGACAAAATTATGCACACACCTGCAGCCAATAGGAGTACAGCCTCCCTTTTTCTTCAGCGACTGGATGACTAGACTGAAGAGCCAAGAAGAGACGAAGCACAAGACTCAGGACGAAAAAACGGCGTTGATATTCCAGTCATCAACGTCGTCTAAATGAGCACACCGGGAGATTTTCCACCCCCAAAAGCTATTTTCAGAGCTCAGTGCAGATGCACTTCCATGGCGGCCGGTGACCACCACGACCTGTGTTTCGTGTGTTTGGGATCCCAGCATGCCAAGGAAGGCGTCTGCAGTCCCCCGAATTGCGCCTCCTGCGCCCTCCTTTCTTTAAAGGAGAGGAAGCAGCGTTGGGCGTTTTTCAGGGAGGACATCCCCCTTGAGGACGTGCTGTCGATACTAGCCTCTGCTTCAGAGGCGTCGTCCGACGGCGCAGACTCGGGGGAAGATAAGGACTTTGAGGAGGAGTCTGGCATTCCAATGGAACAGTCGGACCCCATCCCTCATACTTTCAAGCCCCCCTTTCCTTTGGAGAGCGAGAGGGCTTGTAGTCCTTATAGCGAAGGGGATACGAGCTCTGAGAGATCAGAAGCTCTCTCTTTCGCCGCAGCCTCTCTGAGATCGGATTTTCCGGGTCTCATTGAGAGAGCTGCTCAACGGCTGGTGATAAGGCTGCCCCCTCTTCCCTCCGCACCGGAGGTTGATATGATGGAGGGCGGTCCTTATTCCAGGCCAAGGAAGGCGGCAGAGCCAGTGGCTCCTGCCATGCCTTCTTTGGCTAGATACGTTGAGGGCTCGTGGGAGGCACCTTTAGCGGCGCGTTCGCCTGTAAAAGCGTATCTCCCATTCACGAGAGTGGAAGGAAGGTTCCAGGGTCAGGGAATCCCCAGGTTAGAGAGCGCCATGGCGGCGTATCTCGTACCGGGTTCGAGCCCTTGGCCCTCTTCCAAGAAGGCCACGTTGCCATCCCACAAGGACCGACTCACAGCGTCGCGGTTAGAGAAGTCCTTTGGGTTGGGAGCCCAAGCTGTAGCAGCAGCTAACAACATTGCCCTCTTGGCGGCCTCTCTGTCCCGTTTAACCACGGGCAAGACAGAGCTGGCACCGGAGGAGGTGGAGGAGGCGTCCAGAATTTCTGGCGCCATACTCCACCTGACACAGGCGTCCGCAGTCTGCGCGGGGAGGTCCATGGCCACTTCGGTGGTCGGGGAACGACACCTCTGGTTGTCCTTGACATCCATGAAAGAGGCAGACAGGACGTCTCTTTTGAACGCCCCCCTCTCTGACGACGGCCTCTTTGGGGTCGCAGTCAAATAGGCGACGGAGCGTTTTTCTAAGCTGGAGGAGGAGGAGAAAAAGCTGGCCAAGCACCTGCCGTTGGCAGGACGACTCGGCCCCGCTCCATCCCAAAGGCCATCTACCTCCGCCCCTCCAAGTAGACCGGGGTCTACGGCGAGGCGGCGCAATCGGCGTCATCCGGCGGTCACGAGCAGCAAGGGAACGGGCCCCGCCCTTCCAGCAGCTACGGTAGCCCCACTACAGCCGGCGAGGGAGGTGACGAGGACGCCGACCTGGCCCTCCAAGGGAGGCAAGAGGAGGCGTACGTGACGGGACACGGGGGAGTGGATGGAGGACGCATCGATGGTGTCGAAAGCGCCCACTGTTCCCCCCCACCCTTCGGTTGAAGGGATGGGTGTTGATGTAAATGCCTTTGTTGATGTATTTAATAAAGAGTTGGCTCCACCTGACTTTGTCAAAAAAGAGCTCCTTTTCCATAATACGTCCGAGAGCGTTCAAATCTCACCCTCTCTTCCTTACCACTCTAAGAGCCGTTCAGCCCACCGAGGGTGCGTTGCTGAACAGGCACATAGAGTAGGTATCCATAAGACCTCAATCAGGTCGTCACATCACACTTCACGTATAAGAAGTGTTTTACATAGCAGGCAGCAGTCCCGGTCAGATTCTGACATGAGGACGCAGCCGCTTGTTGGGGATGGCGCACTAGCACAGACTAAGGTCTCCGCTAGTACGAGCCAGACCCATGCTCCGTTCACGGAGGGCCCGATTACCGCGGTCACGAAGGTGTCCAGAGTATCGGCGCCCCCAGGCATTGTAACACAGCAGCTATCTGGGGACGGCGCATTATCGCAGACCAAGGTCTCGGTTAATGCGATTCAGACCCATGCTACGTTCACGGAGGAGCGGATTACTAAGGTTATGGGTATAACCAACGTATCGGCTCCCCTGACAGAACGAGCTAGTACTCACCACACTGAGTGTGAATCAACCCACCAGGGGTGCAGAGTTGAACACACACAGAAGGTGAAAGTTAAGAAGGTATCAAGGTGCCGCCTTGTTTTACCTCATAGAGACCTCATACTACAGACTTCTAGGAGTACTGCAGTGAAGGGCTCTGATAGTGAATTGCAGTCACCTAAGATGACGCAATCGCTTGCTGGGGATGGTGCCCTGCCGCAGGCTGTGACCTCGGTCAGCACAATTCAGACCCGCGATGCGTTCAAGGAGGGCAGGAATACGACGGTTACGAGTTTAACCGACGTCCCTGCTCCTCTTTCTCTCTCAGAACGCATTGATGGTTCCTCTCCCTTTCATGGGAGGCCCACCTTGGGCTGTTCCACCACTTCGATGTTGGGGAACAGTGGCGGTAAGGGCCATAGAGGAATACAGGTCCTTCCTACTGGATGCACCACAGCTTCGGGCTCAGCCGCTTTCTCTGCATTGCTGGCAGTGGCGAAGAAGCTGCAACCTCTCACGCTGGCTAGAACAGACGTTGCAGAAGGGTTATGCTCTCCAATTCCACCGGACCCCACCCCCGTTCAGGGGAGTGGTGGAGACGGTGATGAAAACGCCAGACAAAGTGGCCGCTCTGATGACAGAGGTTACGGAACTTTTGGCGAAGGAGGCGGTGACAGTAGTTCCCTGGGAACAAAGGAACAAAGGACTTTATTCGCCTTATTTCCTAGTGCCCAAAAAGACGGGGGGAGTGAGGCCGATTTTGGATTTACGCATTCTCAACGAGAGCATAGCCAAACGGCCCTTCCGAATGCTAACGACAAAACGTCTGCTGGAATGTGTCCAGAGAGGGGACTTTTGTACGAGCATAGACCTAAAGGACGCGTACTTTCATGTACCGGTTCAGCCGCATCACAGGAAGTTTCTGCGGTTCGCCTTTCAAGGGGTGGCGTACGAATACACGAGGATGCCATTTGGGTACGCCCTGGCACCTCGCACATTTTCCAAGTGTGTGGAGGCGGCATTGGAACCGTTGCGTCGTCAGGGAATACGGCTACTAGCCTACCTGGACGACCTACTGGTTCTCGCCCCGTCAGCAGAGCTGGCGATCACTCAGACAACACAGACAGTGATGCATCTCACAAGTCTGGGGTTTGCTGTGAATGGGAAAAAGAGCGCGCCCTGGCCCACTCATCAGATTGTCTACCTGGGGATACAGCTAGACACTGTGAGGATGAGGGCTCGAATTTCGGACCCCCGAAGGGTAGCCTTGTTGCTAGCCCTAAGGAAGTGTCGTCCGAATCACACGGTGACGGCGCTGTCGATCATGCATCCGGACATTGTTCTCCAGATTTGGGAACAATTCGGGAGAGCCGAGGTGGACCTATTCGCGTCACACGTGAACGCACAATGTCCTCTGTGGTTCTCTCTGAGGGAACAGGACGAACCGCCACTGGGAAGGGACGCCTTTGCGCACCAACCGTGGCCGAGAGTTCTCCTGTATGCATTCCCTCCGCTGTCCTGCATTCTCCCACTGCTAGCCAGGGTGAGGTCAGGGGGGCTGTCAGTGATACTGATAGCGCCCGATCGCCCGGGGGCTCCTTGGTTTGCGGAGATGAGTCAGATGTTGATTGCGCCCCCTTGGCCAATTCCACATCGACGGGACGCGTTGTCTCAGGCGGGAGGCACGATAGGGAAATTGCCCATAATCGGCCAACCACTGAAGGCCTGGCTGCTGAGAGGGACAGGCTAGAGCGCCGTGGGTTATCTGATGCAGTGATCAGGACCATACAGGGTTCACGTGCCAGTTCCACTTCTAAGATGTATGCCAGTAGATGGAACGTGTTTTCACGATGGTGTGTCACACAAGGTGTAGACCCCATGAGCTGTCAGGTGGAGAGTATTCTCTCTTTTCTACAGCTCATGTTTGATAAGCAAAAATCGCCTGCCACGATTAGAGTGTTTGCAGCAGCAATTTCAGCTTGTCATGAGGGTTTTGGCAGAGACAATGTCTTTAGCCACCCTCTAGTGAAACGCTTCCTATTAGGAACGCGGCGACTTAGGCCAACACCTAGAGTCACGCTTCCACAGTGGGATTTGGCTTTGGTACTCAAAGCGCTATGTAAGTCGCTGTTCGAGCCATTGAATCAAATACCGCTCAAGATGCTGTCTATAAAGACAGCACTGTTGCTCGCTTTGACTACAGCTAAGCGGGTCAGTGATTTGTGTGCTCTTTCGACGAGACCTGACTGCTTAGCCATCAATGGTGACCTGAGCAGAGCAGTGTTACGTCCTAACTCGGCATTTGTGCCGAAGGTTATTAAGAGTTCATATAGGTCACAGACCGTGGAGCTGTGGGCTTTTTCTCCTCCTCCTCATAGAGAGAGGAGTGAGGAAAAGCTCCATCGCCTGTGCCCGGTACGCGCTTTGGCGTGTTACGTCGAGCGCACAGCAGCGATTAGGTCATCGCCTCAGTTGTTTGTGTGTCACGGTGCGGCTGCACTAGGTAGACCACTTTCAAAACAGCGGTTGTCTCACTGGCTTTGTGAAGGCATTGAGACAGCTTATGAGGCAGCGGGGCGGCAATTGCCTCAGGGTATCAGAGCTCACTCCACTCGTGGAGTAGCGGCTTCTACTGCCCTTTTCAGAGGAACAGGGGTAGAGGATATCTGTAGAGCAGCATCATGGTCGACGCCGTCTCCATTTATCCGTTTCTATCTCTTAGATATGTCTTCTAACTCTCTGGCTCGATCTGTACTCAGCGTGGTTTCCATCAGGTCCGCTTTGGTTAGGAAGACGTGTTTTCGACAGATGTGTTTTCTAACTCTTTGGCTCGGTCTGTACTCAGCATAGCTGAAGGGAGATTTTGAGCTAGGAAGAGAGAAAAAGCAGGACTATGGACAAGGTTTCCATCAGGTCCGCTTTGGATAAGAAAACATATTTGGTGGCATGACTCCTGACTGACAGGTTCAGTACAGTAGAGGCATGCGTTGATTGACAGAATGTGAGGTCATCTATCTGCTTGTTCAGTTTAGTATGACTCATGTTTTGTTCCTGCCCACTAATCTTGGGATTCCATTGAGTGAGTGGGGCGGTCTACCGCATTCACAATGTAGAGTGACACTTTGTGTCATTCCATTAGTGGTCGGTAGTGTTTTCACAGGATATTGAGGCACATCTATCTGCTAGTACAGAGTAGTATGGCTTCTATTCTGGTGATCTGCCCACTAGTCATTGGCATTGCCATTGGACTAGGTGGGGCGGGTCTTTAACCGATGACGCGGTATATTGTGACGCCCGTATGGGTTTTTAGTTGCAGTACTGCGGAACTTGGTCGCAGCCATTGCTAGGCCTGACCTTTTCATTTCGATGGGAAGTGTTGGGCTCGGCAGGGAGTACATTTTGGAGCGCTACGCTCCGCCTTAAACCAATAGGAGCAGAGCTCCCCTATGGGGCGGAGCTCCACGATATAGAACGATTAGTTACCGGAGTGTAACTCCAGTTCTATGAGTGGAGCGGAGCCCCATAGGACTTAAGGCCCTGCCGACCCTCTCTAGTCTCGCTGAAGAAAAATATCTCGGGAGGCTGATTGAGGGGAGGCATCCCCTCTTATAGGGACACCTGTACTCCTATTGGCTGCAGGTGTGTGCATAATTTTGTCTCAGGCTGATGCTGCCTTAGGGCAGAGGGTAAACCAATAGGAGCAGAGCTCCCCTATGGGGCTCCGCTCCACTCATAGAACTGGAGTTACACTCCGGTAACTAATCGTTTTTGTTTCTTGCTTATTTATTTTCCCCTACATGACAAAGAAAAATTAACTCACTCTCTTTAGATGACTCTGGTATTTCCTCACCTCATTGTGGTCTATAAAATCGAGATTAGTAAGAATAAATACGTATTTCTTCTCCAAATTATAATTATAAAAAAATATGTCCATCAATGGTTTGCCTTTGTTTTATGATAACTCCTGATTAGGTTGATAAGAAGTTGAAAATGTAGCATAATTGTAGCATATTTGTGTTGAATCAAAATGGAGATAGGTGTTTGGGTTCGGTTGGGTTCATATAGGTCAGCGTTTCCCAAACTAGAGTTTGCGACACCATGTAGTGTCTCCTGATTTAAAAATGGGGTGACAAGAAGAAATCTGAAATAAAATGTACAAAGTCAGTAACCTCCGGTAGTTGCTAGTTCCGTTTGTAATAAACAGAGCTGTTTCTGTTTTATTACTACAAATGTGTCTCTATCTTTGGAGTGGTTTAGGTTACAAAATATTTTGACCCCATCCCTGAAAGATTAGACTCTTAGGAACACGTTTGTGTCTTCTGTTTCCCTCTAAAATGCCAACAAGCACTCAGGACTCATTAGAACAGAGAGGACAAGACCAGGCACCAAATAACATTGGTGGGAAAAAAACATCATACATTGTTCTTTTTTACACAAAAGATCATACAACTTCATTGCCTGGTGATCTTCTGAACTTCCTAATACCTTTCTGATGCATTTCAGTCACTTCAAAGCATACTTCAGACATTCCTTCAGACTGATTTGTACTAGACTGTCACCAATTAAAAAGTAAATATTGGCCTTTGATTACATCACTTTTTTTACATGGTTGGGTCTCAAAAAATGTTGAATATAAAAATGGGGTCGCAGGCCAAAAAAGTTTGGGAACAACTGATATAGGTGTTTGGGTTTGGTGGGGTTCATAGATGACCACAAGGCTTCACCCTACAGATGGATTATACATGTTCAAACTAACTATCCACCAGCCCTAACCCTTAACCACTAACCTAAGTCTAACCCTAGCCCTAACCTCAGCCCTAACCCTAGTCCTAGCCATAACCCTAGCCTAATCCTAACCCTAGCCTAACTGTAGATACAGCTACAAAGGTAGACATAACTTTTCAGAGACAGGCCTTTTTGCGAGAAGGGGTAGCTGCAATCCAATATGGTGACTGGAGAATGGCCGAGTGGGTGTGTCGAAAGGAAAGTAGTAGGCGTGTGGAAAGGAGTTGGTGTGTCAAAAGCTCTCTGCTATATGTTAGACTGTTTTGATTGACCGTTATTTAAATGTTTTTCTTACCACGCAGCTACCATACATTGAGCTACTATACCGTGGGAGTTTTGACATCTGTTTTGAAGCCAGAGCATGACTCTGAGTCGTATTTCACTGTTAGTTTTACACAAATAATTGTAAATTTTCAGTTATGAAACTGACGATTGTTAATTTTTTATCAAATGTACTGAAGATGGGTGTACTATTGCTTCAAATCAAATCAAGTCAAATTGTATTTGTCACATGCGCCGAATACAACAGGTAGACCTTACTGTGAAATGCTTACTTACAAGCCCTTAACCAACAATGCAGTTCAAGAAATAGAGTTAATTTGATTAATTGTTCAGCAGGCTTATGGCTTTGGGGTATAAGCTGTTAAGGAGCCTTTTGGACCTAGACTTGGCGCTCCGGTACCACTTTCCATGCGGTAGCAGAGAGAACAGTCTGTGTCTTGGGTGACTGGAGTCTTTGACAATTTTTTGGGCCTTCCTCTGACAACGCCTAGTATACCGGTCCTGGATGGCAGGAAGCTTGGCCCGAGTGATGTACTGGGACATACGTACTACCCTCTGTAGCGCCTTACTGTCGGAAGCCAAGCAGTTACCACACCAGGCGGTGATGCAACTGGTCAGGATGCTCTCGATGGTGCAGTTGTATAACTTTTTGAGGATCTGGGGACCCATGCCAAATCTTTTCAGTCTGCTGAGGGGGAAAAGGTGTTGTCGTGCCCTCTTCACGACTGTCTTGGCGTGTTTGGACCATGAGAGTTTGTGTTGTGTGTGTGTGCTTACTGTGACTGTCACCCTGATATTGGCTACTACAGTAGGTAGCTACTTCCAAAGCCGTTGCCGGACATTAGTGCTTGGCAAACGGGAGCAAAGGGCAGTGTGTCCCGGTGTTGTTGCTGTTCATGGTCTCCCCATTGAGTAGTAGACTGTATGTATGTATCAAGGTGACATCTAGATGGTTATCAATATTAGTTATTGTGTATGCTGCTATCCTACATGAAATAAAATAATGTGATGGTAAAACATGGCCACGTTAGCTACTGCTGACGACACGACAGTGATATAGCTGCCCAGTAAGAAGCACCTCAGGTCAGCAGGCACGTCGATACAACAGCGGTGCACTGGTCACCGGCTTATCGTCTCGTCATTCAGCCAAATCAGCCATGCAAAACGGTCTTGAGTGGCAACAAATCTGCCCAATTAGCTGATTTGCTTTCCATACACCCACTCCTTTTGACACACCCACTCGCCCATACTCCGGTCGCCATGTTGGGCTGCAGCTACCCATACTTGTTTTTAGCTCATGATCATAGCATGCATATCTATCTGGGTGTCAGATATATATTCATTCTCTGATCCTTTGATTGGGTGGACAACATGTCATTTCATGCTGCAAGAGCTCTGATAGTTTGGTGGACGTCATCCAGAAGTTGTCATAATTACTGTGTATGTCTATGGAAGGGGGTGAGAACCATTAGCCTCCTAGGTTTTGTATTCAAGTCAATGTACCCAGAGGAGGACAGAAGCTAGCTTTCCTCCGGCTACACCATGGTGCTGCCCTACAGAGTGCTGCTGAGACTACTGTAGAACTTAATTGCAAAACAGTGTGTTTTAGTCAATGATTTGGTGTTGTGAATATATTTAGTATAGTTTTATCTAAAAAGGATAACTTTTTTAATGTTTCACAATTTTCTTTCCTTCTGAAATTCACTGAGTAGGATGGTCCTCCCCTTCCTCCTCTGAGGAGCCACACATGATAGGGATCTATCTACAGAGGACAACGACAAAACTCTGTCTGGCCATTATTGGGTATTTTTCTGTAGACTATATGTTAAACATAGTAAATCTTTTTAGACTATAAAGTTAAACCATAGTTAATCATAAAGACAAGCAGTATGACTAAGTGAATACAGAGGGTGGTACCGAGTGGTACACAAGGAGGGAGGCTGAGCCAGAGTCAGGACATGGCTCTTTGGAATGGGCCTGCTCATTCTTACTATGTGTGGGAAATACTGTTATGCATGAGGCAATGCATGAGGAATGTCTTAAATGTATATGGTTGAGAATGGGTTATGCACCTGCCATGTTTAAACCATATTTAAGTATCGATTTATATGTTTTAGAATAAACAGAGCAGAGCCAGGAGATGGCTCTGTTATTTTTTACATGAGAAAGCTTGGTTCTTCCACTAGAAGGAGGAGACTGAATACATAGGAGGAGGAGAAGTCAGATTTCGCCGCTATCATAAATTAAGAGAGTGGGCTGAGCGGTCAAAAGATGAAAGCTTGGAAACAATGGTGGAGGAACTAAACTGGGAGGGTTTAAGCTAAAAAGTATGTAAAATGAGCAGGAATAGAATTGTATAGAAACTGAGGGCTGAGTGTTGGGAAGGCAGTTGCTCTGCAGACCAGCTCGGCTTTTGTTGATTTGTGTAATAAAATCTATCTACATTTCTACGACACCATCTCTCATTTATTTGGAGCAGGTAGAGCCAGCTGTAATAGTGCAAACTTATTATTGAACTATGCAAACCATGTATTTCAGATTGAAATATACAGTGCTTTCGGAAAGTATTCAGACCCCTTGACTTTTTCCACATTTTGTTATGTTACAGCCTTATTCTAAAATGGATTAGATTAAAAAAAAAATCTTCATCAATCTACACCCAATACCCCATAACGATAAAGCAAAAACAGGTGTCTAGACATTTTTGCAAATGTATTAAAAATAAAAAACGGAAATATTGACAAGCTTGGCACACCTCTATTTGGGGAGTTTCTCCCATTCTTCTCTGCAGATCCTCTCAAGCTCTGTCAGATTGGATTGGTAGCATCGCTGCACCGCTTTTTTCAGGTCTCTCCAGATATGTTCGATCTGGTTCAAGTCTGGGCTCTGGCTGGGCCACTCAAGGACATTCAGAGACTTATCCCGAAGCCACTCCTGCGTTGTCTTTGCTGTGTGCTTAGGGTTGTTGTCCTGTTGGAAGGTGAACCTTAGCCCCAGTCTGAGGTCCTGAGCGTTCTGAAGCAGGTTTTCATCAAGGATCTCTTTGTACTTTGCTCCGTTCATCTTTCCCTTGACCCTGACTAGTCTTCCAGTCCCTGCCGCTGAAAAATATCCCCACAGCATGATGCTGCCACCACAATGCTTCACCATAGGGAAGGTGCCAGGTTTCCTCCAGACGTGACACTTGGCATTCAGGCCAAAGAGTTCAATCTTGGTTTCATCAGACCAGAGAATCTTGTTTCTCATGGTCTGAGAGCCTTTTAGGAGCCTTTTGGCAAACTCCAAGCGGGCTGCCATGTGCCTTTTACTGAGGAGTGGCTTCCATATGGCCTCTCTACCAAAAATCCCTGATTGGTGGTGTGCTGCAGAAATTGTTGTCCTTCTGGAAGGTTCTCCCATCTCCACAGAGGAACTCTGGAGCTTTTTCAGAGTGACTATCGGGTTCTTGGTCAAATCCCTGACCAAGGCCCTTCTCCCCCGATTGCTCAATTTGGCCATGCGGCCAGCTCTAGGAAGAGTCTTGGTGGTTCCAAACTTCTTCCATTTAAGAATTATGTAGGCCACTGTGTTCTTGGGGACCTTCAATGCTGCAGAAATGTTTTGGTACCCTTCCCTAGATCTGTGCCTCGACACAATCCTGTCTCGGATCTCTACGGACAATTCCTTCAACCTCATGGTTTGGTTTTTGCTCTGACATGCACATTCAACTGTGCGACTGTCACGCACGTTGACTGATGACTCGTGGAACCAAGGCGCAGCGTGATAAGCGTACATTTTATTTAGTACACAACACACGAACAAAACAACAAAACGAACGATACGTGAAGTCCTGAGGTTACAACAACACAAACCTTTACGGAACAAGATCCCACCAACTAACTGGTGCCAACAGGCTGCCTAAGTATTGTCCCCAATCAGAGACAACAAGCTACAGCTGCCTCTGATTGGGAACCACCCTTGCCAACATAGATCTAAACGATCTAGAACAAAAAACATAGAAAACTAAACATAGAAAAATCCACACCCTGGCTCAACATTTAAGAGTCCCCAGAGCCAGGGCGTGACAGCGACCTTCTATAGACAGGTGTGTGCCTTTCCAAATCATGTCCAATCAATTGAATTTACCACAGGTCGACTCCAATAAAGTTGTAGAAACATCTCAAGGATGATCAATGGAAACAGGATGCACCTGAACATCACTCCTTTCAAATACCATTGAGAGTATACGTCATTGACAGAAAAACTTGTATTGTTGCATCTTGTTGTGTTGTTGTCCTCCGGTGAATAGCCAGCTGACTAAAATTGTCCCTTGCCTAAATTAGCAACGGATGGAGATAGGGATTTGGATTCATGTTTTTTCTTAATTCTGATTATAACGGCCATTCTGATCCAACCATGAATTCATACATTGTTGTGCCCCTGGCCTGAGAGGATGGAAGTTCAATATGTAGCTAGATGTAGAAGGCTAATGTTAATTAGCTAATGTTGCCCATGAATGGAAGTTAGGCTAACGAGCAAGCATTTTAGCCAGGTAGCCTAGGACAACAAAAAATTAAAGCGTGTGGCATTGGCGTTTCTCTACAAGTAGGGTGAGTCAACATGTTTTTCTACTTGCACGAACACACTCACACACACACACACACACAAACACGCACACTGAAATCAGAACCATGGACAGCCACATAATATTTAGCTTACGTTGATTGGACTAAATAGTTTTTGGTATCTTTTAGTTGTCACTGTATTAGACTAAGCAGAGGTGATTTGATGATGTTGAAATGTTGAATTTGAAATGGTGCTGGAATAGTGGAGGCAGCTCCTGTTTTCTTTGTGACTTGCGGTAACTCTCTGTGGTTCTAAATCAGTAGTTGTTTAGTGGTCCGAAAATGTGGGAAACATTAACTTCCTTGACCATGCTGTGGTCATGCAACTGTCTGTTACTGTACATTCAGTATGCTTTGTGGATTTCACTGGACAAAGGTTGCTATCCGGTTTTGTGAAAGAACAAAGGTGTGGTTGAATTTATTCTGGCATTGTGTCTTCTTATTGTCTTGGTCTTTAGGCCTATATATGATGGTCTCAAGGCATATGAGTTAACAGGTTATAGAGTAAACAATGCAATTATCACAACACATAGGTTGTAATATGGCTTGGCTTCCCCAGTGATTTTACCCACACAGCATAAAAATGAATGGTTTATTATGTTACAAACACACGGTCATGCAGCCAAAATGGGATTCTCTATCAGATGATTTCTTACGATAAAAAGCTGTAAAAAGTTATGGCTATTTAAGGCATTACAGGATCATTATATAAATCTAACATACAGACAATGTTAAAATTGTAAATTCCATACTAATTTCACCTTGGAGTCTTTGTGACAGTGGTGATATCTTTCACTGCTGCTGCAGGTATCTGACCTCAGAGTACACTGCATCCTCTCTGCTGGTCTTCTCTCTTGCTCTTCTAGAGGAGGAGGAGTTCTTCTTGGGGGTGAAACTCACAGCTGCATAGTTCAACACGTCACTGTCTTGATTCTGACGGTGGTGGAGCCATGAGGAAATACATTATGATGATAGCATGATCTACTATGTAATGTTTATATTCTCCTGTGGAAGAAAACACTCTACAAAAGACATGACTGTTCAGACTGTACACCCACTACAATGACCTGACAGTCAGTGGAACAGTGACAGACAGAAGTTCCATGGGAAAATTAACAACGATCACAATGATCAGAAGGCTTCATCTAGTACAGTGACCTATTGCTTCCAATACATTTTAATAACACATAAAGCACAAATATGCTGAATATTAGGTGGAAAGAAAGTTAAATGGCAGTTTGTTGTAAAAACTGAAAATATACTATATTTATAAATGTTGACAAATGTACCTGATTACCCTGGGATGTTGGGACATCTGTCCTCCCTTCAAAGAGATTGAAATAGAGGAAGGCCAGCTATTATTTTTTATGACAATCTATCTCTTTTTAACCTCATGTAGTTCATTAACAATGCTTATACGTTGGTTATTTAGCTGATATTTACAGAAGGTACATTGCATAGAGATGCATGAAACATTAGATACATCAGTTAAAACATTAGATACATTGGATACATTAGATATACAGTAATACCTCTGCTATCTTTGTTCTGAGTCTTGCACAGCACCCAGACAAGTAGAAGGGTCACTATCCCCAGGACGATGTTGGAGACGACCAAGGCCAGAACAGTTGGACTGATCAAATGGAGAATCATGCTCTGGAACTGTGGAAAGGGTATCAGGGAATTCATATTGTATTCATGAGCGCTTAGGAATTTCATTAAACAGAAAAATATGGAATCAAAAGCTAATGGTGTTATTGTATAGCTTGTTGAGACAAATGTATGGGGTCATTTGGAGGTAGGCCGTTTGCATAAATATACGGTATTGTTGGGGATATTTACAGATTAAATGGGATTTACCATGAATGTTCAGCTTGGTCCCGTTCCCAAACAGTATCTCTCCACATGAGGCCACAGCACAGTAGTAAGTCCCAGCATCAGAGAGGTTGAGGTTCCTCTTGGGGAGGTTGTAGAAACAGCTCTGTGTAGGAGACCCAGCCTCAGGGCTCTTCTCACACTGATCACTCCTGTCTCCATGGGTGTAAATGATTCCTGGACGGGATTCTCCTGAGCCATGTCTGAACCAATAGACACTGTGTTCTCCTACACAGGTCTCAGTGTGTATTGTACAGTTCAGAGTCACAGAGTCTCCTGGCTGGACTGACTCAGACAAATGCTCTCTGGACAACAGTATTACTATTTAACTTTGTACCTTTGAAATGAAATGTTATTGACTTATCATAATCCCTAAAAATTATTTTTTAAATCATGTCATATATTATATTTCAGCATATAATTTATCAGCGTATGACTTTAAACTTACAAGTAATTGCATTACCTTTAAGCATCAAGGTGGTTCCAGGTCCAAACTCTATGAAGTTTAAGCGCACCAATCCACAGTAGTACATCCCAACGTCCTCTTGCTTTGTTGAATATATATTTAGGTGAAATATCCCTACTTTCATCAATACATAAAACGCCTGAAACAAAATCAAGTATTTCCATTCAGAAAAAGACAGTATACCAAACACAAATTATTGAACCCAGCTTGAAAGTTGACTTTCTTAGGAAATGTGTCACTTACAAGAGTTGCAGAGAAGAAGAAAGACCAAGAGCTCAACCATCTTGACCTCGACCCTAGCTTTTCTGGAGCAGGAGTGATTTGTAGTGTGCAACTTGTAAAAAATACATTGAATCACACATCTGTGGTCTGATTGGTTAGATCTAGGTGGGGTCTGATTGGTCTATTAAATGTGTTCTGCTAAACACCTTATTGGCTGTTCAGTAGGTCATATGTGGAACAGAAACAGTATTTCTATGAAGTTTGAATCAGTGTCACTTTGCAAGATTGCATACAAGAAAATACAACCTGATAATATAATGTTTGGATCAGAAGGTCACCCATGTTGTGAGTTAGGAAATTAAGGTTACGTATGTAACCACAGTTATGTGAGCTATATGGATCACTCCGATATATTGGTATACCCGTACCAGATTTATTCAGTGCTAGAGGGACCTTACAAGCCAGTGGGCGAAGTCCCAGCACGGAACCGAGACGCAGGGGCCGTCAATGTGGAAGGGGAGTCCTGGCTCTGTCCCCAGAAGGGGAGGCGACGCCCAGGACCGCTGAACCAACCGCAGAGGGAGGTGCCACATTTACCCGATAGTACCTAGCAAAGGTGCAAGAGGAAGCCCAGCTGGCTGCAGCACAGATATCAGCGAGGGGCACTCCTCTCAGTAGAGCTCAGGACGCAGCCACACCTTGTGTTGAATGTGCCACCACAGATCCCAGCACTGGCCTGCCAGCCAGGCGGTATGCTGTCGTAATCGTGTCCCCGATCCGGTGAGAGAGCCTCTGCTTTGTTAGCCCAGCCCCTAGGACTCTCTCACCATAGCAGACAAAGAGCTGGTCTGTTGTTCTCACTTAAAGTGTCCGCTCCCCATAGGCAGCCAGTGCCAGCGCAGGGCACAGCATGCCGGAGGGAGGCCCAGAGTCCCCGGCCACTGCCGGGGGGTCGTAAGCAGACAGGATAAAAGGGAGGTTCACATGCCTGTCTGACAGAACCTTCGGGAGGAAGACATACTCCTCCCACCGGGGTCCATCCGTTAGCACTCAGAACTTACCGGAAAAGCATGGAGCTCACCCACGCTCTTCATGGAAGTAATCGCTACCAAAAAAAACACCTTCATAGAGAGGCGTTTCAGGGAGGCAGACTCCAACGGTTTGAAAGGCGGCTTTGCCAAAGCTGCCAAGACCACATCCAGATCCCAGCTCGCCATTGAGCGGGTCCTAGCTGGACGCAGGCGACAAACCCCCTTTATAAACCTGGAGACCATGGGACGGCGCCCCACTGGCCTGTCCATCCACCCCACATGGCAGGCAGATATAGCGGCCAAATACCCTCTCAGTGTAGAGGCTGCCAAGCCCTCATCCAAGCGAGACTGCAGGTATTGGAGGACATACTGCACCCCGCATGACTCAGGCACAACCTCAATACCAGTGCACCAAGAGCAGAACAACCGCCAGCGTAACTGGTATGCTGCGGTTGTAGCCGGTGCCCTTGTGCTCTGCATGGTGTTCATTACGCCCTCCTGTAGTCCTAACATGGACCATTGGTGCCGTTCAGCAGCGAAGCCCACAGACTGAGGCGGTGCAGTCTCAGATGCCACAAAGTTCCCCCGGCCTGAGACAGTTTGTGCAGCAAGAGCCACCATACTAATGGATGCACACGGAGTCGTAGTGTAACGCCAACGAAACACAAGTACGATAAACCACGGGCGGAAGATACAGATCAACCGCGCACAGCGAGTGGAGCACTCAAGAGGAGGGGCTGGCCAGTGAGTATACTTCCATGCAAGATATTACACTTAACAGTGACTTACCAAGCGAACTACAGAAAGTTTGTACCTCAAACCATACAGACGTCCGGCGAGAAAATTAAAGAGAACGTGTGTCGCGGCCATGGTGTCTATATATAGGGGCAGACCACAGCCGTGACACAGGTGTACACGGGAGTAAATCTGTAAATCCTATCCTCGGATGTATCCCTCCGCCGCGGAGTGATACCAATATATTGGAGTGATCTAATATAGTGAAACACAACTCAATCCTAGTTAGGGACTTTCCTGTCTTCACTTTGACTTCACCGTTCAACTAGAGGGTCATTCTTTTTAACAGTTTAATATATCTAAATGTAACATATAACATGATGAAAATACACTAGGGTGTAATAACAAACTCATAAAGGAAGCAGTGATTTTTGATCAGCAACATTTATTCAATTAAGATGCTATTCCAATATTTAAGACAGTAGAGAAATAATTAAAGTCTACTCACCTAATATTCTAATACAAGTTGCTTTTCTAGGTTACAAGTAGAGCTATTTCCTATTTTATTTAGCTATTATTTACGTACTAAAAGCGGTTGATTTACCAGTCATCACAAGGCCTTCAAAGTTATTTCTGATGTATATGGATGTGTTTTCTGTTCAATGTGGTGAGGTTCTTCACGTCTCACTCCTGCTGAAAGAACCTGACCTCAGAGTGCTCTGCGTCCTCTCTGCTGGTCTTGGCTCTTGCTCTTCTGGAGGAGGAGCTTTCCTTGGTGGTGAAACTCACAGCTGCATAGTTTACCACGTCACTGTCTTGGTTCTGTGTGAGAGAAGTGGAGCCATAACAAAGTGGAGTGATACAACAAAGAGTTAACCTGATCGACTGGTTGGGTTGGTGATCTCTCAGTTGCATCTTTAAATGAAAAACAAGAAGAAAATAACGTGTTACATATACAAGCTATCTCGCTAAAACAATCAATATGTTTTAGACATCGTCAAAAACTATAGTCAATTAAAAATTCCACAACAGCAAGTATATTAGTGTAATTAGTCATATGCATGAAATATGCAAAACAAAAACAAGCCTGGCGAGACATGCAGAGAGAGAGAGAGAGAGAGAGAGAGAGAGAGAGAGAGAGAGAGAGAGAGAGAGCATAAGGGACATTTCATCCCCTAGTGTTAGTCTATGAGAGACCCAGTAATGTTCATCTCATCAGGTCTCAATTTACACTGAGCTGCTCCATCCAGTCACCCGCACCACAGGAAGTGATGCGTACCCTCATTGGCCCCCAATCATATTCTCCTTATAAGGTGTTTCTCGGAATAGGACGCTTTGATCAGTGCAAAGTCAAGAAAGGAAATACTAAGGCTAAAAGAGGCAACTACTCCTCTGAAGCCATTAAACAGATGTGTTTTGACTTCTAACTCCTCCTCTCTAACCACACCCTGTACCACTGAGCTGTGTGGCCTAACTGAGTTAGAGAGAGCTAAATTAGCCCTGAGGTACAACTAACAAACATACATTGCAGAGATTGATTGACTAACATTTCAATACATTTAATATAACTACACAAATACAATATAGCAAGATTTATTTAGCTATTATTTACGTACTACATGTGGTTGAATGTGTTATTACATACAGCCGGAAAAAACTTTCGGATATCAGAGCGCAGGTAACTCACTATCATTATGACCAGGAATACGACTTTCCCGAATTGGTTCCTTTGTTCGTTCCCCCAGGGCAATTGAACTTATCCCATATGCTGCTCCAAGTCACCGCCGGCGGAGAAGAGGTATTCGGAGTGGACTTCTGGTCCGACTCAGGAGGCGGGCACACCATCCACCGCTTCTGAGTATATTACTCACTAATGTTCAGTCTCTGAACAATAAAGTAGACGAGCTCAGGGCGAGGATCTCCTTCCAGAGAGACATCAGAGACTGTAACATACTCTGTTTCATGGAATCATGGCTCTCTCAGGAAATACTGTCCCCATCCATACAGCCAGCTGGGTTCTCAGTTCATCTCGCAGATGAATAAAGAACTCTCCGGGAAGAAGAAAGGTGGGGGTGTATGCTTCATGATTAACTACTCATGGTGTGATTGGGATAACATACAGAAACTCAAGTCCTTTTGTTCACCTGACCTAGAATACCTCACAATCAAATGCTGACCGTATTACCTCCCAAGAGAATTCTCTTCGGTTATAGTTACAGCCTTGTATATTGCTCCTCAAGCCGATACCACGACGGCCCTCAAGGAACTGCACTGGACTTTATGCAAACTGGAAACCACATATCCTGAGGCCGCGTTTATTGTAGCTGGGGATTTTAACAAAGCAAATTTGAAGAAAACGCTACCGAAGTTCTATCCACACATTTACTGTTGTACTCGTTTAGGGAAAACACTAGATCACTGCTACTCGCCTTTTCGAGATACCTACAAGGCCCTCCCCCTTCGGCAAATCAGATCACGACTCCATTTTACTCCTCCCTTCCTATAGGCAGAAACTCAAACAGGAAGTACCCATGCTAAGGTCTATTCAATGCTGGTCTGACCATCGGAATCCATGCTTTAAGATTGTTTTGATCACGCGGACTGGGATATGTTCTGGGCACTCTGAGAATAACATTGACGCTTACACGGACACGGTGGCTGAGTTCATTAGGAAGTATATGGGATGTTGTTCCCACAGTGACTATTAAATCCTACCCAAACCAGAAACCGTGGATAGATTGTAGCATTCGCGCAAAACTGAAAGCGCAAACCACCGCATTTAACCATGGCAAGGTGACTGGGAATATGGTCCAATACAAACAGTGTAGTTATTCCCTCCGCAAGGCAATAAAACAGGCCAAAACGTCAGTACAAAGACAAAGTGGAGTCGCAATTCAATGGCTCAGACACGAGACGTATGTGGCAGGGTCTACAAACAATCACAGATTACAAAGGGAAAACCAGCCACGTCGCAGACACCGACGTCTTGCTCCCAGACAAGCTAAACACCTTCTTCGCCTGCTTTGAGGATAACACAGTGCCACCGACTCCCAAGGACTGTTTGCTCTCGTTCTCCGTGGCCGACGTGAGTAAGACATTAAGCATGTTAACCCTCGCAAGGCTGCCGGCCCAGACGGCATCCCTAGCCGCGTCCTCAGAGCATGCGCAGACCAGCTGGCTGGAGTGTTTACGGACATATTCAATCTCTCCCTATCCCAGTCTGCTGTCCCCACTTGCTTTGAGATGTCCACAATTGTTCCTGTACCCAAGAGAGCAAAGGTAACTGAACTAAATGACTATCGCCCCATAGCACTCACTTCTGTCATCATGAAGTGCTTTGAGAGGCTAGTTAAGGATCATATCACCTCTACCATACCTGACATCCTAGACCCACTTCAATTTGCTTACCACCCCAATAGATCCACAGACGATGCAATCGCCATCACACTGCACACTGCCCTATCCCATCTGGACAAGAGGAATATCTACGTCAGAACGCTGTTCATTGACTATAGCCCAGCCTTCAACACCATAGTACCCTCCAAGCTCATCATTAAGCTCGGGGCCCTGGGTCTGAACCCCGCCCTGTGCAACTGGGTCCTGGACTTCCTGACGGGCCTCCCCCAGGTGGTGAAGGTAGGAAACAACACCTCCACTTCGCTCCTCCTCAACACAGGGGCCCCACAAGGGTGCATGCTCAGCACCCTCCTATACTCCCTGTTCACCCATGACTGCGTGGCAACTGCACCACCCGCAACCGCAGGACTCCCCAGAGGGTGGTACGGTCTGCCCAACACATCACCGGGGGCACACTGCCTGCCCTCCAGGACACCTACAGCATCAGGAAGGCCAACAAGATCATCAAGGACATCAACCACCCGAGCCACGGCCTGTTCACCCCGCTATCATCCAGAAGGCGAGGTCAGTACAGGTGCATCAAAGCTGGGACCGAGACACTGAAAAACAGCTTCTATCTCAAGGCCATCAGACTGATAAATAGCAATCACTAGCCGGGTACCACCCAGCTACTCAATCCTGCACCTTAGAGGCTGCTGCCCTATATACATAGACATGGAATCACTGGCCACTTTAATAATGGAACACTAGTCACTTTAATAATGTTTACATACTGCTTTACTCATCTCATATGTATATACCATATTATATTCTACTGTATTTAGTCAATGCCACTCCAACATTGCTCGTCCTAATATTTATATATTTCTTAATTTCATTATTTTACTTTTAGATTTGTGTATTGTTGTGAATTGTTAGATATTGGGGCGGCAGGTAGCTTAGTGGTTAAGAGTGTTATGCCAGTAACTGAAAGGTCGCTGGTTCTAATCCCTGAGCCGATTAGGTGAAATTCTGTCCATGTGCCCTTGAGCAAGGCACTTAACCCTAATTGCTCCTGTAAGTCGCTCTGGATAAGAGCGTCTGCTAAATGACCAATTTATTTATATTACTGCACTGTTGGAGCTAGGAACACAACTACTTCGCTACACCCGCAATAACATCTGCTAAATATGTGTATGTGACCAATAACATTTGATTTGATTAGGATGTTCACCACACTGTGTGTATTTCTTCTTCTAGGAGAAATGGGCACGTTTATTTACCTTTATTATGATAGCATGTTCAAAAACATTTATTTTTTTACTCAGACACGTTCAGCATAGCCTTCACGAGGGAGTACAAGGACACAATTTATTTATTAACATTCACAGACACTTTGAGGCAATCCAACCTTGTATTTTAATCTATATAAGGTTTAATATATTTGTGTACGTTTTTGTCTTTTGTTTTGTTGCAGTTCATGCGTTAGCTGAGACTGAGTCCTCTGCCATACAACAGGAGAGTGGTCTCATGTCAGCCAATTTTGTAGTCTTTACAGTGTCTTTTCAGTGCTTCTATTAGGGTGGCATGGCGATGCACTTCTCCTGATCCAAGCAACCCTTGGGAGAAAAACCTCAACTCATCTCAACCATCTATAAGTACTGAATGACAAAGGTGAAACATTTTACCATGAGTTCAAGGGTAACCCTCACTTCTCAGACATGATAAGCTCGGATTCAGCAATGTACTACTGTGGAAGCACGCACTCAAATGTGGTGGAATTTGGAAAAGGAACAATTCTCAATGTAAAAGGTACAGTACTGAGAAATGTATTTTGATATTTTCAGACATTCAAACAAATCAGAATTTATACACTACCAGTCAAATGTTTGGACACAGCTACTCATTCAAGGTTTTTCTTTATATTTAAAAATTTTTACATTGTAGAATAATAGTGAAGACATCAAAACTATGAAATAACACATATGGAATCATGTATTAACCAAAAAAGTGTTCAACAAATCAAAATATATTTTATATTGGAGATTCTTCAAATAGCCACCCTTTGCCTTGATGACAGTTTGCACACTCTTGGTAAAAATAAAGAAAAACCCTTGAATGAGGAGGTGTGTCCAAACTTTTGACTGTATGTTGAATCAAAATGGAGATAGGTGTTTGGGTTTGGGTTTGGTTGGGTTCATAAGTGACAACAAGGCTTCACCCTATCAGGGTTAGTGCTGGTAAGGCTTTATTTGTATAAACCCCTACAGATGGATTATACATGTTCAAACTAACTATCCACTAGCCTTAACCCTAACCCTTAACCCCAACCCCAGCCCTAACCCTACCATACTGCGATAGTTTGGACTTCTGTTTTAAAGCCAGAGGATGAGTCTGAGATGTATTTCACTGTTAGTTTTAAACAAATAATTGTGTATTTTCATTCATAAAACTGATGATGGGTGTACTGTTGCTTCATGTGTTGTATGCATGTGCATACTGTGACTGTCACCCTGATGTTAACTACTAGGTAGCTACTTCCCAAGCCATTACCAGACAGTAGTGCTTGGCAAGTGGGAGAAAAGGGCACTATGTCCCGGTGTTATTGTCGTTGAATAGTAGACAATTTGTATGTCTCAAGGTGACATCTAGATGGTTATCAATATTAGTTATTTCTATCCTACTTGAAAAAAATAGATGTGATGGTAAAAAATGGCCACATTAGCTACCGCCGGCGACATGACCGTGATATAGCTGCCCGGTAAGAAGCACCCCCAGTCTGATTTAGTGCCTGGTCTTGTCCACTCTGTTCTGGCATCTGGGCATTGTAGAGGGAAGCTGAAGACACATACGTGTTCCTGAGAGAATTATCTTTCAGTGATTGGGTCATAATATTTTGTAGCTTAAACCATTCAAAAGATAGAGCCACCTTTGTAGGAAGAAAACAGAAACCTTTTTATTACAACCACATCTTTCTGTTTACTAACGTAACCAAGGTACTATGAACTAAGTGCAAATTGTTTTATTTTATTTTAGAATTTCTCTCACGACCCCTTTTTCAAATCAGCCGACCCCAAAACAAGCGACAACTAGTTTGGGACGCGCTTTACTAACCAATAATATCAGGTAATCACTGGCCCCAGCCTTGTAGTTTTTGTCACCTCACACTGTGGTTGATGCACTTGTCACCTTTCTAATGTCAGTTAGACCATGAAGAACAAACTGCAGTAAATGGGCATTACCTGACATCTATAGCAGCGGAGGCAGTGGAGGCTGCTGTGGGTAGGACAGCTCATAATAATGGCTGGAACGGAGTGAATGGAATGACATCAAACCATGTGTTTAGTGTATTTGATACCATTCCACCTATTCCGCTCCAGCCATTACCACGAGTCCGTCCTCCCCAATTAAGGTGCCACCAATCTCCTGTGATCTACAGAGATCTATTTTCACACATTTGAGTCAAACTCTGATGCCGCAATATATTGCGGTTGAAGAGACTGATCACACATAGGCATGTTGTTCATGATGGACTTTGGAGAAAAGGTACAGTAATTATTACTGTTCAATTTCATTTAACTTGAAAAAATGGTTCATTAATGTACATGTAATTTTAGATACAGTGTAAAACATATGTAAAACATATGTCTCTTTCTCATTCGCATGAGAAAGAGACGGAGATGTCGTGGACGTAGGTCGGGGTGCCTTGTAAGGATCCGACGGCGAGCGAGTAAACTGCCTCTTCCATCAATCTACCACCACAAACCGATGTTGGCACTAAGATTGCACCGATGTTGGCACTAAGATTGCAGGAAAACGCTCATCCAGAGGCAGCGCTCCTAGTGGCCGGGGACTTTACTGCAGGTAAACTTAAATCAGTTCTACCTAATTTCTACCAGCATGTTAAATGTGCAACCAGAGGGAAAAAAACTTTAGACCACCTTTACTACACACACAGAGACGCATACAAAGCTCTCCCTCGCCCTCCATTTGGCAAATCTGACCATAACTATCCTCCTGATTCCTGCTTATAAGCAAAAACTAAAGCAGGAAGCACCAGTGACTCGGTTAATAAAAAAGTGGTCAGATGACGCAGATGCTAAGCTACAGGACTGTTTTGCTAGCGTAGACTGGAATATCTTCTGGGATTCTTCAGATAGCATTGAGGAGTACACCACACCAGTCACTGGCTTCATCAATAAGTGCATCGATGACGTCGTACCCACAGTGACCGTACGTACATACCCCAACCAGAAGCCATGGATTACAGGCAACATCCGCACTGAGCTAAAGGGTAGAGCTGCCGTTTCAAGGGGCGGGACACTAACCCGTAGGCTTATAAGAAATCCCGCTATGCCCTCCGACGAACCATCAAACAGGCAAAGAGTCAATACAGGACTAAGATTGAATTGTACTACACCGGCTCTGATGCTCGTCGGATGTAGCAGGGCTTGGGAACTATTACAGACTACAAAGGGAAGCACAGCCACGAACTGCTCAGTGATACAAGCCTACCAGATGAGCTAAATCACTTCTATGCTCGATTCGAGGCAAACAACACTGAAGCATGCATGAGAGCATCAGCTGTTCTGGATGACTATGTGATCACGCTCTCTATAGCCGATGTGAGTAAAACTTTTAAGCAGGTCAACATTCACAAGGCCGCAGGGCCAGACGGATTACCAGGACAAGTACTCCGAGCATGTGCTGACCAACTGGCAAGTGTCTTCACTGACATTTTCAACATGTCCCTGACTGAATCTGTATTACCAACATGTTTCAAGCAGACCACCATAGTCCCTGTGCCCAAGGACACTAAGATAACCTGCCTAAATGACTACTGACCCGCAGCACTCACACTGTAGCCATGAAGTGCTTTGAAAGGCTGGTCATGGCTCACATCAACACCATTATCCCAGAAACCCTAGACCCACTCCAATTTGCATACCGCCCCAACAGATCCACAGATGATGCAATCTCTATTGCACTCCACACTGCCCTTTCCCACCTGGACAACAGGAACACCTATGTGAGAATGCTATTCATTGACTACAGCTCAGCGTTCAACACTATAGTGCCCTCAAAGCTCATCACTAAGCTAAGGATCCTGGGACTAAACACCTCCCTCTGCAACTGGATCCTGGACTTCCTGACGGGCCGCCCCCAGGTGGTAAGGGTAGGTAACAACACATCTGCCACGCTGATCCTCAACATGGGGGCCCCTCAGGGGTGCGTGCTCAGTCCCCTCCTGTACTCCCTGTTCACCCATGACTGCATGGCCAGGCACGACTCCAACACCATCATTAAGTTTGTCGACGGCACAACAATGGTAGGCCTGATCACCGACAACGATGAGACAGCCTATAGGGAGGAGGTCAGAGACCTGGCCGTGTGGTGCCAGGATAACAACCTCTCCCTCAAAGTGATCAAGAGAAAGGAGATGATTGTGGACTACAGGAAAAAAAAGAGGACTGAGCACGCCCCCATTCTCATCGATGGGGCTGTAGTGGAACAGGTTGAGAGCTTCAATTCCTTGGTGTCCACATCACCAACGAACTATCATGCTCCAAACACACCAAGACAGTCGTGAAGAGTGCACGATAAAACCTATTCCCCCTCAGGAGACTGAAAAGATTTGGCATGGGTCCTCAGATCCTCAAAAAGTTATACAGCTGCACCATCGAGAGCATTCTGACTGGTTGCATCACCGCCTGGTATGGCAACTGCTCGGCCTCTGACTGCAAGGCACTACAGAGGGTAGTGCGTACGGCCCAGTACATCACTGGGGCCAAGCTTCCTGCCATCCAGGACCTCTATACCAGGCGGTGTCAGAGGAAGGCCCTAAAAATTGTCAAAGACTCAAACCACCCTAGTCATAGACTGTTCTCTCTGCTACCGCATGGCAAGCGGTACCGGAGCGCCAAGTCTAGGTCCAAAAGGCTTCTCAACAGCTTCTACCCCCAAGCCATAATACTCCTGAACAGCTAATCATGGCTACCCGGACTATTTACATTTAAGTCATTTAGCAGACGCTCTTATCCAGAGCAACTTACAGTTAGTGAGTGCATACATTATTTTTGTATTGAATTTTTCTTACTGGCCCCCCGTGGGAATCGAACCCACAACCCTGGTGTTGCAAACGCCATGCTCTACCAACTGAGCTACATCCCTGCCGGACATTCCCTCCCCTACCCTGGACGAATTGTGCGCCACCCCAGGGGTCTCCGGGTCACGGCCGGCTACGACAGAGCCTGGATTCAAACCAGGATCTCTAGTGGCACAGCTAGCACTGCGATGCAGTGCCTTAGACCACTGCGCCACTCGGGAGGGTACTTGACTGCATAAGTGTCTTTGAGTGTGCATGAATGGGACTGGGTGTGAGCAAGTAAGTTATGAATGTCCAGATCGAAGTGCCAAACCAGGCCAGTTCACTCAGGACTAGGAGGGGCAGACAGGCAGAAGGATGGGTGATACGGGAAAGGGGCCGAACCTGACGGTGCCAGAGAAACGCTTGTCCTTCTGGGGATCGTAGTTCTTCAAGCTGATCTGGAGTTCTACAGATTCCTTGAACTTGCGTGGCTTGGCCAGGGATCCCGCCTGGACCTCCTTGACCACCTCATAGAGCATATCCCTGGACAACTTGTTCATTTTACAGTATTGCTCACACGCGACAGATTGCTGAACAAATCAGATGCCAGGCCATCCAACATGGGGATGTATTACTATGCTGCACGTGATTATGGAAGGGACCAAGCTGAACATTCATGGTAAATATAATATGGTTGTTTATTAACAATATGCAAACATGAACCTTAGTTATTACACTGTATTAGCCAATACTATATTATATACAATTTTAAAAATGTGGAAATATAAAAGGTTAAATTCTCTCAGGTGGTGACATTCAAGTGGCGACTGAAGCAGATATGAGGATCCTTGTCCTCCTCTCCATCATAAGAACTGAAATTCTTCTCTGCTGTCTGACCATCATCTTCATCATTTACCTCATCAGGAAATAGATCAATTCAATGATTCAGTTTCACAATCCTTCAGCTGTTACAAACATAAATGTGGTTTACTGCCTGTTCAAATGTTTCAGTCCTCGTCAGCTTAGGTGACATATTGTCAACGTAAAATGCCCACATGTTGATGATGCAGATTCGCATGTAATACTTTTTCTATATTTCTATTCAGACTTTCAATAAATAAATGAATCGTTATTGAAAATGCAATTGTTTTATTCAATACTGACATAATTACATAGTAGTTACAGTATGATATGGTAACTGATGGGAAGTATTTCACAGCCATTGCATTATGGGAGCATACACATCGTGTCTCAGAAACGTCTCCATCCTGCCCTCTCCCTCTTCCACAGTCTGATATGTTCATTGAGAAGCTCAGTGCAGCGTACATTTCTGTGTCCATGTTCATATTCTAAAATAAAGAAAGAGACAGAGATACATACTGTCGTGGAAATTCAACACCAGGGACACCTGAAGTCAAATTTAAATGAATCATTCTTTATTATCAGCAAGATGGAGAGGTTCCAACAAACTTACTGCATCAAGTAGTACATGTCTGTCAGGAGCTCTCACATCCACATTCACTTAGTACTATTCCCAAACACACTCAGTAGTCCCAGACTACAGAAGTCCCAGACCACAGTGGTCCCAGACCACATAGACAATTCCTAGAAATGCCTATAGACAGCTGTTGGTGGGGCTTCTCTACCCTCACTCAGTAGTAAAAGACTACTCTAGCCTCACCAGAGACTATAGTATCTTTCTAGTAGTCCCAGACCACATAGATGTCATTTCTTCATTTTCTTTTCTTTTTTTTAACACAAATCCATAAAAAATTGTTGCGGATGATGTGTCTCCTCCTGGGAAGCTCGTAGTAAGGATCTGGTCTGGGCGGGTCCTCGTCGTCTTTTGGTCAGACGGGAATTTCCCTCACGCCTTAATGCGCCACAGGTTTTCCGTCGCAGACCCCCATTGGAAAGTTCCACAGGCTGAATCAACTATCCTGTTCGTTGACGCATAGTACACACGTCGGTCAGGATCTCTCCAGTTAACTGACAATAAAGAAAGATTAATTTAAGTTTGACTTCAGGTGTCCCTGGTGTTGAATTTCCACTACAATACTTAATCCATATTTACTAAATTTCCACTACAAAACTTAATCCAAAATCCCAAAATGGGATTCTCTATCAGATGATTTCTTACAATAAAAAAATGTAAAAAGTTATGGCTATTTAAGGCATTACAGGATCATTATATAAATCTAACATATAGACAATGTTAAAATTACATTTTCATTGTTACTTTGAAAATTGGATACTAATTTCAGTTACTAAAAGCAGTTTTATTAGGCTACAAATAGTTAAATGGTTCTTCTTGGAGTCTTTGTGACAGTGGTGATATCTTTCACTGCTGCTGCAGGTATCTGACCTCAGAGTACACTGCATCCTCTCTGCTGGTCTTCTCTCTTGCTCTTCTAGAGGAGGAGGAGTTCTTCTTGGGGGTGAAACTCACAGCTGCATAGTTCAACACGTCACTGTCTTGATTCTGAGGGTGGTGGAGCCATGAGAAAATAAATGATGATGATAGCATGATCTACTATATAATGTTTCTATTCTCCTGTGGAAGAAAACACTCTACAAAAGACATGACTGTTCAGACTCTACACCCACTACAATGACCTGACAGTCAGTGGAACAGTGACAGGCAGAAGTTCCATGGAAAAATGAACAACGATCACAAAGATCAGTAGGCTACATCTTGTTACTTTCAAAAAAAGCTTAATAACATAAAAAGCACACATAAGCTGAATACTAGCTGTAAGGAAAGTTAAATAGCAGTTGTGAAGAAACACTCTTGTAAAAACTGAAAATATACTGTATTTATACATATTGACAAAATTACCTGATTGCCATGGGACTTTGGGACATCTGTCCTCCCTTGAAAGAGATTGAAATAGAGGAATTCCAGCTATTAATGTGAAGACAATCTATTTGTCTGTTTAACTTCATGCAGTTAATTAACTATGCTTATAAGTTGTATATTGAATTGATGTTTGCAGAATGTAAATTTCTGACTCGTTTCAGGAAATGAGGCGTATGGCGCGCATCACTACTTCGCATGAGAGCAATTTGAACGTAAACTTTTTTTATTCATCAAAACGCATTTATTTTTGGCAGAAATGCCTTCTGGAACATGTGAACTTTCATGTGCCTTAATAACAAACTTGTATGCCATCTGTTAATACGAATACAATTGTTAAATTACGAGCCTAGTTGGTTTAGCCACAGAAAAAGACAGCAACCTTCCCTCTAGCCATGATTGGCTGAGATAATGAGTGGGCTGGACATGCCGAGAGATGAGTTTGGATTGGTCTGCCATGTAGCCCGCTTCTGTCTATAACATGATCTGGTCAGTATGTGTAGGTAATCCTTTCTAACATGGCTTTTTTTAAAGATATCATGTAGTAGAACTGTGTAAGTGTTGCTCTCCACTTTCTGGAGGACCGCGTTTTGAAATCAGTGGAATTAGAGTATGATAGCTAAGGAGACGGAGAAAACACCTGTCTCCAGATTACATCTTCAATCTAAGGGCAACCATGGCAACCGTGGCAGAGAAGGAGAAGCGTCCATCCATGTATACGGGTAAGATAATGTAGCTAGCTACATTTTCATATATTACACGTTTCTAATTTTGTCAGAAAGTAGTTTTCATTTCAAGTTAAATTGTACTGTTAGCTAGCTAGCTAACGTTATGTGTATGAACTGTGTAGTAATATTATTCATATTTCAGAGCCATTTGCTTTGCCAGTTATAGCCTAATGTTAGTGTGGTGTCGAGACAACGATGCTGATATGCTGTGTTGACAAGGAATCCCCTGACACTGTACTTGATTATAACCTTTATTACATCAAGGATTTCAGCATCAATTTACAGATTTTGCAGAATCTGGAGAACAACTAACCCAATCTCAAATATGATTATTCTCCCTGTCCTTTGTTCAAAACCTGGTATATATCCTATGTAACATAAGATGGGTGTTTTGGATAGATCAATCCCTGGCCTCCACATATCCCCATGTCCACTGTTTTAGGGAGCCCCTATAGTAATACTTTCCAGATGTTTCAGCAAAGCAGAGTTCATTTAACCAACCATATGAAAACCTCAGCCAAAGCTATAAATGTTCAGATACTACATATTTCCCCCTTTCGAGACTAATTAAGTCTCGAAAACCAAAATAATAGGATTATGATAAATAACAATTTTTATTACATCAGGCTTCTTGAGTAACTTTAGCAATAAAACAAAATGTATGGAGTGTAAACACATTTTTTTTAAATGGAGTTTAGACACATTTTTATGGAGTGTGAGAGCGAAAAACCTGTCTGGCAGCTTTCATTCCAAATATCCATCAATCAATCAAGACAGGAAAATTCTCTCACGGCCCCTCTGCCCCAGGCGACCACCTAAGTACTCCAGATCAATTTATAAATCTTTATCAATGCATTTTAAGCTATGATGCAATTGAATACACATGAAAACCTCAGAAAACAAAATACAATCAAAAACCCATCCACATTCAGGCTGGTCGACCCATCGGACCCTCCTGTGGATTCTCTCTGTCCCTGCCTAGACCCAATATCCCTAAGCATCCACGAAAAAAACAAAAACATCTGAGGTCCCCACATGTACCCAACCACAAAAACATCATTCTTCAAAAAATTTATACAGAAAGAATATGACACTGGAATGTAGTCCACTACACTGCAGCTCCTCAGCAGTGTCGACTTTCAATGCAACGTCGATGATGGAATCTGAACATTTCCACACCGTCCTTGTTCAACTTCCTCCAGTCCATTCATATTGTCCATGTTTGAGTATTTGAATCCCACTCTACACATTCCCCCTACTTCTGGAAGAAAAGAAAACACCAACCAGTATCTTTTGCAAAGCAACACATGAAAATTAAAACATCAATATAAAAAATAATATATAAAAATGATATATATATAAATGAATCGCATTCCATTTCCCCCCTTTGATTCATAAGAAAAGACTAACAATAATATGCAAAGAAATGTGAAAAATGATCGAACAATCAGATATTCAAAATGGATATCTATCCATCAATACTCCATCCAGTCCCACTTGTTTATCCCCATCTAGATCAGTAACAGTTAACAACGGCATCTGAGTGTTGTCTCCAGGCATCACAACTCCAACCCATCTCAATATCATAGCCTTCGCAAAAGTCAATAACAAAGTACAAAAGCAAAACATCACACACAGCGCTACAAGAGCTGCTACTAAAATCTGAACTATCACTGCTCCCACTGGGCCTAACTGATCTTGCAACCAAGCCTTCGCTGACCATCCAGCTCCTTCAGATCGACCAAACGCATCCCTTATACTCTTCAATGCATCTATAACACTAGTGATATTATCGGAACTATCGGGGATCAAAGTATAACAATCGTCCCCCGTCAAGTTCATAGCCACACATAAGCCACCCTGTTTGTCTAAAATATAGTCAAGAGCCATGTCATGTTTCAACAGCGTCAGTCTGTGACTTCTTTGAGTATTTGACAGAAGGTTAAACCCTCGTATTGTTTCGTTTGCAAAACCCTGCAAAGTATAGGTAATATTATCAATGTGATCTGCCAAAAAATGTTACACCATACCATGGAAAAAGTCAAAGTCCCCACTTCTCTCCTAGACTTATCCTCCAATGGTAGGATTCCAGATTATGAAATTGCGCCATTTCCCTTTTCACCCTATTTTCAGACCTAGAATCAGATTGAGCTGTGTCCGGTGCTTCCCCCTTTTGAAAGGTATAAACCTCATATGTGTCACGATCGTCTGACAAATGAGACCAAAGCGCAGCGCGTTGAGTGAACATGACTTTATTAAATTAAAGTACTCAATGCCAAAACAACAAACAATGACGATACGTGAAGTCCACAGTGACAAAGACTGAATACGGAACAAAAACCCACAACACTAAATCAAATCAAATCAAATCAAATTTTATTGGTCACATGCGCCGAATACAACAGGTGCAGACATTACAGTGAAATGCTTACTTACCGCCCTTAACCAACAGTGCATTTATTTTAAACAAAAAAGTAAGAATAAAACAACAACAAAAAAGTGTTGAGAAAAAAAAAAGAGCAGAAGTAAAAAATAAAGTGACAGTAGGGAGGCTATATATACAATAGAATAAAGTGACAGTAGGGAGGCTATATATACAGGGGGGTACCGTTGCATAGTCAATGTGCGGGGGCACCGGCTAGTTGAGGTAATATGTACATGTGGGTAGAGTTAAAGTGACTATGCATAAATACTTAACAGAGTAGCAGCAGCGTAAAAAGGATGGGGTGGGGGGGCAGTGCAAATAGTCCGGGTAGCCATGATTAGCTGTTCAGGAGTCTTATGGCTTGGGGGTAGAAGCTGTTGAGAAGTCTTTTGGACCTAGACTTGGCACTCCGGTACCGCTTGCCGTGCGGTAGCAGAGAGAACAGTCTATGACTAGGGTGACTGGAGTCTTTGACAATTTTGAGGGCCTTCCTCTGACACCGCCTGGTATAGAGGTCCTGGATGGCAGGGAGCTTTGCCCCAGTGATGTACTGGGCCGTACGCACTACCCTCTGTAGTGCCTTGCGGTCAGAGGCCAAGCAGTTGCCATACCAGGCGGTGATGCAACCAGTCAGGATGCTCTCGATGGTGCAGCTGTAGAATTTTTTGAGGATCTGAGGACCCATGCCAAATCTTTTTAGTCTCCTGAGGGGGAATAGGCTTTGTCGTGCCCTCTTCACGACTGTCTTGGTGTGTTTGGACCATGATAGTTCGTTGGTGATGTGGACACCAAGGAACTTGAAGCTCTCAACCTGTTCCACTACAGCCCCGTCGATGAGAATGGGGGCGTGCTCAGTCCTCTTTTTTTTCCTGTAGTCCACAATCATCTCCTTTGTCTTGGTCACGTTGAGGGAGAGGTTGTTGTCCTGGCACCACACGGCCAGATCTCTGACCTCCTCCCTATAGGCTGTCTCATCGTTGTCGGTGATCAGGCCTACCACTGTTGTGTCGTCGGCAAACTTAATGATGGTGTTGGAGTCGTGCCTGGCCATGCAGTCATGGGTGAACAGAGAGTACAGGAGGGGACTGAGCACGCACCCCTGAGGGGCCCCCGTGTTGAGGATCAGTGTGGTGAACACTGACAGTTTAAATATGGCTCCCAATCAGAGATAACGAGCCGACAGCTGACACTCGTTACCACTGATTGGGAGTCACACGACCAAACAAGGAAACACAACCAAAACCAAACCAAACACAACAAAACGAACACACCCTGGCTCAACATACAAAGTCCCGGAGCCAGAGCGTGACAGTACCCCCCCCTAAAGGCGCGGACTGCGACCGCGCCTCAAAAACCCCAAACAGGGGAGGGCTGGGTGGGCATTACTCCTCGGAGGCGGCTCCGGCTCCGGGCTTGACCACCACCCTTCTTCAATCCCCCCGTAGCGCCCCCGGTCCGATCTGACCCAGCTGGTAGGATCTGGACTGACGACGCGCACCCCTGGCTTGGCGCGTGAGGCAGGAACGGACCGGACCTGGCTGACGATACGCACCCTTGGCTTGGTGCGAGTAGCAGGGACGAGCTGAACCAGGCTGACGACTCGCACCCTTGGCTTGGTGCGAGTAGCAGGAACGGGCTGGACCAGGCCGACGACTCGTACCCCTGGCTTGGTGCGAGTAGCAGGAACGGGCTGGACCAGGCTGACGACTCGCACCCTTGGCTTGGTGCGAGTAGCAGGAACGGGCTGGACCAGGCTGACGACTCGCACCCTTGGCTTGGTGCGAGTAGCAGGAACGGGCTGGACCAGGCTGACGACTCGCACCCTTGGCTTGGTGCGAGTAGCAGGAACGGGCTGGACCAGGCTGACGACTCGCACCCTTGGCTTGGTGCGAGTAGCAGGAACGGGCCGGGCTGGGCTGGCGACGCACACCGTAGGCTTTGTGCGTTGAGCAGGAACAGGCCGGGCTGGGCTGGCGACGCACACCGTAGGTTTTGTGCGTGGAGCAGGAACAGGCCGGGCTGGGCTGGCGACGCACACAGTAGGCTTTGTGCGTTGAGCAGGAACAGGCCGGGCTGGGCTGGCGACGCACACCGTAGGTTTTGTGCGTGGAGCAGGAACAGGCCGGGCTGGGCTGGCGACGCACACAGTAGGCTTTGTGCGTTGAGCAGGAACAGGCCGGGCTGGGCTGGCGACGCACACCGTAGGTTTTGTGCGTGGAGCAGGAACAGGCCGGGCTGGGCTGGCGACGCACACCGTAGGCTTTGTGCGTTGAGCAGGAACAGGCCGGGCTGGGCTGGCGACGCACACCGTAGGTCTGGTACGTGGAGCAGGAACAGGCCGGGCAGGGCTGTCGACGCACACCGTAGGCTTTGTGCGTGGAGCAGGAACAGGCCGGGCTGGGCTGGCGACGCACACAGTAGGCTTTGTGCGTTGAGCAGGAACAGGCCGGGCTGGGCTGGCGACGCACACCGTAGATTTTGTGCGTGGAGCAGGAACAGGCCGGGCTGGGCTGGCGACGCACACCGTAGGCTTTGTGCGTTGAGCAGGAACAGGCCGGGCTGGGCTGGCGACGCACACCGTGGACTTGGTGCGTGGAGTAGGAACAGGCCGGTCCATACTGGGAACACACACCACTGGCCTTAACCGGGGATCAGGAACGGGCCGGACCGGACTGGTAACACACCTCAGTCTCTCACGCCGTGCCTCAACTACTTCCCTCCCTCTACTCGCCAATGGCTCCCGTAATCCGGTAGCCTTCTCTCCACGTCTCCCTGTGGCAGCCTCCTGCTGCCCCGCCGCCCAAGCCATGTGCCCCCCCCAAAAACTTTTTGGGGTTGCCTCTCGTCCTTCCGACGATGACCCTGCTGACGCCGTTGCTCCTCTCCATCCTGGGTCTCCCCATTCATCGCCCTCCGGTACCGGACGGCCTCCTCCTTCGTAATATGCCCCCAGCCGAGGAGGACATCCACCAGCGTTACCTCCTGCGTGTGTTCCTGGACACGCTGCTTGGTCCTGGTACGGTGGGTTTTTCTGTCACGATCGTCTGACGAATGAGACCAAAGCGCAGCGCGTTGAGTGAACATGACTTTATTAAATTAAAGTACTCAATGCCAAAACAACAAACAATGACGATACGTGAAGTCCACAGTGACAAAGACTGAATACGGAACAAAAACCCACAACACTAAGGTGAACACTGACAGTTTAAATATGGCTCCCAATCAGAGATAACGAGCCGACAGCTGACACTCGTTACCACTGATTGGGAGTCACACGACCAAACAAGGAAACACAACCAAAACCAAACCAAACACAACAAAACGAACACACCCTGGCTCAACATACAAAGTCCCGGAGCCAGAGCGTGACAATATGGAAGCTTCAACGTCGACATGTAACAACATCCTGTCCATCCATAGGGTAAGAATATATAGGCTTTATCACCACAAACCCACCAAATATCTCGAAAATTCCCTATAGTCACATTGCCAGGCAAAAGCTGATCTTTTACCATCAAAGTCCTGCTCTTCTTACTAAATGGAACAGAAAAAGTTACTTTATATGTGTCATCACTAACCTTACGTTCATGCTTACCCAAAGTCATCATATAATCATCACAATCTGATATTCCCATAAACATACCCGGTCCATCATATGTTTTATTTGAACAAAAACAGCTTTTAGCCCTCACGGGTTTTACCTCCAGTGCTTCAGGAATCACTGTTAACTTATTTTCCTTCCGATCTAACAAATTCACATAGGGTAATTCATTTAACCAAGAACAATTAAACCTAGGCCTAAACAAATGCTTCGACAAAGACATCATTATATCTGTTAATGATTGTTGCTGATACAACAGCCATGATAAAGCATAAGATTGACACGCAGTTGATAGAGGTTGAGCCACCGTCTCTAAAATTGAACCCCATGTGCCTGGTGCTGGAATTCTCAACAGACATGGACCCTCCAGTTTCCTCACTGATCTTACAGAATGAGTTAACTGCTGGAACCATAGATTCCTACCTGCCCATCCATCTGTAATTTGCAAAACAGAAGAATCAAATCCATATGCCTTCCATTTAGTTTCTCTCTTCTCTAACGAGCGGTATTGATCAGATATATATCTTCTGGTGTTCCATCAAAATTAAAGAACTCATCCTGTACCTCCAGGATAGTATTCTGCACTATTTCAGATGAATCTTCATCATTCTCTGCTACCATCTGCTCTCCTATTTCAACACTGTCCTCACTACCATTTACACCAATCTCCATCTGTATCATAGACTTCTGAGTCACATTTACTGCATCCTTTAATTTCAGAAAAGTTGTTGTTGGTGTCTGTGTCACATTTCCGAAATTTGTTATCGCCGTCGTAACATTCATCTCTGTCAGAGTTACTGTTAAAATAGTGGCTTTAGTTGATGTATTAACACTCTTGATTATTTCCAAGGGCAAAGTGGCAGATGTCCTCTGTGTATTATTTACTCTTGGAGTGACTACTGTAATATACTGCTCCTGAACTCCTTTGGTGACTGTGGAAACTTCAACAGACTTTAAATCTTTCATCATAAGCGTCACCTTACGAGTTACGTAGCCTTCTAACCAGTAATTCTTAACCGGAACAAATTTGAACGCTGGCTCTAAATAAGTACAAGTATATTCTCCCTGATCTTCCCATGTAGTATTACGCAAAAGAAGTGAGCAATCACTCATAACCCTCTTCCACTTCATATCGTTGTACAAAATATATTTCCTTTGACTAGGGGGCACAGCTTCTACTTCTGGTCCTGATAACAACACTTCTTCTCCATAATTATCTCTCCACGTTGGAGGAATGTCACCACCCCCATTCCGTCTCTCACATCTACAAGGAAGATGAGCTGTACCACCCATCATAACCCTAATCACAGTCTTTTCTAAAATTGGTGTTGGAGCGATTTTCCGAGGCGCCATTGTAATCAAATGTGATACATTTATAGCTTTAATAACTGTCAATGTTAAAAGAGTTGAATTGCTTCTCATTGTTGTTGTATTAGGCTGAAGTGTTGATGTCATTGTTGTTGATTCATATATTTTCCCTACAGCTTGGAGCTCTTTACTTGTATTTCCATCTATCACCACTAGTGTCACTACATTAACTCTCAGTCCCGACTCTAATCCCTCACTTTCAAACTGTGGATTATAAAAAGTACATTTATAATCACCTTGATCTTCCTGCTGGGAATTATACACATAGAGACTACAATCACCCTCAATCTTCAGTCTTCTTTTATCATTCAGCAACGCATACTTTCTCAATGCAACTGCTCCTAACAGATCTAAACTCCTGCCATAGCTATCTTCCCACTGAACTCTAAATTTCCCTTCACCACTGTTCTCTCTCGTACACTGACATGGGAGCTGAGCTGACTTTCCTAGAGTTACTTCAACCCTAGTTTTCGTAACGTTTTGGTCTGACTTTTTTCCTAATTGGTCTGGGGCTACTTTGTCTAACCGAATCACCAGCTTCTCCTGTAACAGAGTTGCCCTTGGTGATCTCTGCGGTTTCACATTCCACTGAAATATGCCCTGTTGTTTCTGGGACGCATTGAAAATCAATGTCCCCAAATCTCCTGTCCATCCATTGCAGAGTCATCTCTGGCATCATCAGAAGTGTACACATGATCATCAACGTTGTCCACAGCATAGACAATCTCTCCTTCTGGGTTTTGACTCAGGATATTGTCATGCATCTCTCCTTCTGCCTGTTCTTCCCTATCTTCATCCTGCTCTCTTGAGCCTTCAACATCCTGTCTCTCTGCGCGTGGCACCTCTTCTCTAGGCGCTTTAACACAATGTGACAAATGATACCACGTTGGAGACCCTTTAACCTGGACAGCCGTTCCAGTACTACGAACAACTTCAAATGGTCCCTCACGACGTTTGTTATACCACTTCCTTCTAAATACCTTCATGAACACCTTGTCCCCAGGTTGCACTGTACTCCTTTTTTGCTCATCGAGCTTCTCCTGCACCTCTTCTTTTCTTTGCCTGTCAGAAACATATGTGGACAACTTTTTATGAAAATTGGCCATATATGTAACGTACGCTCTCATTTCATCTTCCAAAAGAGCCAAACTTGGACCCTTTCCGCTTGTTCGCAAACAAGGCGTAGGCATCCTTCTTTCTGTGACCAGTTCATGGGGTGTCATACGTAGATCACGCAACTCACTTGAGCGACACACCATTAATGCTAAAGGAAGCGCTGCTATCCAGTTTAGACCCGTATGCTGGCAAATTTTGACAATGCGATTTTTCAAAACACCGTTAATTTTTTCACAAATCCCTTGACTTTGTGGGTGATAAACTGCTCCAAGACGTTGCTTAATTCCCAATTTTTTGCAACATCAATTTGACTGATTTATCCACAAATTCCTTCCCATTAATTGAGGATATTCGATCGGGAAGTCCCCACCTGCTTATGACTTCTTTACACAAGAACTTGGCATCGACTGAGCGTCTTTTCGCTTAGTCGGACAGGCCTCCGGCCATCGTGAAAATCTATCCACAACCACCAGCATATATCTTTTCCCTTCAACTGGCATTATCATATCAACAAAGTCGATAACCAACTCACGCATAGGACCTCTCGGTGTAGGAATGTGACCAGGAAGAACAGTCACACCCCTGCAAACATTATTTTTCAGACAGATTGTGCACCTGCCTATGACATAGTCAACCTGTTCAAGCAAATATGGTGCCCAAAAACCATACTCCTTTGTGATCTTTCTCCTAACCTCCCCCCTTGCAACATGAGCTAACCCATGTGCTTCCTGAATCATCAGGCCTAATAGGTCTAGAGGCGCTACTATCAACCCCTCATGGTTTCTCCAAAGACCAGTAGCATCTTTGACGGCACCTCGGTCTAGCCATAACTGTTAGTCAATCGTAGAAGCAGCTTCCTGCATCAAAATCACATCCTTAAGCGTAATTTTGTCTTCCAAGTCCACTCCATGAGTGACCAGAAAAACCTTGCCCAATTTGTTCGCTCCTGTGACGGCTTTTGCAGCTTCATCAGCAGCTTTGTTCCCTTGTGTGACTTTTGACACATCTGTTTTATGAGCTGCACACTTAGCTATCGCTATCTCTTTAGGCTTCATCATAGCATGCAACAATTTCATTATTTGCGCGTGATGTTGTATCGGAGAACCATCCGTTTTCTTAAACCCTCGTCCTTTCCACACTGCTCCAAACAAATGACATACACTATGTGCATATGCAGAATCAGTATATATCATCACTCGCTTTCCTTCTGCTAACGAACACGCTTCTCTTAGCCCCACAAGTTCAGCAAGTTGTGCGGACGCAGGCTGTGGTATTACTTCAGCCTTTTCAACAACAAATCCAGTTCCTTGGGCTTTAACTACTGCATAGCCAGCACACAATTTATCTCCCACACGATAACAAGACCCATCAGTCCAATACTCCAGGTCTGCCTCACGTAATGGAAAGGCTTGCAAATCTGATCTGAGCCTCGAGAATTTCTCTGCTTCTTGAACACAATCATGTGGCTCACCATCCTCTGAAGTTGGCAAATTCTCGGCTGGATTCACCGTATCACACCTCACTAGGGTGACATCTTCCTGCTCTAAGAGCCTATGATAGTCTCTGAGCTTAGGCATAGTCAATGTATATTTTCCCTAGTTCAGAAGATTTCTGAGACTATGATGGGTAAGAATTGCTACTGGGTAACCCATCGTAACAGATTACGCTTTGTCATACATTGAATATACTCCCACCATTGCTCTGTAGCACAGTGGTAGCCCTAGTTCTACTTCTGAATAGGCAGTAGAGTAGTAGGAAATAGGTTGAGGATTTGTCCCTGTACCTGTCGGCTGACAAAGAACTGCACATGCATATTTACCTCCAGTAGAAGTAGACACATATAGCAAGAAATTCTTAGAGTAGTCTGGTAGTGTGAGTGCAGGTGCCTCCTGTAGCCTCTGTTTGATCGTTTCAAATGCCACAAGGCCTTCTTGTGTCCAGGAAAGATTGCTATGGAGTTGACCATTCCCAGTATCTTTAACCATAGCTCTCAAAGGTCCTGTCAAACTAGCATAGCTCTCAACCCAAGCTGAAGAATAACCAGCAATACCAAGAAATGTCATCATCTCTCTGACAGTTCTAGGCTTCTGAGCCTTACGAATAGCTTCCAATTGACTGTCCGAAATGCTTCTGTGTCCATGCGTTATTTTCTGACCCAAATAAACAACCTTCTCCTGGCAATATTGCAACTTTTTCTGTGAAACTTTATGCCCCTTTTCTGCCAACACCTGTAGCAATTTAATTGAGTCTTTATGACATGTTTCCTCATTCTGTGAGCAGATAATTAGATCATCCATGTACTGAATGACAGTGCTTTGCAATATCTGATCTATCCCTACCAAATCTTCCTTCAGTACTTTATTGAAAATGTGAGGGCTATGCTTGAACCCCTGTGGTAATCGACTGTACTCATAGAACTGTCCCTTATATGTGAACCCAAATAAACCCTGACTTTCTACACTAAGTGGAACACTAAAAAATGCACCACATAAGTCTAACACTGTGAAATGGGTCGCATCAGGAGGAATTTGGGCTAACAAGGTATGCGGGTCTGGCACTTCTGCTGGAAAATCAGTCACTACCTCATTCACCGCTCTCAAGTCATGAACCACATGATAAGTTTCATCGGGTTTCTTCACAGGCAACAAAGGCGTGTTACTCTGAGGATTTTTTATTGTCCTCAAAACACCTGCTTTCGAAAGTCCTTCAATTTGTGGTTCGATCCCCTGGATTGCTTCATCTTTCAATGGATACTGATTCTTCCAAGGAGGTCTGGCTCCTGGTCGAAGTTCAACTTTCACCGGTTGGGCTGATTTCACAAGTCCAATATCGGTACTGTGTTGAGACCACAAACATTCTGGAACTTGTTGCAACATCTCCTCTTTCATAGGGTCTGAATCCATCTTCGCACTGCAAATAGATTAATGTGTCATCCGTACAGGTTGTGGCTGTCATTGTCCTTGAGCCGAAATCATGATTTTGAGAAATCGCTGATCTTCACTCCTCCAAATCGCCAAATTCTCTTTCATCGGTACGAAAACAGCTTTCTCTGCTTCTGTCATCATTTATCCTATATGCTTCTGCTCATAGTCTTCAAAAACCAACAAGGTCACATGTGGCACACTCTTCTCAATCTCAAATTCTTTATCCAGATAATCGTCTGAGTTTATCTTCATAGCTGCTCCTTGTGGTCCTAAAATTATGCAACATGAGCTGAATTGAAATTTCTTTGGTTGATGACTCAACCATTCCTCTGAGTTCGATTGGGCAGCATTCTTGAAATACTTGAGCGTACAATGAAATGGATATTCCGGAAGCCTCGCACCTGGCATGTTTGCCACAATGATTTTCTCCCATATCTTAGCCTGCTTCAAAAAATCTGCACTGAGAATTCCAATCCAAAATACTGAAGAAGAGTCAATATCTGTCGTCATCAACAATTGGTAAACCTTATCTTTTGGCACTGCTACCAGACAGCCGTCTGGCGTACATTTTATTGTACAATTCAATCTACACAATGCATCTCTTCCCAACAATGCAATAGGTGTATGTTCCGATACCAGTATGGGTATTGTAATTTTCTGATTTTTATAGCAGAGCTCAATTTGTTCCGTAAGAGGAATCAGCTGTTTTACTCCCTCAAATCCGATTGTCCGAATCAGTTGATTGGACATGGGGAGATGTGTAGCATCTTCAGGCCGAACACAGGTGAAAGCAGCTCCGCTATCCGCCATCACTTCCAATGGTCGGTTGTTTACTTTCACCTCAATTGTTGGAACTTTTTCCGGTCCTGATGCTACCAGCTGACACCCCCCTTTTGGATCTTCTGGGCACCTCTAGAATCCTTGCTCCGGACCCCTATAAGGGTTCACCGGTCTTCCAAATGATCTTGACTGGCCCCTGTATCTTCCTCTGAAATTCCCTCTGGTGTTTCCTCCTGGCCCATTACACTCACGGGCAAAGTGACCATCCTGTCCACAATTATAACACACTTCTGAAGATTGCTGGAAGTATGGCTTGAATCTTCCTCCTCTTCCTCTTCCTAAGCCTTCTCATCCTCTTCCTCTCCAATTCTTTGTCTGTCCAGAAACTGGCTGTGGATATGAAACAACTGGTACCACTAGTGGTGGCTGGTACAATTGCGGTTGGACCTGGTTCGGTTGAAGCTGTGGCAGTGATTGTTGATTTGGTGAACACTGATTCTGCAAAACCAAAGCCTGTTTCTTCTCCTTCTTCTTATTCTCCACCAGTTGTATTTGATTGAGTTTTCGGAGAGTTTCTTGGTCCTGTTCTTTCTGGTTGTGTTCCTTTTTCCGGTACAGATCCACTTGATGGGCTATATGATCTGTATAGATACCTTTCTCCATGCTTCCAAGTCCAACCACCTCTGCCAGTTTGCTCCTTACTGGTGAGGGCAGCCCCATCTGCAGTTTAGCTCGCAAAATTGACTGTTCAATTTGACTCACATCATTTCCAGTAATATTTCTCCACACATGATGAGCTCTTGACATATAGGCTCTCAGATTTTCTTGTTGTCCTAGTGGGTCAATCAGAATGTTGTCAGGATGCACATTTGTTGGAAACGTATCTTTCAGTGCTCTTCACAGCCGATTTCTACTTGCAGCTAACAACTCAGGATCATTCACCGCAGTCCCCACATATCGATTAAGTCCAGCTCTCTGAAAAATTTCTTCCATACCTGGAATCCAAAGGAGATTAGCCAAAAGTATCTTAATGTCTCCTATGGCACTGTGTTCCCACTTTTTCCCCTTCTTTTGATCTGCCTTATACGTCGACACAAGCATTTGCATTATCTTAATTACTTATGGGTTAAGAGTCCCTTCCACTGGCCATGGTTGTTCAATGTCAGGCCAACGTTTATTCCATTTCCAGATAACCTTGCAAAACCATTAACTAGAGGATTTCAATTTTGTACCACATCAACAGGAGTAATTACTTTCATAGTTTTGATGTCCTTTTTCCGCATTCTAACAACTCTTTTATATTCCTTTATTGTGAATTATTATTTTAAACTAAATAATTTTTAAATCATAAAATACTTAAACCACTCAGCCATTTTTTTTATTTTTTTATTTTATTTCACCTTTATTTAACCAGGTAAGCCAGTTGAGAACAGGTTCTCATTTACAACTGCGACCTGGCCAAGATAAAGCAAAGTAGTGCAATAAAAACAACACAGAGTTACATATGGGGTAAAAAACATAAAGTCAAAAATACAACAGAAAATATATATACAGTGTGTGCAAATGTAGCAAGTTATGGAGGTAAGGCAATAAATAGGCTATAGTGCAGAATAATTACAATAGTATTAACACTGGAATGCTAGATGTGCAAGAGATTATGTGCAAATAGAGATACTGGGGTGCAAAAGAGCTAAATAAATAACAATATGGGGATGAGGTAGTTGGGTGGGCTAATTTCAGATGGGCTGTGTACAGGTGCAGTGATCGGTAAGGTGCTCTGACAACTGATGCTTAAAGTTATTGAGGGAGATAAGAGTCTCCAGCTTCAGAGATTTTTGCAATTCATTCCAGTCATTGGCAGCAGAGAACTGGAAGGAATGGCGGTCAAAGGAGGTGTTGGCTTTGGGAATGACCAGTGAGATATACCTGCTGTAACGCAGACTACGGGTGGGTGCTGCTATGGTGACCAATGAGCTAAGATAAGGCGGGGATTTGCCTAGCAGTGATTTATAGATGGCCTGGAGCCAGTGGGTTTGACGACGAACATGTAGTGAGGACCAGCCAACAAGAGCGTACAGGTCACAGTGGTGGGTAGTGTATGGGGCTTTGGAGACAAAACGGATGGCACTGTTATAGACTACATCCAATTTGCTGAGTAGAGTGTTGGAGGCTATTTTGTAAATGACATCGCCGAAGTCAAGGATCGGTAGGATAGTCAGTTTTACGAGGGCATGTTTGGCAGCATGAGTGAAGGAGGCTTTGTTGCGAAATAGGAAGCCGATTCTAGATTTAACTTTGGATTGGAGATTCTTTATGTGAGTCTGGAAGTTGAGTTTACAGTCTAACCAGACACCTAGGTATTTGTAGTTGTCCACATACTCTAGGTCAGACCCGTCGAGAGTGGTGATTCTAGTCGGGTGGGCGGGTGCCAGCAGCGTTCGATTGAAAAGCATGCATTTAGTTTTACTAGTGTTTAAGAGCAGTTGGAGGCTACTGAAGGATTGTTGTATGGCATTGAAGCTCGTTTGGAGGTTTGTTAACACAGTGTCCAATGAAGGGCCAGATGTATACAAAATGGTGTCGTCTGCGTAGAGGTGGATCTGAGAGTCACCAGCAGCAAGAGCGACATCATTGATATACACGGAGAAAAGTGTCGGCCCAAGAATTGAACCCTGTGGCACCCCCATAGAGACTGCCATAGGTCCAGACAACAGGCCCTCCGATTTGACACACTGAACTCTATCTGAGAAGTAGTTGGTGAACCAGGCGAGGCAGTCATTTGAGAAACCAAGGCTATTTAGTCTGCCAATAAGAATGCGGTGGTTGACAGAGTCGAAAGCCTTGGCCAGGTCGATGAAGACGGCTGCACAGTACTGTCTATTATCAATCGCGGTTATAATATCATTTAGGACCTTGAGTGTGGCTGAAGTGCACCCGTGACCAGCTCAGAAACCGGATTGCATAGCGGAGAAGGTATGGTGGTATTCGAAATGGTCGGTGATCTGTTTGTTAACTTGGCTTTCAAATACTTTCGAAAGGCAGGGCAGGATGGATATAGGTCTGTAGCAGTTTGGATCTAGAGTGTCACCCCCTTTGAAGAGGGGGATGACCGCGGCAGCTTTCCAATCTCTGGGGATCTCAGACGTTATGAAAGAGAGGTTGAACAGACTAGTAATAGGGGTTGCGACAATTTCGGCGGCTAGTTTTAGAAAGAAAGGGTCCAGATTGTCTAGCCCAGCTGATTTGTAGGGGTCCAGATTTTGCAGCGCTTTCAAAACATCAGCTGTCTGAATTTGTGTGAAGCAGAAGCGGGGGGGGGGGCATGGGCAAGTTGCAGCAGAGGGTGCAGAGTTGGTGGCCGGGTTAGTGGTAGCCAGATGGAAAGCATGGCCAGCTGTAGCAAAATGCTTGTTGAAATTCTCGATTATTGTAGATTTATCGGTGGTGATAGTGTTTCCTAGCCTCAGTGCAGTGGGCAGCTGGGAGGAAGTGCTCTTATTCTCCATGGACTTTACAGTGTCCCAAAACTTTTTGGAGTTAGTGCTACAGGATGCAAATTTCTGTTTGAAAAAGTTAGCCTTTGCTTTCCTGACTGCTTGTGTATATTGGTTCCTAACTTCCCTGAAAAGTTGCATATCGCGGGGGCTATTTGATGCTAATGCTGTACGCCACAGGATGTTTTTGTGCTGGTCAAGGGCAGTCAAGTCTGAGGAGAACCAGGGGCTATATCGGTTCTTAGTTCTGTATTTTTTGAATGGGGCATGTTTATTTAAGATTGAGAGGAAATTACTTTTAAGGAACAACCAGGCATCCTCTACTGACGGAATGAGATCTATATCCATCCAGGATACCTGGGCCAGGTCAATTAGGAAGGCCTGCTCGCTAAAGTGTTTTAGGGAGCGTTTGACAGTGATGAGGGGTGGTCGTTTGACCGCGGACCCGTTACGGACGCAGGCAATAAGGCAGTGATCGCTGAGATCCTGGTTGAAGACAGCTGAGGTGTATTTAGAGGGTATGTTAGTCAGGATGATATCTATGAGGGTACCCATGTTTACGGATTTAGGGTTGTACCTGGTAGGTTCGTTGATAATTTACGTGAGGTTGAGGGCATTTAGCTTGGATTGTAGGATGGCTGGGGTATTAAGCATATCCCAATTTAGGTCACCAAGCAGTACAAACTCTGAGGATAAATGGGGGGCAATCAATTCACATATGGTGTCCAGGGCACAGCTGGGGGCTGAGGGGGGTCTGTAGCAAGCGGCAACATTGAGAGACTTATTTCTGGAAAGGTGGATTTTTAGAAGTAGAAGCTCAAACTGTTTGGGCACAGACCTGGATAGTATGATAGAGCTCTGCAGGCTATCTCTACAGTAGATTGCAACTCCACCCCCTTTGGCAGTTCTATCTAGACGGAAAATGTTATAGTTGGGGATGGAAATTTCAGAATTTTTGGTGGCCTTCCTGAGCCAGGATTCAGACACTGCTAGAACATCAGGGTTGGCAGAGTGTGCTAACGCAGTGAATAACTCAAACTTAGGAAGTAGACTTCTGATATTTATGTGCAAGAAACCAAGACTTTTGCGATTACAGAAGTCATCAAATGATAGCGCCTGGGGAGTAGGAGTGATACTGAGGGCTGCAGGGCCTGGGTTAGCCTCTACATCACCAGAGGAACAGAGGAGGACTAGAATAAGGATACGGCTAAAGGCTTTAAGAACTGGTCTTCTAGTGCGTTGGGTACATAGAATAAAGGGGGCAGATTTCCGGGTGTTATAGAAAAGATTCAGGGCATTATGTACAGACAAGGATAGGGAAGGATATGAGTAAAGTGGAGGTAAACCTAAGCGTTGGGTAACAATGAAAGAGATAGCATCGCTGGAGGCATCAATTGAGTCGGTCTCCGCGTGTATAGGGGGAGGTGCAAAGGAGCTATCTAAGGCAGGTTTAGCTAGGCTGGGGGGTCTACAGTGATATAGTACAATTAGAAATAACCGAAACAACAGTGGGGGGGAAAAGTATTTAGTCAGCCACCAATTGTGCAAGTTCTCCCACTTAAAAAGATGAGAGAGGCCTGTAATTTTCATCATAGGTACACGTCAACTATGACAGACAAATTGAGAGAAAAAATTCCAGAAAATCACATTGTAGGATTTTTAATGAATTTATTTGCAAATTATGGTGGAAAATAAGTATTTGGTCACCTACAAACAAGCAAGATTTCTGGCTCTCACAGACCTGTAACTTCTTCTTTAAGAGGCTCCTATGTCCTCCACTCGTTACCTGTATTAATGGCACCTGTTTGAACTTGTTATCAGTATAAAAGACACCTGTCCACAACCTCAAACAGTCACACTCCAAACTCCACTATGGCCAACACCAAAGAGCTGTCAAAGGACACCAGAAACAAAATTGTAGACCTGCACCAGGCTGGGAAGACTGAATCTGCAATAGGTAAGCAGCTTGGTTTGAAGAAATCAACTGTGGGAGCAATTATTAGAAAATGGAAGACATACAAGACCACTGATAATCTCCCTCGATCTGGGGCTCCACGCAAGATCTCACCCCGTGGGGTCAAAATGATCACAAGAACGGTGAGCAAAAATCCCAGAACCACACGGTGAATGACCTGCAGAGAGCTGGGACCAAAGTAACAAAGCCTACCATCAGTAACACACTACGCCGCCAGGGACTCAAATCCTGCAGTGCCAGACGTGTCCCCCTGCTTAAGCCAGTACATGTCCAGGCCCGTCTGAAGTTTGCTAGAGTGCATTTGGATGATCCAGAAGAGGATTGGGAGAATGTCATATGGTCAGATGAAACCAAAATATAACTTTTTGGTAAAAACTCAACTCGTCGTGTTTGGAGGACAAAGAATGCTGAGTTGCATCCAAAGAACACCATACCTACTGTGAAGCATGGGGGTGGAAACATCATGCTTTGGGGCTGTTTTTCTGCAAAGGGACCAGGACGACTGATCCGTGTAAAGGAAAGAATGAATGGGGCCATGTATCGTGAGATTTTGAGTGAAAACCTCCTTCCATCAGCAAGGGCATTGAAGATGAAACGTGGCTGGGTCTTTCAGCATGACAATGATCCCAAACACACCGCCCGGGCAACGAAGGAGTGGCTTCGTAAGAAGCATTTCAAGGTCCTGGAGTGGCCTAGCCAGTCTCCAGATCTCAACCCCATAGAAAATCTTTGGAGGGAGTTGAAAGTCTGTGTTGCCCAGCGACAGCCCCAAAACATCACTGCTCTAGAGGAGATCTGCATGGAGGAATGGGCCAAAATACCAGCAACAGTGTGTGAAAACCTTGTGAAGACTTACAGAAAACGTTTGACCTGTGTCATTGCCAACAAAGGGTATATAACAAAGTATTGAGAAACTTTTGTTATTGACCAAATACTTATTTTCCACCATAATTTGCAAATAAATTCATCAAAAATCCTACAATGTGATTTTCTGGATTATTTTTTCTCATTTTGTCTGTCATAGTTGACGTTTACCTATGATGAAAATTACAGGCCTCTCTCATCTTTTTAAGTGGGAGAACTTGCACAATTGGTGGCTGACTAAATACTTTTTTTCCCCACTGTATGTAGCTTATCATTCCCTCCTATTTTTTTTTTCTATTTTTTTTTTCTACCAAATTATTGATTAGTGGCAATCTTACCACATCCGATAAAGAAAAGTAAAGGAAACTAGTCAACTTTAGAGCAATCAAAAAGAAAGACCTGTAATCCAGCAACACTACAGCACCCACAAACCAATTGCTTAATAAGCACCCAATCACTTTAATTTTACAGAATAATCTCAGTGCTGGATTTCCAACACAACTCTAATCAAAACAACCCATGCACAAAAAACTTCAATGTGCAATTCTCAATTACATCAATTGATCAGTCTGTTGCCAAATCCCTGTCAAATGGCCACAACATGAAATATTCTATGCATACACAATGTATCTATTATATCCTGTAAGGGAAAGTAAGTCTGTGGATAGAACAGTACTGGCCTTAATTGGACTGGATCCGGGGCAGCACATGCTGTCGCGTGTCGCACTGGTCAGCACCTCCTCTCTCTCTGTCTCCTCCTTCTCGTTTCTCACACCACAGGAGAACAAAAGAAACAGACAACATTTTAGTCTTTTATGTACTCACTGGGTTATTTCAACCATACAACAACCTTTTAGACATACCTATGTTCACATTCGCGCTAAGAAATAAGCAAACAGCTTAACTCAGGAATATTATAAATAGCACAATAACATTTTATTTATTTTTTTATTTTAATTTTATTTTTAATCCGTCAACATAGCTCTCATTTATAAATTCAATGGATCTCAATCAAATAGTTTAATAGTTAAGCAACAGCCACTTAACAAACAGAATACTTTATTTGTGTGTAAGTCTCCCCCTTTCTTATTTTTGCAGCTATAAGTCTGCATGTCACAGCAGCTCAGTGCAGGCAGGGGAGTGGCACATTCGCTCCGCGCAACTCTAAACTCATAAAATCCCACATATGCGCAGCTCATTTACTTGTGCGATTTCAGGTTGAGAGGAGCTCTCCTGCAAGTAACTTTCCTCTAAGTCAAACAGCAGACAGACCAGCTGTCCCTCCGTTTTTTTTCCAACACAGACAAACAGTACACTGAACAAAATGCACAAACCAACACAAAACATAGAACACAAATCCTACTTCGAAGTTTCTTAACTTTACTATCTTCACTTATTCTACTCTAATCTGCAGATTTATAGTTATTTTCTTATCCATTACAAATCCTCTATATACAATCATAACGTCCTCCCGGGGGCTCATAGATTTTAACAATGTTGAAAACGAATCCTCTCTATACAATCATAACGTCCTCCCGGGGGCTCATAGATTTTAACAATTTTGAAAATGTTCTCTCAAATGGAGACTCATAAGGTTTTAACCGTAATTAACATATTTCCTTGCAAAAACTAAAACCCCAGTTCTCAACCAAAACATATATATGTATATATCTCTAACATGAATCTTATCATAGCATGAGTCGACACACAGCTGAAACACAGCAGAGACCTCTTTATTTCCACAAACACACACACTCTCTTTCTCTCACACACACAATCAACAAGAATGCATCCATTTATACGGTCCTAAAAGCATGCTTCCATCGCTCCTATTTCCTTTATAGTCCTTCCTAAATTTTTGCTACCTTGAGTTGCAGATATTCAATGAGAGGCTACTTCGGACATATACCTCGTCAACTATATACCGAGAGGTAACATACAATTGAATGTATATTCTACAATCTCCAGTTCCTTGAACTGACCCGAAAATCCACCTAGTGAATTCACAGGATTTGTGGCCCATCTAATGATCGCCTCGTTTGAGGGCTTCCGTAGATCAGCGACGTCCTAACAGTATACGTTTTTCCTTAGTTCCTTGTCTCTTATTCCTTAATTCTATTTCTTTTTCCCTTTAATTTTATTCAAGCCAAATATCCCTGGTCCCAGTGTTATCAATTCCTATAGACACTCCCCCCTGTTTGCGTTGTTTCCAACGCAAACAACTTTAGAAATTTAGAACGGATTCTCATCCCACAGCAAATAACAGCAAGGCGCACACACAAGTTCTTAACGGTGCATCCCCCAACGCACACACAGTCACATGAACTGACCAGCGCCCAAAGTTGTGAGAAAGCTCACCCTTATCTGCCGGCCTCTGTAGCGGGAGTCAGCTCGGAGCCCATGATGCAACGCTGAACAGACGCAACTCGTCCCAAAATCCTCGTCGCCAATTTCTGTGGTGTCGAGACAACGATGCTGATATGCTGCGTTGACAAGGAATCCGCTGAAACTGTACTTGATTATAACTTTTATTACATCAAGGATTTCAGCATCAATTTACAGATTTCTGCAGAATCTGGAGAACAACTAACCCAATCTCAAATATGATTATTCTCCCCGTCCTTTGTTCAAAACCTGGTATATATCCTATGTAACATAAGATGGGTGTTTTGGATAGATCAATCCCTGGCCTCCACATATCCCCATGTCCACTGTTTTAGGGGGCCCCTATAGTAATACTTTCCAGATGTTTCAGCAAAGCAGAGTTCATTTAACCAACAATATGAAAATATGAAAAGCTATAAATGTTCAGATACTACATTAGCTAGCTAACATTGAACCTGGTTGGTTAGCTACCTGCAGATTCATGCAGGGTAGTAATGTCATGAGTTGGGATTATGGTTAATTGTTTAGCTAGCTAGCTATCTACATGTCTTTAAAAAATGACTCCACTATGCAAGTAAACATTGAAATAGAATGTTAATGATGTCACTGTGAAAACTGTTGATAGATGAAGCTGGTAAATTCGCTCTGAATATCTACTCCGATTTTAGCTCTCTTCTGAGTGTGCTAAAGCGAAGAATAACTGATGAATTTACGAACGCGCAACACCCGTTGAAAATGGCCTGTGTCAGTAACTGTTGGCAAAAAAATGGTAAATTGTTGTCAGCAGCACAGTTGCCGTCACCAACACTGTGGGTAACATAAATACAGTCTAACCAGCTCTGCTAGGGCGAGTAAAGTGGTCAGTGAGCTGTTCTCTCATTTGTGTCTGGAAGTAGCTAGCAAGCTAGCCAGCGTTAGCCAGTTAGCTTGGGTGCTTGACTGCTTCTGTTAGGACAGAACGCTCGGATCAACCCTTAAAGAGATGGGTGGGGCTAAAGCTTAAGAGGGTGTGAACGATGCTGAATGGGTGTAGACAAAGAAGGGCTCTCCAGTAGTAGTACCAAAACATTCAAAGGCCATTTTCTCAAAAGTGAGGTTACAAGTTTATCAACGTTCAAAGCAGAATTACTTTCCCATTGTTCCTCAACTGTAGTGTGTGATATACCATTTTCTAGGTCTCTCTACTTTTATCCAATGTAAAAAACACAATTTCATATTTTGCTACATAAGACCGATTTTATTTTATTGACATGAAACGTTAGATATGATATAAAGTAATACCTCTGCTTTCTCTGTTACAAGTTATGCACAGTACCCAGACCAGCAGAAGGGTCACTATCCCCAGAACGATGTTGGACACCACCAACGACAGAACAGTAGGACTCAAATCAAATGGAGAATCATGCTCTGGAACTGTGGAGAAGGTATTGGTAAATTAATTTTGTATTAATTAACGCTAGTAGTAAGATCTTCAAACAGTAAAATATTGCACCAATAATCTAATAGTGGTATAGCTCTATTTTGTTGAGACAAAAGTATGTAATTTTTTTTTTTTGGTTAATTCTTATGAATATATCATTGTGTTAATTTACAGATTAAATGGGAATTACCTTCAATATCCATCTTGGTCCCGTCTCCAAACAGTATCTCCCCACATGAGGCCACAGCACAGTAGTAAGTCCCAGCATCAGAGAGGCTGAGGTTTCTCTTGGGGAGGTTGTAGACACAGCTCTGTGTAGGAGACCCAGCGTTAGGGAACTTCTCACACTGATCACTCTCCATTGGTGTAAATTATTGCTGGACGGGATTCTCCTGAGCCATGTCTGAACCAATAGACACTGCGTTCTCCTGCACAGGTCTCTATGTGTATTGTATAGCTCAGAGTCACAGAGTCTCCTGGCTGGACTGAATTAGATGCAGGCTGCTTTACAACAGTATCAGTGTTCAACTGTGCACCTTTGAAATTAATAAATAATTATTAAATATTACATCCACAAATAAATATATCATAATTTACCAGCATTAATTTTCCTCTTACAAGTGATTCTCCTAATACGGAGTACGGTCACATGCACACAATAATGTGATAATTGTGGATAGTCAGATTAATATAATAGTTTGAAAAAAAATGCTTTGCAAGAAAAACGATTTATTTAATAATCCTGTTTACATGGACACATCTTAAATCATGCTACCTGATAGCACTCTGATGAATTGAGAAAATCGGCAATCAAAATAACAGTTCAACCACAGCGAACATGTTATTTTTGGGAAGCATATGTCATTCTGAGTTAGGACATACAAGTTTGTAGCTATGTGAAAACTACTTTTAAGACTTATACAATCAGTTGTTCTGAACTCACTTCACTCGTGCTAAAGGGGTAGGCTCGCTCGGCTGGTGCTAGCACATGCACAGATCAAACACACCGCTGGAACGCAGATTAAAGTGATTACATGTCCTAATAATTCTAAAGATTGCTCAGAAAACCAGGTGTTTTAATCGGCGTATGCTTGCTACGATAATGACCGTAAGCCGATTAAGATAAGCAGAGTAAGGTGTTTACAAGACTAATACCATACTCAGCCTTTGGCCATAATCAGTTAATATCAAATTATTAGTGTGCATGTAAACATACTCATTATAAATACTGTGTGATCGTTACCTTTAACCATCAAGGCAGTTCCAGGTCCAAACTCTACAAAGTGTAAGCGCAAAACTCCACAGTAGTATATTCAAATGTCCTCTGGCTTCATAGCAGATATAGTTAGGTGACATTTTCTTGTTTCTATCAATACAGCAAAATGCCCATCCTTGAATTCATCAAAATATTTGAGATATTTGAAATAAATGTCTGCCTTTGCAACACACTGAAGTTTCTTGCCAGTGGTCATCTTGTACCACACCATGTGATCAACATTACTGGTTACATGGCATTCAACTGTCACGTTGTCCCCCAACTTTGCTGCTAGGAATGGAGCAGGCTGAGAAATCTCAGATGATTTAGTCACAACAAAATCAGGTATTTCCATTGACGAAAAGATGGTTTACCAAACACATACTTTTGAACCTAGCTTGAAAGTAGACTTTCTTAGGAAATGTGTCACTTACAAGAGCTGCAGAGAAGAAGAAAGACCAAGAGCTCAACCATCTTGTTCTCGCCCCTAGATTTTCTGGAGCAGAGGTGATTTGTTTCGTGCATCCTGTACTAAGTTACAGACTCACATATCTTATGTCTGATTGGTCAGATCTCAGTGGCATCTGATTGGTCTGTCAGATTTGTTTGTTCCGCTGAACACCTGATTGGCTGCCCAATAGGTCATATGTGGAACAGGAACAGTCTTTCTATTAAGTTTGAATCAGTGTCACTTTGCAGGAATGGATACAAGAAAAGACAACCTGAAAATATGATGTTTGGATCAGAGGGTCACCCATGTTGGTAGTTAGTAAACTCAATCCAACTTAGGGACTTTTCTGTCTTCACTTTGACTTCACAGTTCAACTACGGGGTAATTTGTTTTAACCGTTTAATATATCTAAACTTCACATATAATGTGATGAAAATACACTAGGGTGTAATAACAAACTCATAAAGGAAGCAGTGATTTCTGATTAGCAACCTTTATTCAATTAAGAGGATATTTGCATATTTATGACATTAGAGAAACAATGAAAGCCTTCACATCAAAAATGCTAATACAAGTTGCCTTTCTAGGTTACAAGTAGAGGTATATCCTAGTTTTGTCATGGGCCTCTCACTCCACCGGGTTACCACCTTAATTTTCTTCCACTCTGCTCACCACTCTCTCTACTCAGCCTAACTAGCTCCACCTGTCCCTGCTCTGCTCTGCTCTAATTACTCTGCCAGCTGCGCTGCATTACCCACTACCTCTCCCAGTATTTAAGGCCCTGTCTTTCAGCTCTCCGGTGTCAGATCGTCTGCAAAGCTCACACCCGGAACCTGTTTGCTCGCGCTTCTGGCTCACCCTGGTTTTGTGACCCCGGACCTGCCTGTTTTTTTGGATACTCTTCTGCCTCAGGAGATCCAGACCTGCTTCTGCCATTACGACTCCTGACTACTCTTCAATCCCGGTAACTCTGACCAGCCTTCTGCCTTGCTACTACGTATTTTGGATTTCCCTTGAACTGTACTGCTGCCTGGTTTCATTCCGCCCTGTTGTGTCTGTGTCTCCCCCCCCCAGGACTTCTGGACCACCCACCACCGGCTTCATAGGACGCATCGCTGCCACTGGGGGGGGCACAGACCCAGCGCATTGGACGGGATCCCTGTTACCCCTGGAGCCTTCATTCACTCCCTACTTCCCTTTTCCCTTAAGTTTAATAAACTTTCTGGTGTGACGCAATTGTGGTCCTCTGGTCGTCTGTCTGAACCGTGACAGTACGATCTGACCATTATGGACTCAGCGCACACTTTCCCCGACATGGAAACCGATGAGCATGAGCAGCAGTTCCAGCAGCAGCAACAACAACTCGCCATGATCATTCAACTCCTCACCAACCTTACCCCAGCCAGTCTGCCCACCAGCCCAGCCCCCGAGTTACCTGCCCCGGTCATTGCAGCCGCTGCTCCGGAACCCAAGATTGGAAACCCCGAGCGGTTCAACGGCGATTCAACCCAGGTCCGGCCATTCCTGACTAGCTGCCGACTTCAGTTCTCCTTGCAGCCAAGGACCTTCGCCACGGAGGGGGCTAAAGTTGGGTATGCCATCACTCACCTGACGGGCCGAGCTCGACTCTGGGGAACAGCAGAGTTCGAACGTCAAACCCCCGCATGTGCAACCTTCGACCTGTTTGCTGAGGAGATGCTGAAGGTGTTTGACCTGGATTCACCCACCGCAGAGGCGTCTCGTGAACTGTTCAGTATTCGACAAGGCAGACGTACAGTCGCAGACCATTCCATCGACTTCCGAACCCTGGCTAGACGAAGTTCTTGGAACACACCATCGTTGGTGGACGCGTTCTTCCATAGTTTGGCTGACTATATCAAGGACGAGTTGGTCTCCCATGAACTGCCTTCCACTCTTGATGAAGCCATCGCACTGACTGTCAGGATCGACAGAAGGATACAGACCCGTCGTCGTGAGAGGGGGCGCCAAGGTCCACCTACTACCGGCATTCGGAGAGATCCGACTGGGCTCCTGTCATCTACTGCCACTCACCCAGGTCAGCTTGATCAGTCTGAGCCTATGGAGATTGGGCGAGCCTCCCTCACTCCTGCAGAGCGCCAGCGCCGCTTCACCTCAAACCTCTGCCTCTATTGTGGAGGTGAGGGACATCGTGTGGTAACCTGCCCTTTAAAGGGCCGAAGCTCACCGGGCATAGGGGGAGTCCGGTTGAGTTCAATGACCATCCAGTCCTCCGACCGCAAACCCCTGCTGCAAGTTCACCTCCGCCTCTCTGACTCAACTCACACCCTGGCTGCTCTGGTGGATTCTGGCGCCGAAGCCAACATAATGGACATCAAGCTGGCACGCCAACTGGGACTGGAGAACCTCCGTTTGACACCTCCTATTCCTGCCCGGGCACTGGACGGACACTTACTCGGATCGGTCACTCATGTCACGGCCCCGGTCTCGATGGGTCTGTCCGGAAACCATCAAGAAACTATCCAGTTTCACCTGCTCCCCTCTCCAGGCCAACCCCTCATCCTGGGTTACCCATGGCTCCGCCGGCACAACCCTCAGCTCGACTGGGTGACCGGGGTGATCAGGGAGTGGGGAGAGGACTGCCACCGAACCTGCCTGCTTGCTGCCGCACTACCCCCTCGGCCAGTACCTACTAACTCCGCTCCTGACCTCTCCAATGTCCCAGAATGCTACCATGGTCTCAGAGAGGTGTTTAACAAAGCAAGAGCCACATCTCTGCCCCCTCACCGACCGTACGACTGTGCCATCGACCTCCTCCCTGGAACAGCTCCTCCAAAGGGTCGTCTTTATTCGTTGTCTGCTCCTGAAAGAAAGTCCATGGAGGACTACATCAATGGCTCTCTGTCCGCAGGATTAATCCGTTCATCTTCATCTCCTGCTGGTGCTGGCTTCTTCTTTGTGGGGAAGAAGGACGGATCTCTTCGCCCCTGCATCGACTACAGGGGACTCAACGACATCACAGTGAAAAACCGTTACCCTCTGCCTCTGCTCACCTCTGCTTTTGAGTTGCTCCAGGGAGCCACTGTTTTTACCAAGTTGGATCTCAGAAACGCTTACCACCTAGTGCGGATCCGGGAGGGAGATGAATGGAAAACCGCATTCAATACACCAACAGGCCACTACGAGTATCTGGTTATGCCTTTTGGCCTCACCAATGCTCCTGCTGTGTTCCAGGCTCTAGTGAATGATGTACTGCGGGACATGTTAAACAAGTTTGTCTTCGTTTACCTGGATGACATCTTAATCTACTCCAGAAACCTGTCTGAACACACCCGCCATGTCCAGCAAGTCCTTCATCGTCTTCTGGAGAATTCCCTCTACGCCAAGGCAGAGAAATGTGAGTTTCACGTCAAGACAGTGGCCTTCCTGGGGTACATAGTGGCAGAGGGAAGTATCCAAATGGATCCTGCCAAAGTATCAGCAGTCACTTCATGGCCTGTTCCGGAGAACAGAAAGAAGCTGCAACAGTTTCTGGGGTTTGCTAACTTCTATAGGAAGTTTATCCGGAACTACAGTACCGTTGCTGCCCCTCTCACTGCTCTAACCAGCACCAAGCAACCCTTCACCTGGACCCCAGCAGCCGACAAAGCCTTCAGTACCCTCAAGGTGAGGTTCACCTCCGCTCCCATCCTCCAGATGCCTGATGTGGACCGGCAATTCATTGTGGAGGTGGACGCCTCGGATGTGGGAGTTGGTGCTGTGATTTCTCAGTGGGCTGCGGAGGATAGGAAGCTCCATCCCTGTGCCTTTTTCTCACGTCGGTTGTCCCCCTCTGAGTGCAATTACGACATAGGGAACCGTGAGCTGCTGGCTGTGAAGCTTGCCTTGGAGGAGTGGCGTCACTGGCTGGAGGGGTCCACCATTCCATTTCTCGTTTGGACCGATCATAAGAACTTGGAGTACATCCGCACGGCCAAACGGTTGAACTCCAGGCAGTCCCGCTGGGCCCTGTTCTTCACCAGGTTTAATTTCACTCTGTCATACCGGCCTGGATCACGCAACACCAAGCCAGACGCCCTCTCCCGTCAATTCCAGAAGGATGACACCCCCTCCAAGGACCCTGTGTCGATTCTGCCAAGTCCCTGCATCGTTGCAGCTCTGACCTGGGCTGTTGAGGAACAGGTGCTGGAGGCTCTCCGTAACCAGCCAGGTCCCAGCACTTGCCCAGCTGACCGCCTTTTTGTCCCCGAAGACCTGAGGTCCCAGGTCGTTCAGTGGGGACATGACTCCCGCCTAGCTTGTCACCCTGGCTCCACCCGCACTTACAACCTGCTCGCCCAGAGGTTCTGGTGGCCCTCTCTGAGGAAGGATGTACGGGAATTCGTCCAAGCCTGCCCCATCTGCAACCAACACAAGTCGTCCTGCCAGCCCCCAGCCGGATTGCTGCAGCCCCTGCCTGTGCCCAGACGTCCCTGGTCTCACATCGCCCTTGACTTTGTCACGGGGCTGCCCCCTTCAAGTGGCATGACCGTCATTCTCACCATCGTTGACCGTTTCAGCAAGATGGCACACTTCATTCCCCTCCCCAAGCTCCCAACCGCCAAGGAGACCGCCCAGGTGGTCCTGGAACACGTCTTCCGGATCCACGGACTGCCAAGGGATGTAGTTTCTGACCGTGGTCCACAATTCTCCTCCGCTTTTTGGAAGGAGTTCTGTCACCTGCTGGGAGCCACAGTCAGTCTGACTTCCGGATTCCATCCCCAATCCAATGGGCAGTCAGAGCGGGCTAATCAGGAGCTCGAGAAGGCACTGCGATGCATGACTTCACGCAACCCCCACTCCTGGTCGCAGCAATTGACATGGGTGGAGTACGCACACAATTCTCTGACCTGCTCTGCCATCGGTATGTCCCCTTTCCAATGTGTTTATGGATACCAGCCTCCTCTATTTGCCAGCCAGGAAGAGGAGGTTACTTGCCCATCTGCACTTGCTTTTGCCCGTCGATGTCGCCGCACCTGGTCACAAGCCCGAGCCACACTCCTCAGATCCGTTGCCAGCTACACTACCGGGGCCAACCGTCGGAGAATTCCTGCTCCCACCTACCATGTTGGTCAAAGGGTGTGGTTGTCATCGAAGAACCTGCCACTCAGGGTGGAGTCGCAGAAGCTGGCACCTCGGTTCATTGGCCCATTCCCTATCATAAGAGTGATTAGCCCAACTGCTGTCCGGCTCCAACTGCCTAATTCCCTGAGGGTGCACCCCACTTTCCATGTGTCTAAGATTAAGCCCATCCATGAGAGTCCGCTGGTCCCTGCTGCGCCTGGTCCTCCTCCTCCACGGCTCGTCGATGGTGGTCTGGTTTACACCGTCCGCCGCCTGCTTCGGTCCAGACGGAGGGGTAGGGGTCTCCAGTACCTCATTGACTGGGAGGGCTATGGACCTGAGGAGAGGACCTGGGTGCCAGCTAGTCGGATTGTGGATAGGACTCTCATCACCGCTTTCCACCAACGGCATCCTGATCAACCTGCAATCCGTAGGGGCCGCCCCAGAGGGGTCCCTAACCGTCCGGCCCGCTCGGCTTCCTGTCCTGTGCCTGATCCTGTCTCGGGACCTGTCCCATCTCCCGACCACGGCCCTCCGGCTTCCTCCGAGGATGAGGACGTTCACTCGGACCGTTCGGAGGAGTTCTAGCCCTCCTCCGGCTCCCCTCCTCCCGCCCGGCGTGGTGTTGCTCTTGGGACTTCTGGGGCCGTCCCTTGGGGGGGGGGTTCTGTCATGGGCCTCTCACTCCACCGGGTTACCACCTTAATTTTCTTCCACTCTGCTCACCACTCTCTCTACTCAGCCTAACTAGCTCCACCTGTCCCTGCTCTGCTCTGCTCTAATTACTCTGCCAGCTGCGCTGCATTACCCACTACCTCTCCCAGTATTTAAGGCCCTGTCTTTCAGCTCTCCGGTGTCAGATCGTCTGCAAAGCTCACACCCGGAACCTGTTTGCTCGCGCTTCTGGCTCACCCTGGTTTTGTGACCCCGGACCTGCCTGTTTTTTTGGATACTCTTCTGCCTCAGGAGATCCAGACCTGCTTCTGCCATTACGACTCCTGACTACTCTTCAATCCCGGTAACTCTGACCAGCCTTCTGCCTTGCTACTACGTATTTTGGATTTCCCTTGAACTGTACTGCTGCCTGGTTTCATTCCGCCCTGTTGTGTCTGTGTCTCCCCCCCCCAGGACTTCTGGACCACCCACCACCGGCTTCATAGGACGCATCGCTGCCACTGGGGGGGGCACAGACCCAGCGCATTGGACGGGATCCCTGTTACCCCTGGAGCCTTCATTCACTCCCTACTTCCCTTTTCCCTTAAGTTTAATAAACTTTCTGGTGTGACGCAATTGTGGTCCTCTGGTCGTCTGTCTGAACCGTGACAAGTTTACTTAGCTGTTATGCACTGAAAGCAGTTGTTTTACCAGTCATCACAAGGCCTTCAAAGTTATTTCTAACGTATATGGATGTAGTTTCCGTTCAATGTGGTGAGGGTCTTCACATGTCTCACTTCTGCTGAAAGAACCTGACCTCAGAGTACTCTGCGTCCTTTCTGCTGGTCTTGGCTCTCTCTCTTCTGGAGGAGGAGCTTTTCTTGGTGGTGAAACTCACAGCTGCATAGTTTACCATGTCACTGTCTTGGTTCTGTGTGAGAGAGGTGGAGCCATAACAAGACATTATACTGGTCATTTATCTACTTTTATCTACTAGATAAACCCTTTTGAGTTGGAGAACAAAGTGATACAACAAAGAGTTAACCTGATCAACTGGTGGGGTTGGTGATCTATCAGTTGCATCTTCAAATTAAAAACAAGAAGAAAATAACGTTAAATATACAAGCTATCTCATTAAAACAATCAATATGGTTTAGCCATCTTCAAAAATTATAGTCGATGAAAAATTCCACAACAGCAAGTATATTAGTGTAACTAGTAATATGCATGAAACATGCAGAACAACAGCAAGTCTGACTCTACCTTTAGGCCCTCTGGTCCTTTCATTGCATATCCCACATGTCAGTAGAATGATGACAATCACAAACACAATGTTTGTGACCAGTGCAAGAGCAGTGTGAGTCATGGGGAAATCATACTCTGAAACCAAAGGATTACATGATTTACTATGCTCATTATCTATCAATGCAATATTAAATGAATATAGTAATAGTCATTTATTCAGGTAAGATGACACAAACAGTTTCCTATCAAAATCTAAGTGAAATAAATTACCTTTAATGTTCAGCTTGGTCCCTTTCCCAAATTGAATCTCCCCACTTGAGGCCACAGTAGTAAGTCCCAGCATCAGAGAGCCTGAGGTTCCTCTTGGGGAGGTTGTAGACACAGCTCTGTGTAGGAGACCCAGCCTTAGAGCTCTTCTCACACTGATCACTCCTGTCACGGATCCCCCCGGTACTGCTGCTCATGCCGTTCACCAGTTCCGGAGGTCTACGTCACCGGCTTTCTAGGCGAAACTGACATGGATCATTACCACCAACCCTGTACTGACTTGTCTCATTACGCACACCTGGTTCCCATTCTCCCTGATTAGTATGTGTATATATGTACCCTCTGTTCCCCATTGTCCTTGTCGATTATTGTCCCATGTCTGTTGGTCTCGTGAGTACCGTGTATTGTGCTCTGGTTGTTTACGGGTCTCGTCCCGTGTGTTACACCTCACTCTTTGTTTGGGTTACATCCCTTTTGTGTGTATATATATATACGTGTTTGTGTTGGGTGGAGTAGTAAAATCCCTAATACGTATTCCTGAGCCTGTCTTCTAACCATTCTACAACGTGACATCCATAATGTAAATGTATACACCACTGCATAAAAGCTGCATTTCTGGCTCTTGGCTTTCATCACAAGCATCCAACATTAAACACTAATATTAGTTGTAACCGCCATAGCATTGAATAATATATGTTTTTGTTGGCCTAATTTCAAACCTTTGTTTGTTACCAATACCTTCTTTTTGTTGAAGAAGGAAGAGTTGACAAAACTATTGAGATGACACGCCATCTTTATCTGCACTTTGTCCTCTTCCTGAATGCATTGGGTTCTTAAATGTTTTCAACTCGAGACCCAAATGACTAACTGACTGTCCTCCCGTGACCCAAATCGACCTCCAATGACCCGAAGTAAGAATAAATAGTTTGTGATTACAGATGTATTCTCATAACTCAGGACACATAGTTTAAGAAACCCAACATAGTTCAGGGTTTGGAAAATGCTTTTAGCTTGTTTGTATTCTTGACATACTTTGCACATCTAACTGAGCGGCAGGGGTCTGGTGTTTACCGTCCAGATGAACAAATGAAGAGAGGTGTGTAAAGAGCCACCCCACCCCACCCCCCACGCCCTCAAATCACCCAGGCATTTACTCTTACACACAAATATTTTGCCAATTCTATCTGACGGCAGGTGGACTGAAAATCGGGCGAGAGAGAGCGAGAGCATAAGGTACATTTCATCCCCCAGTGTTAGTCTATGAGAGACCCAGTGATGTTCACCTCAGCAGGTCTCACTCTACACTGAGCTTCTCCTTCCTGTCACTCACACAACAGGAAGTGAGCAATACCCTCACTCGCTCCTCCTCTACCTCAGACCCCTATCATATTCTCCTTATAAGTCATTCTTGGAATAGGGGGCTGTGATCAGTGCAAAGCCCAAACAGGAAATCCTAATTGGCGTTTAACATCATGACAAAGGCAATTTTGGTTTAACTCTTTATTTGTCTTTATAAGTGATCAGTATAATGCAATTGTCTACTGCTGGGTACTTTGCCCGTCAGGGTCACCCTATAAAAAAAATCACTAAAACACACAACAGAGATCTAAGTTAAGAGAGGCCAAAAGAGGCAACTACTCCTCTGAAGCCATTAAACAGTTGTGTTTTTACTTCTAACTCCTCCTCTCTAACCACACCCTGTACCACTGAGCTGTGTGGCCTAACTGAGTTGGAGAGGGATACAGAGATATTTACTGATTTACATTTCAAAACATTTATTTTAACTACACATTCAAGTACACATTCATTCAATAGAAGGATTTAAATGTTTATTCAAAGATATGGCAAACCAAATTTCCTACTCTTCCATCCTCCTCCACTTTGTCATCTTGTAGCAGCATACACTACATGGGTGTCCAGCTCCTTCTCTCTTCTCCTCTCCATCTTCCTCTTCTTGGAGGTGAAATTCAGGGCGGAATAATTCAATGCATCTGGATCTTGGTTCTGTAGATTTGCAAACATCATGACATAGACTACAGTTGTAAGTTTCAGCGTTTCTGAATTGCTTATAATTCAGTATTTAATCATGCAGTTTTTACCTGATCATTTTGTGGTTGTCTTTGAGAATCAGGTCCTGAATATGATATAAAAGAGAGATGAGAGAACAGATTAACGGATCATTCCATTCTAGCGTACACACTGACTCTTCTGATCATCAGTGTACAGTATGTAATGGGAAAAACATCCACATTTGAAGTGTAGTTCACAGGTCCCATATTATCATGAAATGGGCTCCTACCTGTGTTGTGTGTTTTTGCCTCTCGTATGATCTTGAGGACCAGGATGAGGATGACTATCAGCAGAACAGCAGTCACAACACCCAGGATCACAACCAGGGGAAGGAGGTACATGGTTCCATCAACTTCCTCTCCTACTAGACTGATAGTTCCATTACAATGTCCTATTAGATGACATGTTATTAAATCATTTGGTGGCCCTTTAATGACAGACCTCATCATTATGCGTTTTTGTTTCTTCATTTCAAAAATAATAATCTACATGACAATGAAAAAAGAAACTCACGCTCTTTAGATGACTCCTGTATTTCCTCACCTCTGTTGTGCCCTATAACATTGAGATTAGTAAGAATAGATAAGTATTTTTTCTCAAAATTAGAATGATAAAAAATATGTCCATCAATGGTTTGCCTTTCTTTCATGATAACTCCTGAATAGGTTGATAAACATTTTCAAATGTATCAAAAGCCAGATAAATAGTTGATAACGTACCTTGAATTTTTAGAACTGTTGCGTTGACAAAGAACATGTGGCTATGTGGAAACAATCCACAGAAATACAGGCCACAGTCAGCTATTTCCACTTTTGTGATTTTGAGAAAGATACTGGTGTTGTTGCTGAACATTTCTAAATGGCTCCTTTGAAAACCATTGTGGAGATCAGGTGTTGAATTAAAGCCATGCATAGATGAGATACAGACAGGCGCTGATCCGTTGACTTGCTTGAACCATGCTGTGTGTCCCACAGCCGTTGTAACATTGGAGCACTGCAAGGTGATGGTATCCCCAGTACGGACCTCCACAGTCTGAGACTGAGAAACCAAAAGAGAGTCCAAACCTGAAACACAAAGAACAAAGTTAATGACTATAATCGCTGATATCACATGTACATGTTAGAAATCAGGAAGAAGTGCTGCACTGAACATTCTGGTTATACTTGATGGATGAAGTCAATCTTGTTAGATTTAACAGTAAGTAGCTTACTTACTCAATCCATAGAGCAGTAGAGCTGGTAGGAAGGTTATCGCCATTCTGTATGTAGATCTATTCTGCTCTGTCTGGTTGTGATTCAGACCTCTTTATTCACTCTGAGATCACAGTGAGATCAAAGGGGATTTCATTGGTAGTGGGCGTGGTAGTTGGTATTGGACCACAATGTCTATTTACAGAAAGCAAAATTGACACAGATGTGTTATGTGGAGTGTAAAAACAGAAATGTAGCATATTTGTGTTCAATCAAAATTGCGATAGGTGTTTGGGTTCGGTTGGGTTCATATAGGTCAGCGTTTCCCAAACTAAAGGTTGCGACCCCATGTAGTCTCTGTCCCCTGATTTAAAAATGGTGTCACAAGAAAAAATCTGAAATAAGATGTACAAAATCGCTCTTGGTTCATAGATCCGGGGTTACGTCAGTAACGTCCGGTAGCCGCGAGTTGCTGTTGTAATAAACAGAGCAGTTTCTGTTTTCTTCCTACAAATGCGTCTCTATCTTTTGAACGGTTTAAGTTACAACATATTCCGACCCCATCCCTGAAAGATAAGACTCTTAGGAACACTTATGTGTCTTATATTTCCCTCTAAAATGCCCACATGGAATTTTCCAAGCTGTTTAAAGGCACAGTCAATTTAGTGTATGTAAACTTCTGACCCACTGGAATTGTGATACATTGAATTATAAGTGAAATAATCTGTCTGTAAACAATTGTTGGAAAAATTACTTGTGTCATGCACAAAGTAGATGTCCTAACCGACTTGCCAAAACTATAGTTTGTTAACAAGAAATGTGTGGAGTGGTTGAAAAACGAGTTTTAATGACTCCAACCTAAGTGTATGTAAACTTCCGACTTCAACTGTAAGTGTAGATACAGTGCAAAAATCTGAAACATATAAGAATGTTAATCATCCTCTGATTATTCATGACTTTATTAACTTCAGAGTTCACTTTTAGAAGCAGGACTGATGATAGAGTAGGCTGTCCTCTTCCTTCTCTCTGCTGGTCTCAGAACAGCCAATCAGAACATGGGACCATCATTCCAACCATGCAAAACAGCCAACCCCCTGCCTCTCACTCTAATCTGATGGCAGAACGACTAGTCTACACCAGTGGTGGTCGGGGCCGTTTAAAATGAGGGAGGATGATACTTTTTTTAAATAACATGGCCTTATTTTAATTTGAGCATATTGGAAGACCGTCATTCATATTCCATTCACCCAGCTCAATGTAACATTGATAGGTTTAGGCTAATACATGATACTCAGATTTTCCCTGTACCCATCATGAGGTTGCTACAACCTAGCCTATGAATGAAAGTTTACAATGTAGGTGCACAGGTTGAGAGAACTTTGAGTAATCAAGGTGCCAGACAGTGACACATTCAATACCGCCTTGCACACTCTTGCCTGCATCTAGCTGATGAAGAGTGTAATCATTAGTCCAACAGTTGGAAACGAGAGTTTCTGTTTGACCAATTCAGGTATGTTTATCCCATTTCGTTCCATTTGCTTCCGTTTAAGAACGTTTTTCAACAGAATTGGCGCAATGAATACAGCCCTGATCACACGCAAACACAGTTCACTTTCATAGCAGCCACATACAAACAGCTTGTTGTATATATAGTTCCCTCTCGTGTCTATCTACGCGGTCTCCTCCTCTCAAATAGCCAGGTGTTTGAGTAGGTTAAACTAGCTAGCTGCATTCGATTCTAGCCAAGTAAATAAAAGTGAAAAAAATATATACAATGTTCAAAACTGTTCAACTATTGTCTTTCTCTCTCCTCGAGTCAACTACTCACCACATTTTATGCACTGCAGTGCTAGCTAGCTGTAGCTTATGCTTTCAGTAGTAGATGCTTTCACTGACTCTGATCCTTTGATTGGGTGGACAACTTGTCTGCTCATGCTGCAAGACCTCTGATAGGTTGGTGGACAGCCTCCGGAAGTTGTCATAATTATTGTGTAAGTCTATGGAAGGGGGTGGGAAACATGAGCCTCCTAGGTTTTGTATTGAAGTCAATGTACTCAGAGGAGGACAGAAGCTAGCTGGCCTCCGGCTGCACCATGGTGTTACCCTACAGAGTTCTACTGAGGCTACTATAGACCGTCATTGCAAACCAGTGTGTTTTACTCAAGTATTTGGTGATGTGAATATACTTAGTTTAGTTTTATCTAAAAATGATAACTTATTTAATGTTTCGCTATTTATCTTTTCTGAAATTCACTGAGTAGGATGGTCCTCCCCGTCCTCCTCTGAGGAGCCTCCACTGGTAGATACATGATGGGGATGTATCTACAGAGGGGGACAATGACTAAACTCTGTCTGGCCATCTCTCAGTTATTTGGAGCATGTAGAGCCAGCTGTAATAGTGGACATTTACTATTGAAACGGAGGATAATGCCTATGTATTTAGGATTTAAATATATGTGGTCCGACACTACACTTTGTAACAATTTTCAGTATAGTACCTGAACATGCATGACCTAGATTGAGATTGAGGTCTTCGATTAATCAAAACATGTATCTTTTTCAGCTTTGTCTGTTGCTCTTGCTCAAGCCCAGCCACGAATAATTTACACCCATGGAGACAGAGGTGATCAGTGTGAGAAGATCCCTGAGACTGGGTCTCCTACACAGAGCTGTGTCTACAACCTCCCCAAGAGGAACCTCAGCCTCTCTGATGCTGGGACTTACTACTGTGCTGTGGCCTCATGTGGGGAGATACTGTTCAGGGAAGGGACCAAGCTGGACATTCATGGTATGTCTATTATGCTTGTTTTTTAACAATATACACTTTCCAGTCAAAAGTTTTAGAACACCTACTCATTCAAGGGTTTTTCTTTATTTTTACTATTTTCTACATTTTAGAATAATAGTGAAGACATCAAAACTATGAAATAGCACACATGGAATCAAAAGTGTTAAACAAATCAAAATATATTTTATATTGGAGATTCTTTGCTACCCTTTGCTACCCTTTGCTACCCTTTGCCTTGATGACAGCTTTGCACACTCTTGGCATTCTCTCAACCAGCTTCATGAGGTAGTCACCTGGAATGCATTTCAATTAACAGGGGTGCCTTGTTAAAAGTTAATTTGTGGAATTTCTTCCCTTCTTAATGCATTTTAGCCAATCAGTTGTGCTGTGCCAAGGTAGGGGGGGGTATACAGAAGATAGCTACAGTATGATATATTAACTTACTTAAACCTGCCTGTTCTTTGGAATTTTCTAAATTAATGAATCATTCCACATTGAACACTGCATGGTGATAAATTACGGCCACTACGTCTGTTTGGTGAGTAGGCATTTGCTTAATGATTCTGACGAAAATATGCTCAGTCTTTATCAAACTAATGTTAATGCATATTTTCAGTGTGGAACTTGACTAGGTTTAGGGGGGTTAGAGCCTAGGCTAACCAATTCTCAATGGCACTAGCAGTTTGCAAAGTACACTACATTACCAAAGGTATGTGGACACCTGCTCATCGAACATCTCATTCCAAAATCATGGCCATTAATATGGAGTTGACAGCCTCCACTCTTCTGGGAAGGCTTTCCACTAGATGTTGGAACATTGCTGCAGGGACTTGCTTCCATTCAGCCACAAGAGCATTAGTGAGGACGGGCACTGATGTTGGGTGATTAGACCTGGCTTGCAGTTGGCGTTCCAATTCATCCCAAAGGTGTTTGATGGGATTCAGGTCAGCACTCTGTGCAGGCCAGTCAAGTTTTTTTACAGTCCTCTGTAGCTCAATTGGTAGAGCATGGCGCTTGTAACGCCAGGATAGTGGGTTCGATCCCCGGGACCACCCATACGTAAAAATGTATGCACACATGACTGTAAGTCTCTTTGGATAAAAGCGTCTGCTAAATGGCATATTATTATTATTATTATTAAACAAGATTGATGGGAAGTATTTCACGGTTATTGCTTCATGGGAGCATACACAACTTGTCTCAGAAACGTCTCCACCGTGCCCACTCCCTCTTCCACGCTATGATTTGTTTATTGAGAAGCTCAGTGCAGCATAATTTTGTGTGTCCATGTTCAGATTCAAAAATAAAGAAAGAGAGATAGGTACTTCATCCACAATTACTAAATTAGAGGGAATTCTTAAGTTTGCTGACCAGAAAACCCTACACATTCATTTATAATAACTGTACCTACATTTGGTGCCCCGTGTGAGGAGAATACATACTTTTCAGAATTTGTCAAAAATAAATATAAATAAAAATCAGGTCTTAGAATGTCTTACCCTCAATGTCCATCCTGGTTCCGTTCACTTGAGTTGATTCATTGGCTAAAGAGAACCAAACAACATTTAGACATTCTGATGGAAGAAAATCTGAAATTCAAATTGGAAACATAGTTTGCTACTAAACTTTCTGTTTCTACACTGACCTTGTATCATCTCCAAAATACTATTCATTATACCAGAGTATTCCACAATGATACGATCCAACATCAGAATGGGCAACATTCCATAGGGTCAAATTAAAACTCGAATCATCCTTTGCAGCTCAAAACAAGACGTATTTGCGAAATCTCCCTGCAATTGCATTTTTTCATAGTAGATTGTTATATGGGTACAAGCCCATGTCCCGGTGTGTTTTAGCCATATACAGGGTAACACTGAGTCTACAGTGGAGAAACACTCCAGAGTCACAGATCCCCCTAGGAGCATCACTTCTGTCAGCACAGGCTGAGATACATTGGGATGCATGGTACCATCTGGAACACACAGGACAGAGGACATAGTTGGAGATGGAAATATTTGCTAATGGTGTAAATCATTCAGAGGTAAAGGGCTCATGTTTGGCTAATTGATGTAGACGTAAATTAATCAATTCACAATTTGCATAAGCGTTTCAGTAAAGCCATGTCAATAAGTTGAACCAAGGTAGAGGACAATGGCAGTTATATTACCGTAAATAACTACTGAAACACAGGAAAAATGGACACGGCAGTTTAAATATCTACATACAATACTTACAAGTGAGATGCAGAATCACCGTACAGATGAATAGCGGCGTCATCTTGCAGTCCGTCCTGAGTGGTTACTCTCCCCCTCCCTAAACCAAATGGACTGGTGCAGTGCTGTGATCAGTAGGCTTCTTCCCTGACAGTTACAGAGAAAGGCAGAAATGAACCTTTTTTCTATGATTGGTGGGAGATACATCAAATCACACCCTTCCTGGTAGGTGTGTGAACCGACACTGCACTTCTTACAAAGAGAGCATTTATTGTAAATCATATACAGTGGGGAAAAAAAGTATTTAGTCAGCCACCAATTGTGCAAGTTCTCCCACTTAAAAAGATGAGAGAGGCCTGTAATTTTCATCATAGGTACACGTCAACTATGACAGACAAAATGAGAATTTTTTTTCCAGAAAATCACATTGTAGGATTTTTAATGAATGTATTTGCAAATTATGGTGGAAAATAAGTATTTGGTCACCTACAAACAAGCAAGATTTCTGCCTCTCACAGACCTGTAACTTATTCTTTAAGAGGCTCCTCTGTCCTCCACTCGTTACCTGTATTAATGGCACCTGTTTGAACTTGTTATCAGTATAAAAGACACCTGTCCACAACCTCAAACAGTCACACTCCAAACTCCACTATGGCCAAGACCAAAGAGCTGTCAAAGGACACCAGAAACAAAATTGTAGACCTGCACCAGGCTGGGAAGACTGAATCTGCAATAGGTAAGCAGCTTGGTTTGAAGAAATCAACTGTGGGAGCAATTATTAGGAAATGGAAGACATACAAGACCACTGATAATCTCCCTCGATCTGGGGCTCCACGCAAGATCTCACCCCGTGGGGTAAAAATGATCACAAGAACGGTGAGCAAAAATCCCAGAACCACACGGGGGGACCTAGTGAATGACCTGCAGAGAGCTGGGACCAAAGTAACAAAGCCTACCATCAGTAACACACTACGCCGCCAGGGACTCAAATCCTGCAGTGCCAAACGTGTCCCCCTGCTTAAGCCAGTACATGTCCAGGCCCGTCTGAAGTTTGCTAGAGTGCATTTGGATGAATGTCATATGGTCAGATGAAACCAAAATATAACTTTTTGGTAAAAACTCAACTCGTCGTGTTTGGAGGACAAAGAATGCTGAGTTGCATCCAAAGAACACCACACCTACTGTGAAGCATGGGGGTGGAAACATCATGCTTTGGGGCTGTTTTTCTGCAAAGGGACCAGGACGACTGATCAGTGTAAAGGAAAGAATGAATGGGGCCATGTATCGTGAGATTTTGAGTGAAAACCTCCTTCCATCAGCAAGGGCATTGAAGATGAAACGTGGCTGGGTCTTTCAGCATGACAATGATCCCAAACACACTGGCCGGGCATCGAAGGAAGCATTTCAAGGTCCTGGAGTGGCCTAGCCAGTCTCCAGATCTCAACCCCATAGAAAATCTTTGGAGGGAGTTGAAAGTCCGTGTTGCCCAGCGACAGCCCCAAAACATCACTGCTCTAGAGGAGATCTGCATGGAGGAATGGGCCAAAATACCAGCAACAGTGTGTGAAAACCTCGTGAAGACTTACAGAAAACGTTTGACCTGTGTCATTGCCAACAAAGGGTATATAACAAAGTATTGAGAAACTTTTGTTATTGACCAAATACTTATTTTCCACCATAATTTGCAAATAAATTCATTAAAGATCCTACAATGTGATTTGCTGGATTTTTTTTCTCATTTTGTCTGTCATAGTTGACGTGTACCTATGATGAAAATTACAGGCCTCTCTCATCTTTTTAAGTGGGAGAACTTGCACAATTGGTGGCTGACTAAATACTTTTTTTCCCCCACTGTACATGTCTATCTATTCGGTATGTGGAGTCAGAGAGATTCTCATGGTGTGCGAGAACAAGGTATCTCCTGAAAAATGTGTTTGTATATCAACGAGACTAAACATGGTTAAATAAAGGTGAAATAAAACGGCACCTCTTCTTTGATAAGAAATAGATGTGTGTTGGTGTTTCTCCATTTCTAATGGTGTGATGGAGCCTGACACATATTCAGCTAAACTGCTATTCCTTTAATGACATTGTATATTTGTATATGTGGTAGCAGAGATGTACTGTAGACAGAGAATAGAGATGTACGGAGTGTATCAATTAATGGTTTATTATGTTAAAAACACAGTCATAGAGCAAAAATGGGATTGTCTATCAGATAATTTCTTACAATAAAAAGCTGTAAAAAGTTATGGCTATTTAAGGCATTATAGGATCATTATATAAATCTAGCATATGGACTATGTTAAAATAACAGTTTCTTTGTTGCATTGTAAATTCCATACCAATTTCAGATACTAAAAGTTTCATTAGGCTACAAATAGTTAAATGGTTTTTCTTGGAGTCTTTTTGACAGTGGTGATACCTCTCACTGCTGCTGCAGGTATCTGACCTCAGAGTACACTGCATCCTCTCTGCTGGTCTTCTCTCTTGCTCTTCTAGAGGAGGAGGAGTTCTTCTTGGGGGTGAAACTCACAGCTGCATAGTTCAACACGTCACTGTCTTGATTCTGAGGGGGGTGGAGCCATGAGAAAATAAATTATGATGATAGCATGATCTATTACATAATGTTTCAATTCTCCTGTAGAAGAAAACACTCTACAAAAGACAGGACTGTTCAGACTGTAGACCCACTACAATGACCTGACAGTCAGTGGAAGAGTGACAGGCAGAAGTTCCATGGAAAAATTAACAACGATCACAATGATCAGAAGGCTTCATCTAGAACAGTGACCTATTGCTTCCAAGAAAGCTTCATAAAATAAAAAGCACAAATAAGCTGAATATTAGCTGTAAGGAAAATTAAATGGCAGTTTCTTGAAAATATACTGTATTTATAAATGTTGACAAATGTACCTGATTGCCCTGGGATGTTGGGACATCTGTCCTCCCTTCAAAGAGATTGAAATAGAGGGAGGCCAGCTATTATTTTTATGACAATCTATCTCTTTTTAACCTCATGTAGTTAATTAACAATGCTTATACTTTGGTTATTTAACTGACATTTACAGAATGTACATTGCATAGAGATGCATGAAACATTAGATACATCAGCATAACATTAGATACATTGGATACATTAGATATACAGTAATACCTCTGCTATCTCTGTTACGAGTCTTGCACAGCACCCAGACAAGTATAAGGGTCACTATCCCCAGAACGATGTTGGAGACGACCAAGGCCAGAACAGTAGGACTCTGATCAAATGGAGGATCATGCTCTGGAACTGTGGAAAGGGTATCAGGGAATTCATATTGTATTCATGAGTGGTTAGGAAGATCATCAAACATTAAAATATGGCATCAAAAGCTAATGGTGTTATTATAAAGCTTGTTGAGAAAAAAGGATATGATCATTTGGAGGTAGGCCGTTTGCACGAATATACGGTATTGTTGGGGACATTAACAGATTAAGTGGGTTTTACCTTGAATGTCCAGCTTGGTCCCGTTCCCAAAAAGTATCTCCCCACATGAGGCCACAGCACAGTAGTAAGTCCCAGCATCAGAGAGGCTGAGGTTCCTCTTGGGGAGGTTGTAGACACAGCTCTGTGTAGGAGACCCAGCATCAGAGCTCTTCTCACACTGATCACTCCTGTTTCCATGGGTGTAAATGATTCCTGGATGGGATTCTCCTGAGCCATGTCTGAACCAATAGACACTGTGTTGTCCTACACAGGTCTCAATGTGTTTGTACAGTTCAGAGTCACAGAGTCTCCTGGCTGGACTGACTCAAACACAGGCTGCTGGAGCACAGACATGTTTCTGGACCCTGATCCTGACAAGAGGGTTTATAAGTCAGTAAATATGTTCCCTATGTTGTGTCCCAACTTAACAATGTTGAAAAAATACACAGTAATATCTGATGATGCAAATACAGCATAATTAAGCCATTGTATCCAAAACGTAATGTGGAAAAAGCACTCAAGATTATAGTTGCAGAACATTAGTTACTATTTCCTTTCATTCTAAATTAAGATGTTGTACCTTTCACAATCAGAATGGCTCCTTCTCCAAACTCCACCTGGTTGGCATAAGAGTTCCCACAGTAATATGTGGCTGAATCAGAGAGCTGAACGTCTGAGATCTTTAGTCGCTCTGGATAAGAGCGTCTGCTAAATGATTAATTATTTATTATTTTATTATTATTTTAGGTGATTCATTCCTTCACCGCTTTGCACTGAGAAGCGAGGGTTACTCTTAAATTAATGGTAAAATGTTGCATTCTTGTTATACTTGTAAAAGGTTGATACGATTTGAGGATTGTCACCCATTGTTTGCTTGTACCACATAAAGTACAGTGCCAGGTTGCCATAGAAGCATTGCAAAGTCACTGTCTCTCCAACATTGGCTGTAACAAGATGAATTTCAGAGGATTGTGCAGCAGCTAGAATACACACAGAGACATCATCCATTACTTACACAAGTCCTTTATATACAAAAAATATAAATCTATGAATTGCATCAATATAGTAACTTAGCGTACATCCCTTAAGCAGAGAAATATAAAAGTTGGACTTACCCATCTCTACAAGAAGTGCCAGTAACAGACACAGTGTGATCATCTTTGAAGTTGTCCTCTTCACAACCTGTGTCTTGAGTGGAAAAAGTCCTCCATGTAGACAACACTTCAACTATGGTGTTATTGGTGATTGGTCGAACTGGACGCGTCATTTTTGTTAACACCTTATTCAGCCCACCATGGTCTTCGTAACTGAAAATCACTCATATAATGCATGCAAAGTCAACCAATGTTTACTGTATAGGATATTTTCTAGAGGGTGGATGAAGCATACACACTTTGTGGTGTCTAGATGATAATTGATTATTTTTACATACAATGTATAGCTTGCTATTTAGGTACCAGCTGAATCAAAGATGTCTAATGCTGAGGCAGTGTGTAAAAATAATTTGTTAATATCCTTCAGTAAAGTGGGTTAAAATTATAATGATATCTGGTAAGTATGCAGTACATTTTCAAGCATACATTACACATACATGTACCTGTATGCTCTTGGTGTCAAACTCAGTTGTGTGCCTTAGATAAATGTACCTCCACCCCATGCAACAGTTACAGACAGTACTCCTGATGACCTATAGGAGGACTGTTATACATAGAACATATCCTGATATGTGGGGTGAACAAGGGTGGAGCATTACTGTGAGGGTATGTGGGGGAAACACCTACAGAGTGAAAGTCAGTCTTATCCCTGTCATTCATGTACTAACTCAAGTGTAGGCTACTAGTTGAGCGGTTAGTAGGGGTGTACCTCGTCGGGTAGGCCTCTTGGCTGTAGCCTAGCATACATTGATACAAGTTCTACTTTAAACTCTGTAAACAAATGATTGTAGTTTGAACTAATTAAACCTATGATCTTGTGACAAGATACAGGCTACATGGCATACAGTATATAAGTGGACTGCGTTGCTAATTGTCTTGGTTGTGAACAACAATGAAAGAATGAGAGAAAACAGAGTGACACCACATAGACATCCTGCTGAAAACCACATAGAGACGCAGGGTATGTAAAAGGCCAGCAGGCCTGTCCAAAGCATAGAGACGGCCTTGTTTTGTGCTCACAGCAGACCACACTGTACAGGTACCTGTGAACATCTCACTGTGTGGGTGCAAGCATGGGTGGGTTTAGCATTTATCAGTAGGTTGGGTCTGCAGAAGCCCTCTGCACACATGCATACAGACATACTCTATGTACAGAACACAAGAGAAGGAACAAGTCTATTTTAGTCAGTAGCAGTTGTTTAAATTGATATTTATTGATGCTAAAAGAAGCAACATATACAGAGATTTCAGGAGAGCAATTTTATCAACTGACATACAACTTTTTATACAAGGTCACAGGCCATTCATTAAAAAAATGCAATATGAAACAACTCAGTAATCTCAATAAATACTCATTCCCAAAACATAGTGATGATATTTCCAACATTTACTGCAAAACCAAAGTCTATCGAAATATGTCTTAGATTTCTGTTTCCTGGTGGTATGGATGATGATGAAGAAGGTCAGACAGCAGAGGAGAACTCCAGTTCTTATGATGGAGAGAAGGACCAGGATTCTCATTTGTGGATCGTCAGAGTGACCACACTCAACATCTAGGTTGGTCCCGTTCCCAAACAGTATCTCCCCACATGAGGCCACAGCACAATGCTAAGTCCCAGCATCAGAGAGGCTGAGGATCTTCTTGGGGAGGTTGTAGACGAAGATCTGTGTAGGAGACCCAGACTCAGGGCTCTTCTCACACTGATCACGCCTGTCTCCATGGGTGTAAATGATTCCTGAGCAGGATTCTCCTGAGCCATGTCTGAACCAATAGACACTGTGTTCTCCTGCACAGGTCTCAGTGTGTATTGTACAGTTTAGAGTCACAGAGTCTCCTGGGAGGACTGACTCAGACAAAGGCTACTGTGCAACAGACATGCTGTTGGACTCTAAATCTGAAAGGAGTGACAGATTAAGATCATGTTGTGTCAATTGTTTTGGCCTACTAGATTTATTTTTCGACAATTTCTTATATTTAGAATTTCATGGATGCAAAATGAAAATCCCAAATAAAAAGCTAAGTCAGGTTACCTTTACAATCAAAACAGCCCCTTCTCCAAATTTGACTTTGCCCACTTCAATAGCACCGCAGTAGTATGTAGCTGAGTCCCCTAACTGGGTCTTGGAGATGTTCTCTCTTCACACTCAGACGTTTAGTCCCATTGAAGTCCTTGGTAAAGTTATATATCTTACAAATTTGTTTGAGAATTAGAAATATTATAAACAGTGACACCATCTTTGAATATACCGTCTTGGGTGGAGAAAGTCTACCCATGTGTACAACACTTCAACAATGGGCTAATGGGTGATTGGTTGAACTGGAACCAATCTTCTTTGTTACCGCCTGATTCAGACGACCATGGTCTTGTGGTCTATTGCACCCTACAGAGTCACACAGTCTACTGGCTGGACTCACTGAGACACAGGATGCTGTAGAATGCAAGTCATTGTCTTGAAGGTTTTAATTGTTTGGTGGTTTGTGGTTTTCTCACCTCTCTGGAGAACCCTGGGTCAAAATAGTAGACTATTAGTTTTCTCACCTCTCTGGAGAACACTGGGTCAAAATAGTAGACTATTAGTTTTCTCACCTCTCTGGAGAACCCTGGGTCAAAATAGTAGACTATTAGTTTTCTCACCTCTCTGGAGAACACTGGGTCAAAATAGTAGACTATTTGTTTTGTCACCTCTCTGGAGAACACTGGGTCAAAATAGTAGACTATTTGTTTTCTCACCTCTCTGGAGAACACTGGGTCAAAATAGTAGACTATTAGTTTTCTCACCTCTCTGGAGAACACTGGGTCAAAATAGTAGACTATTAGTTTTCTCACCTCTCTGGAGAACACTGGGTCAAAATAGTAGACTATTAGTTTTCTCACCTCTCTGGAGAACACTGGGTCAAAATAGTAGACTATTAGTTTTCTCACCTCTCTGGAGAACACTGGGTCAAAATAGCAGACTATTAGTTTCCTCAACTCTCTGGAGAACCCTGGGTCAAAATAGTAGACTATTAGTTTTCTCACCTCTCTGGAGAACACTGGGTCAAAATAGTAGACTATTAGTTTTCTCACCTCTCTGGAGAACCCTGGGTCAAAATAGTAGACTATTAGTTTTCTCACCCCTCTGGAGAACACTGGGTCAAAATAGTAGACTATTAGTTTTCTCACCTCTCTGGAGAGCCCTGGGTCAAAATAGTAGACTATTAGTTTTCTCACCTCTCTGGAGAACACTGGGTCAAAATAGTAGACTATTAGTTTTCTCACATCTCTGGAGAACACTGGGTCAAAATAGCAGACTATTTGTTTTCTCACCTCTCTGGAGAACACTGGGTCAAAATAGTAGACTATTAGTTTTCTCACCTCTCTGGAGAACACTGGGTCAAAATAGTAGACTATTAGTTTTCTCACCTCTCTGGAGAACACTGGGTCAAAATAGTAGACTATTTGTTTTCTTACCTCTCTGGAGAACACTGGGTCAAAATAGTAGACTATTAGTTTTCTCACCTCTCTGGAGAACACTGGGTCAAAATAGCAGACTATTAGTTTTCTCACCTCTCTGGAGAACCCTGGGTCAAAATAGTAGACTATTAGTTTTCTCACCTCTCTGGAGAACACTGGGTCAAAATAGTAGACTATTAGTTTTCTCACCTCTCTGGAGAACCCTGGGTCAAAATAGTAGACTATTAGTTTTCTCACCCCTCTGGAGAACACTGGGTCAAAATAGTAGACTATTAGTTTTCTCACCTCTCTGGAGAACCCTGGGTCAAAATAGTAGACTATTCGTTTTCTCACCTCTCTGGAGAACACTGGGTCAAAATAGTAGACTATTAGTTTTCTCACATCTCTGGAGAACACTGGGTCAAAATAGTAGACTATTTGTTTTCTCACCTCTTTGGAGAACACTGGGTCAAAATAGTAGACTATTAGTTTTCTCACCTCTCTGGAGAACACTGGGTCAAAATAGTAGACTATTAGTTTCTCACCTCTCTGGAGAACACTGGGTCAAAATAGTAGACTATTTTTTTCTCACCTCTCTGGAGAACACTGGGTCAAAATAGTAGACTATTTGTTTTCTTACCTCTCTGGAGAACACTGGGTCAAAATAGTAGACTATTAGTTTTCTCACCTCTCTGGAGAACACTGGGTCAAAATAGCAGACTATTAGTTTTCTCACCTCTCTGGAGAACCCTGGGTCAAAATAGTAGACTATTAGTTTTCTCACCTCTCTGGAGAACACTGGGTCAAAATAGTAGACTATTAGTTTTCTCACCTCTCTGGAGAACCCTGGGTCAAAATAGTAGACTATTAGTTTTCTCACCCCTCTGGAGAACACTGGGTCAAAATAGTAGACTATTAGTTTTCTCACCTCTCTGGAGAACCCTGGGTCAAAATAGTAGACTATTCGTTTTCTCACCTCTCTGGAGAACACTGGGTCAAAATAGTAGACTATTAGTTTTCTCACATCTCTGGAGAACACTGGGTCAAAATAGTAGACTATTTGTTTTCTCACCTCTTTGGAGAACACTGGGTCAAAATAGTAGACTATTAGTTTTCTCACCTCTCTGGAGAACACTGGGTCAAAATAGTAGACTATTAGTTTCTCACCTCTCTGGAGAACACTGGGTCAAAATAGTAGACTATTTTTTTCTCACCTCTCTGGAGAACACTGGGTCAAAATAGTAGACTATTTGTTTTCTCATACTTACTTTAGTTACACTTGATTTTTCTTGCATCCATTGCAGAACACCATTATTTGAAAGAAAACTATAATTATTTTGAACAGGTCATTCAGTGGTTACAGTACTCCAGATGACCCATAGGAAGGTTGTTATACATTGAACATGTCTTGTCTTGCAGTTAAGAGCATTGGGACAGTAACCGAAAGGTCGCTGGTTCGTATCCCCGAGCCGACTAGGTGAAAAATCAATGGATGTGGCCTTGCGCAAGGCACTTAACCCTACTTGCTCCGTTAAGTTGCTCTGGATAAGAGCATCTTCTAAATGACTAACATGTAAATGTATAAGGGTGAAAAGGGGTAGAGCTGTGGAAGTGTATATGGGATAAACAACGATAGAATGAAAGAAGTAAAATATATGTCGGTCTCATTCCCTATCATTCACATAAACATGCACTAACTGAAGTGTAACAGCTGAGACTGCATGACTGATTGGACCCCCCAGCCTGTTCAACCTCTCTTTCGTAACGTCTAAGATCCCCAGAGATTGGAAAGCTGCCGCGGTCATCCCCCTCTTCAAAGGGGGTGACACTCTAGATCCAAACTGTTACAGACCTATATCCATCCTGCCCTGCCTTTCGAACGTTTTTGAAAGCAAAATTAACAAACAGATCACCGTCCATTTCGAATCACACCGTACCTTCTCCGCTATGCAATCCGGTTTCCGAGTTGGTCATGGGTGCACCTCAGCCATGCTCAAGGTCCTAAACGATATTATAACCGCAATCGATAATAGACAGTACTGTGCAGCCATCTTCATCGACCTGGCCAAGGCTTTCGACTCTGTCAACCACCGCATTCTTATTGGCAGACTAAATAGCCTTGGTTTCTCAAAGACTGCCTCGCCTGGTTCACCAACTACTTCTCAGATAGAGTTCAATGTGTCAAATCGGAGGGCCTGTTGTCTGGACCTATGACAGTCTCTATGGGGGTGCCACATGGTTCAATTCTCGGGCCGACTCTTTTCTCTGTGTATATCAATGATGTCGCTCTTGCTGCTGGTGATTCTCAGATCCACCTCTACGCATACGACACCATTTTGTATACATCTGGCCCTTCATTGGACACTGTGTTAACAAACCTCCAAACGAGATTCAATGCCATACAACACTCCTTCCGTAGCCTCCAACTGCTCTTAAACACAAGTAAAACTAAATGCATGCTCTTCAATCGAACGCTGCTGGCACCCGCCCACCCGACTAGAATCACTACTCTCGACGGGTCTGACCTAGAGTATGTGGACAACTACAAATACCTAGGTGTCTGGTTAGACTGTAAACTCTCCTTCCAGACTCACATTAAGCATCTCCAATCCAAAGTTAAATCTAGAATCGGCTTCCCATTTCGCAACAAAGCCTCCTTCACTCATGCTGCCAAACATGCCCTCGTAAAACTGACTATCCTGCCGATCCTTGACTTCGGCGATGTCATTTACAAAATAGCCTCCAACACTCTACTCAGCAAATTGGATGTAGTCTATCACAGTGCCATCCGTTTTGTCACCAAAGCCCCATATACTACCCACCACTGTGACCTGTACACTCTTGTTGGCTGGTCCTCACTACATATTCGTCGCCAAACCCACTGGCTCCAGGCCATCTATAAATCACTGATAGGCAAATCCCCACCTTATCTTAGCTCATTGGTCACCATAGCAATGCCCACCCGTAGTATGCGCTCCAGCAGGTATATCTCACTGGTCATCCCCAAAGCCAACACCTCCTTTGGCCGCCATTCTTTCCAGTTCTCTGCTGCCAATGACTGGAACGAACTGCAAAAATCTCTGAAGCTGGAGACTCTTATCTCCCTCACTAACTTTAAGCATCAGTTGTCAGAGCACCTTACCGATCACTGCACCTGTACACAGCCCATCTGAAATTAGCCCACCCAACTACCTCATCCCCATATAGTTATTTATTTTGCTCATTTGCACCCCAGTATCTCTATTCACACATCACCTCTTGCACATCTATCATTCCAGTGTTAATACTAATTGTAATTATTTTGCACTATAGCCTATTTATTGCCTTACCTCCATAACTTGATACATTTGCACACACTGTATATATATTTTCTGTTGTATTTTTGACTTTATGTGTTGTTTTACCCCATATGTAACTCTGTGTTGTTGTTTTTATCGCACTGCTTTGCTTTATCTTGGCCAGGTTGCAGTTGTAAATGAGAACTTGTTCTCAACTGGTTTACCTGGTTAAATAAAGGTGAGATAAATAAAAATAAATAAAAACATAACCAATACACATGACACACTTTATCCAGTCTGCATCACTCTCTGGTTAGTGAGGTTCTCATAGGAGGCAATCTATCAGAAGGAGGATCCTCCTCTATTGGTCTCTATTGGAACCCTGCAGTAGTCCTAGAACACTTGTCTGATTGAGAATGTACTAGTTCTCCCATGACATCATCATAAAATGGCCCCTCCCCCTGAGCCCATAGATATAGAATAGATGGTTCTGTATTACACAACATAAGATGCTTAACTCGGAGAGATCACATGGAGTTCATTAGCAGTTCTTTGTGGTTTGTAACTGATTTCAGATAACTATGTACATCCGAGTAAGTTGATAAAGAACCGGTTTGCTGTGACTGCTAGCTTTCAGTAGGAAAATGAACAACATTAACAAATGTGAAAACAACAGACTGACACCAGATAGACATCCTGCTGAAAACCACAGAGACACAGAGAGCAGATAGGAGGGTCCTGTGTGTGCAATGCCAGCAGGCCTGACCAACGCCTAGATATGGCCTCGAGCAGATCGCAAGTACCTGTGAACTTGTTAGATGTGTGTGGGTGGATGGGAGAGTCATGTTATCAACACATCTAAAAGAAGGTCAAGACATTTCAGAGGAGATATGACTTGAAAAAAAGGTTTACTTATGCAAAGACTATCTGGAACTCAATTACAAAACTACACACTCAAACACATGAGTCATTGTCTTCATCATACAGATCACTCTGTCCTGTTTCATTTTGAGTGATTGTTGCTCCTTGTTACTAAGTTACACTTTATTATAACTATGTTGAGGTTAGTAGTAATGATCCAGTGATGATGACTGCCTGGCTTTTTAGGTGGTTGCTACTTAAAGCAACTGGAAATTATTTCTAACATGTTATAGATGTGTAATAAGCATTTAATAACTATATTACCTTGTTATAGATTCTTCATAGCCACACATTGTCTTTTTTGGCATTTGTTTGACTGCTATTTCGGCTAGACACATGAACTATCACAGGAAGGCAAGTTGTCTATGATACTTCATCAAATTAGTGAACATTTTGAACATTTTGACAACTACATGTTGCTGCCAACTCTACTGTTGAGGCAGTTATGGGGACTTCCATGTACACTGCTGCTCCCTGTTGAAAGACAAATGGATTGCAGTCCTGCAAGGTGCACTTATACATATTCACATTTTGTCAATAGTTTGTGAAAACTGCTCAGTTACTATGTGAACATTGTCATATTGAAAATCAGTCATTCAACCATATCAATTCTGTTCAAAGTATATTCAGATAAGAAGTTTATTTTTAGTTCAGTCTTTTCTTATGGAGAGAGAGAGAGTTGTGCTCTCAGTGACATGGATGTTTGTGGTTTTGATGGTGTGTGAAAAGAGAGTGTGGTGAGGACTGACGGTCATTGCTGGGGGTTAGAGTTGAGTTTACATGAGTGGAAAATCTATTTAGGGCAGTCATGACACCACAGAGAGCTGTGAAAAAGGATACAGCTAAAATAAGACACCTTGACAGGCTAAAACACCAGCAATAGATACATATTTACAGTTATTATGCAGCCAACCATATTTTTTACATTGAGCATAGGCTTGATATGGTTGTTGCACAGTGAATATGTGGGTGAAAGTGTTGTAGAAATGTAAGGACAAAAAATGAATGAAAATCAAACAATACCTGTATATGAAAGCATTTGAATGTTTTATTTGTTCCAAATTGAACAAAAGTATCAATGTAAAAAGGAGGTTTACAAAATACAAGTAATTGTATCTTACAATGAAAAAGCCACAGTCATACATACATACAGTGTAGAACACCCAAAATCAATGCAAGTTATTAAAGAGGAAAAGTTGACATTTCAGTCCATGTTTTGGCGTCTCACCCCAGAGTACACAGTGTCTCTCTCCATGGCGTTCCTCTGTCTCCCGGCCTTCAGTTTCTGGTGGACGACGTTCAGAGCGGCGTAATGGAGAGTATCAGGCTCTTGATCCTGAGAGGAATAGCAAAAATGTCAATCCAAATATTTGGTATCAGACTAAATATTGCGGTATAGTGAAACAATCCTTCTAATAAAACACATATTTTCATATTTTGATTGAAGGAAAAATACATTGATTCAGCAACAGCTAAAAAAGTGTTAGGTCAGGTTACCTGGTTATGATGACTGGGGACTGCAGGAGCACTTGGCTGAGGTTGCGTTCCTTTTAATAAAACACATTAATCAATATAATAATCATCACCAAACAATGGAGAGCCTTTATGACCAATTTTAACCAAAACATGTCAAATAATGTAACTGCACCAACAATTGATAAGCATACTGTATCTTGCACAATAATATTGCTTACCTGTGCACTTGCTCATCTTGTACAGAACGCAAGTAAGGACAATGATGAGGATGACACACAGACCCAACGCTACGCCCAGGAAGGACATGAACAGAAGATGGTCCTCCTTACAACCATCTGTGAAATATCAAATAGGGATAGAGACACTGAGACACTGAGGGATAAAGCCATGACAATGTTTAAGACACCAACAAGACTCGGCCTGATCTGAGAGTCATACTTTCTTCTCTCAGATACAAAGATATCTGAATGATAAAGAAAAACAAAAGTATATGAATGATACCTTGCCTGCAACCTAAATAACATTGATTATATAGATTATAATATAACAGAATGTCAGAAGTATCACTTACGGTCAATGTCCAGCTTGGTCCCGTTCCCAAACAGTATCACTCCACATGAGGCCACAGCACAGTAGTAAGTCCCAGCATCAGAGAGGCTGAGGTTCCTCTTGGGGAGGTTGTAGACACAGCTCTGTGTAGGAGACCCAGCGTTAGGGAACTTCTCACACTGATCAAGACTGTTTCCATGGGTGTAAATGATTCCTGGACGGGATTCTCCTGAGCCATGTCTGAACCAATAGACACTGTGTTCTCCTACACAGGTCTCAGTGTGTATTGTACAGTTCAGAGTCACAGAGTCTCCTGGCTGGACTGACTCAGACACAGGCTGCTGGAGCACAGACATGCTGTTGGACTCTGAACCTGAAGAGAGTGAGTCACTCAAGTAAGACTAAGTGGGTGAAAAACATGAAAAGCCATGTAATCATCACTAGCATTTGATGAAGCAGTTGAACGAACATATCAACATACAGGGCCACACAATTTGAAATTGAAGAAAGACATTGTGTTACCTTTGACAATTAAAACAGTTCCCTCTCCAAATGTTTGCTCATAGATGGCTGTAATGGAACAATAGTATGTAGCTGAGTCCCCTGGCTCTGTCTTGGATATGGTCAAGTTATAGCTGTAGACTCCTCTCCTCACACCCAAACGTTTGGTCTCAGGAAAGTCCTTGATAAAGTTGTTGGAATAATAACTGTCTTGACCCACATAAAGAGATGATGCCATGCGGAGGGGTTTCTGTCCAAAACTCTGCTTGAACCAATCAAACCTGGTCACAGACACGTTGGGACAAAAGCAAGTGAGAGTCACAGTGCCTCCCAGCTCAGTAACCATCACAGGGTCTGGTTGGATTACGTTTGGTTTGGTAAAAGCACAAACTGTCAAAGCAAACAAACAAAATGGATCAAAGACAAAGACATGGATAAACCATTTCTACACATTACACACAGAATATCCCACTTCACTTATATTCAAACTACATACTACAAATTATTAAAAAGGAATTCAATTAAAATGTCTTACACTCACCCAAGTTGATGTAAAACAAAAATACCTCTCTATTCATCATTGTAACATCAGTCCCTTCTGCACTGTATAGTGTGTGGTTCTGACAGTGGAGCACTTTATATGCACCTTATATATGAAGGCACTTTACATGTAGCCGTCATACAGTAGGAGGGAACACTAAAACAAGATTTTATTGGCTGAATACAATCTTAGAAGTGTGTCCTCTAGCTTACCATAGTTTGAGCTTCCCGGGAACGACTTTTTAAGAAGGCATTATAAAGCAATTCAGAGTCACTGGATCAAGACAATCAAATATTGGCTTGATACGTCTGTTTATTTTTTGAGAGAAATGAAACATTTACTGAAATGATTTCTCTTTTGATGTTTGGACAGGAAACAGTGAATGATCTCTAGTGCTGTTAACACTAACAACCCCAACCCAGCCCAGCCCAAGGGTTAAAGTAATCCATAATGTAAATTTACCCACCACTGCATAAAAGCTGCATTTCTGGCTCTTGGTTTTCATCATAAGCCTCCAACATTAATACTAATATTAGTTTTAACAGCAATACCATTGAATAATATGTGTTTTTGTTGGACTAATTTTAAACCTTTGTTCAATCCTTATCTGCACTTTGTCCTCTTGTTGAACGCTTTAGGGTTCTTCAACGTTTTCAACTCGAGACCCAACTGAGAAATTGACTCTCCTCCCGTGACCAAAATCGACCCCCAATGACCCAAAGTAAGAAGAACTAGTGTGTGATTATAGATGTATTCTCATAACTTTGGACCCATAGTTTAAGAAACCCTGCACAGTTTAGGGTTTGTAAAATGCATTTAGCTTGTTGTTTGTGTTCTTGACATTATTTGCACATCTAACTGAAGGGCAGGGGTATGGTGTTTACCGTCCAGATGAACAGTTGAAGAGAGGTGTGAATAGTACCCCCTCCCCCCCATGCCCTCACCCAGGCATTTACTCTTACACACAAATATTTTGCCCATATTATCTGTTGGCAGGTGGACTGGAAATCTGGTGAGAAATACTGAGAGAGAGAGAGAGCGAGAGAGCGAGAGAGAGAGAGAGAGAGAGAGAGAGAGAGAGAGAGAGAGAGAGAGAGAGAGAGAGAGAGAGAGAGAGAGAGAGAGAGAGAGAGAGAGCATAGGGTACATTTCATCCCCCAGTGTTAGTCTATGAGAGACCCAGTGATGTTCACCTCAGCAGGTTTCACTCTACACTTAGCTGCTCCTTCCTGTCACTCACACCACAGGAAGTGATGCATAACCTCACTCGCTCCTCCTCTACCTCAGACCCCAATCATATTCTCCTTCTCGGAATAGGGGGCTTTGATCAGTGCAAAGCCAAGATAGGAAATACTAAGGGGCGAATAACATCATGACAAAGGCTATTTTGGTTTAACTCTTTGTCTTTATAAGTGATCAATACAATGCAATTGTCTACTGCTGGGTACTTTGCCCCTCAGGGTCATCCTATAAAAAATTTACCAAATCACTAACACACACAACAGAGATCTAAATTAAGAGAGGCCAAAAGAGGCAACTACTCCTCTGCGGCAATTAAACAGTTGTGTTTTTACTTCTAACTCCTCCTCTCTAACCACACCCTGTACCACTGAGCTGTGTGGCCTAACTGAGAGGTACAGTGGCCCTGCTGTACAACTCAAAAACACTACAGAGATATTTACTGATTGACATTTCAATAGATTTAATTTAACTACACAGATACAATAGAGCTAGATTTAAACTTGTATTCAAAGATATGGCCAACCAATTTTCCTCCTCTTCCATCCTCCTCCACTTTGTCATCTTAAAGCGGCATACACTACATGGGGGTCCAGCTCATTCTCTCTTCGCCATCTTCCTCTTCTTGGAGCTGAAATTCAGGGCGGCATAATTCATCTGGATCTTGGTTCTGTAGATTTGCAAACATCATGACAAAGACCAAAGTTGTAATTTTCACAGTTTCTGAATTGCTTATATTTCAGTATTTAATGATACAGTATTTACCTGATCATTTTGTGGTTGTCTTTGAGAATCAGGTCCTGAATATGATATAAAAGAGAGACGAGAGAATGGATTAACGGATCATTCCATTCTAGTGAACTCATTGACTCTTCTGATCGTCAGTTTACAGTATATCATGGGAAGAACATCCACATTTGAAGTGTAGTTCACAGGTCCCATATTATCATGAAATGGGCTCCTGCTGTGTTTTGTCTGTTTGTGTCTCGTATGATCTTGAGGACCAGGATGAGGATGACTATCAGTAGAACATCAGTCACAACACCCAGGATCACAACCAGGGGAAGGAGGTACATGGTTCCATCACCATCCTCTCCTACTAGACTGATAGTTCCATTACAATGTCCTGTTAGATGACATTTTATTAAATCACTTGGTGAACCTTTAATGACAGACCTCAACATTTTGCATATTTGTTTATTATTATTATTATGTTTTATCTACATGAGAAAGAAAGACAAATTCACTCTCTTTAGATGACTCCTGTATTTCCTCACCTCTGTTGTGCCCTATAACATCGAAATAATTATGAATAAATAAGTATTTTTTCTCAAAATAATAATGATAAAAAATATGTCCATCAATGGTTTGCCTGTGTTTCATGATAACTCCTGAATAGGTTGATAAACATTTTCAAATGTATCAAAAGCCAGATAAATAGTTGATAACGTACCTTGAATTTTTAGAACTGTTGCATTGACAAAGACCACGTGGCTATGTGGATACAATCCACAGAAATACATGCCACAGTAGGCTATTTCCACTTTTGTGATTTTGAGAAAGATAGTGGTGTTGTTGCTGAATATTTCAAAATGGCTCCTTTGAAATCCATTGTGGAGATCAGGTGTTGAATTAAAGCCGTACATAGATGAGATACAGACAGGCTCTGATCCGTTGACTTGCTTGAACCATGCTGTGTGTCCCACAGCCGTTGTAACATTGGAGCACTGCAAGGTGATGGTATCCCCAATACGGACCACCATAGTCTGAGACTGAGAAACCAAAACAGAGACCAAACCTGAAACACAGAGAACAAAGTTAATGACTATAATCGCTGATATCACATGTACATGTTAGAAATCAGGAAGAAGTGCTGCACTGAACATTCTGGTTATACTTGACATATGCAGTCAATCTTACTCTCAGTCTCCATGTTAAATTTAACAGTAAGTAGTTTACTTACTTAATCCATAGAGCAGTAGAGCTTGTAGGAAGGTTCTGGCCATTATGTGTGTAGATCTATTCTGGTTGTGAATCAGACAACACCTCTTCATACACTCTGAGATCACAGTGAGATCAACAGGGATTTCATTGGTAGGGGGCGTGGTAGTTGGTATTGGACCACAATGTCTATTTACAGAAAGCAGAATTGACACAGATGTTTTATATGGAGTGTAAAAACAGAAGTGTAGCATATTTGTGTTGAATCAAAATGGAGATAGCTGTTTGGGTTCGGTTGGGTTCATATAGGTCAGTGTTTTACAAGCTAGAGTTTGCGACCCCATGTAGTGTCGCCTGATTTAAAAATGGGTTCAAAAGAAACAATTTACAAAACCTTTGTTCATAGAATTGGGATTACTTCAGTAACCTCCGGTAGCTGCTAATTGCGGTTGATATAAACAGAGCAGTTTCAGTTTTCTTCCTACAAATGTGTCTATCTTTTGAACGGTTTAAGTTACAAAATATTATGACCCTATTACTGAAAGATAAGACTTTTAGTGTAACGTGTACTCTGGGAGTCGGTAAGCAAGTACAGGGAGTGAATTTAATAATACATAATACACGGAACAAAACAAGAAACATGAGTAGCGTACAGACATGAAACACAGGAACAGAATCAATAACGCCTACGGAATGAACCAAAGGGAGTGTCATATATAGGGGAGGTAATGAGGAAGGTGATGGAGTCCAGGTGAGTCATATAATACCGCGCGTAATGATGGTGGCAAGTGTGGGTAATGAACAGTCAACTGGCGACCTCGAGCGCCGAAGAGGGGGAACGGGAGTAGACATGAAAGTACCCCTACCCCACGATGCGCGGGAACCTGTCGAGCCAGCCGAGGCGCGGGAACCTGTCGAGCCAGCCGAGGCGTGGGAACCTGTCGAGCTAGCCGAGGCATGGAAGACTGTTAAACCAGCCAAGGCACGGAAGACTGTTAAACCAGCCGAGGCATGGAAGACTGTTGAGCCAGCTGAGACACGGGAACCTGACGAGCCAGCTGAGGAGTATAGAAATATTTTATGTATCATTAAGGCAAATGTAGGGAGATGCCAAAGGTAAAATATAATAAACATGTTTGATATTTTATAATCCAGATGCATGCTTAAATAAGGAATATAGCCATGCAGTATATAACTGAGTTATTAAATGAATGTATGTGCTCTTTCACAAAAGCTCTCAACCTATAACCTATATACTTATTATGGACATAGTATGCTTTACATTAGTTCTTTTTTAAGAAGGGGCCTGAGCCACGCAACCAATAGAATGATAGAAGGAGAGGCTTCATATAGAAAAAGCATTCATGACCTTTTGGAGTGGACATTGTGTGACAGCTGGACGTTGAAAAAGAAGGGTGGTGCAGAACTAAAATAAGTTAGGAATTTGCCATAAGGGGGTAACTGTATATGCCATGTAAGCATGTTTGTGCATTTGTGTGTGTATAAAAGGGAGCGCTAAGCCAAAGAGAGACAGTCATTCCATGGAACTGCTCGGCTTTTGTTATTAGATAATAAAAGTCTAATTTTTGGATTCACAAGCTCCAGTTTCTTGAGAGATATTTTTGAGTTGACTACTTTTGAGTCAAATATTTCTACGACATATTTAGCGTGCTTTGCCAGGAGTTGACAACAAGGACCAGAGATGGTGAACACCTGCGGCTGTGAGACGGCTTGGACGGACCATACAAACAAAGCGGCCACTTGTAAAAAAGGTAAGCCAAGTTCTTACTTATATAGTATAAAGTTTGTGTGGTTCGATCCGTGGCCCGGCCTCAGCTGCAGAATACCAAGTAGGTCTCTCCAAATTTAAGAACCAGAAAATTAGCAACTGGGAGCTTTTGCATTTAAAATGCATGTTAAAATGATGAAAAGCCTCGAGGGTTGCAATAAGTAGAAAATAGTTTAAGTAGATCTGCTCGGTAGGTGGATGGTCTGCTTGGGTTGGTGTGGATCAATCATTGTGGTTGAGTGGGGTGGGTTATCTGTCTCGTTTGAGTTGATCATTTGGTCAGTGTGATTGCATCTGTTTGACTAGAACGACTGTTTTGACACGTCTTGTACTCGTCGATGTCACTCGGTTGTTCGTCTGAACCGTTTGTTCAAATGATTTGATTCAATTGTTCGTCCTGCTGGTCATTCTGTTTAATCCATTGTGATTTGATTGGTTGTGGTCAAGTTGGATGATTCATCTGTCTCATTCAGGTTGCTCATCTGGACAGTCTGATCGATCTGTTTGATTCGATTGCTCAATTCGTGCATTCAATCATCGGGGTCACTCGGCTGCTCATCTGATGCATTTGTTCGATTCGGTCGATTCATTTGATTAATCTTGCTGATCACTTTGTCTGGGTCATTTCGGCACGGGCGGCTGTCCATCTGGTTGAGCGATCAGACAATATCATGTTAGAAAGTCCTACGGATACCGCTCTAAAACGTGTCGGGGAAGTGAATCGTTTTTTAGGACTGCTTAGGTAGGCGAAATCCTGTACAAATATCGCTTTTTCTCTGTGTCGAGGAAGTGAATCAGAGAAAGAGGGCAGAATTTACAGGTCACTTAGGAAAGAGTAGGATAGGTAGAAGTCCAGGTGTGTCGAGGAAGTGTATCACCTAGGGGGCTAAATAAATAGAAATCCTGTATAAAACTGTTTTCTTGTGTCGAGGAAGTGTATCAAGAAGGGGTTAAGTTTACAGGTAACTTAGACAAGTGCGTGAAAGTGTGAGAGTGCAAGTGAGTGTGAAAATCTCTGTCCTTGGTGGGGAAAGGTTGACGCACCTTTCCTGGACCGTTACTTAAGTGTAACCTGGTAGGAGGAACGCACCCGGTCTCACATCAGGAGAGAAATAGTGAATGGTGTGTGGATGCTCATAGGGGTAGGAACACACATACAGTGGGGAAAAAAAGTATTTAGTCAGCCACCAATTGTGCATGTTCTCCCACTTAAAAAGATGAGAGAGGCCTGTAACTATGACAGACAAAATGAGAAAAAAAAATCTGGAAAATCACATTGTAGGATTTTTAATGAATTTATTTGCAAATTATGGTGGAAAATAAGTATTTGGTCAATAACAAAAGTTTCTCAATACTTTGTTATATACCCTTAGTTGGCAATGACACAGGTCAAATGTTTTCTGTAAGTCTTCACAAGGTTTTCACACACTGTTGCTGGTATTTTGGCCCATTCCTCCATGCAGATCTCCTCTAGAGCAGTGATGTTTTGGGGCTGTCGCTGGGCAACACAGACTTTCAACTCCCTCCAAAGATTTTCTATGGGGTTGAGATCTGGAGACTGACTAGGCCACTCCAGGACCTTGAAAAGCTTCTTACGAAGCCACTCCTTCGTTGCCCGGGCAGTGTGTTTGGGATCATTGTCATGTTGAAAGACCCAGCCACGTTTCATCTTCAATGCCCTTGCTGATGGAAGGAGGTTTTCACTCAAAATCTCACGATACATGGCCCCATTCATTCTTTCCTTTACACGGATCAGTTGTCCTGGTCCCTTTGCAGAAAAACAGCCCCAAAGCATGATGTTTCCACCCCCATGCTTCACAGTAGGTATGGTGTTCTTTGGATGCAACTCAGCATTCTTTGTCCTCCAAACACGACGAGTTGAGTTTTTACCAAAAAGTTATATTTTGGTTTCATCTGACCATATGACATTCTCCCAATCCTCTTCTGGATCATCCAAATGCACTCTAGCAAACTTCAGACGGGCCTGGACATGTACTGGCTTAAGCAGGGGGACACGTCTGGCACTGCAGGATTTGAGTCCCTGGCGGCGTAGTGTGTTACTGATGGTAGGCTTTGTTACTTTGGTCCCAGCTCTCTGCAGGTCATTCACTAGGTCCCCCCGTGTGGTTCTGGGATTTTTGCTCACCATTCTTGTGATCATTTTGACCCCACGGGGTGAGATCTTGCGTGGAGCCCCAGATCGAGGGAGATTATCAGTGGTCTTGTATGTCTTCCATTTCCTAATAATTGCTCCCACAGTTGATTTCTTCAAACCAAGCTGCTTACCTATTGCTGATTCAGTCTTCCCAGCCTGGTGCAGGTCTACAATTTTGTTTCTGGTGTCCTTTGACAGCTCTTTGGTCTTGGCCATAGTGGAGTTTGGAGTGTGACTGTTTGAGGTTGTGGACAGGTGTCTTTTATACTGATAACAAGTTCAAACAGGTGCCATTAATACAGGTAACGAGTGGAGGACAGAGGAGCCTCTTAAAGAAGAAGTTACAGGTCTGTGAGAGCCAGAAATCTTGCTTGTTTGTAGGTGACCAAATACTTATTTTCCACCATAATTTGCAAATAAATTCATGAAAAATCCTACAATGTGATTTTCAGGATTTTTTTTACTCATTTTGTCTGTCATAGTTGACGTGTACCTATGATGAAAATTACAGGCCTCTCTCATCTTTTTAAGTGGGAGAACATGCACAATTGGTGGCTGACTAAATACTTTTTTTCCCCACTGTACGTACTTCATCCACAGTTACTAAATTACCCCAGTGACCTATATGAAGCATTTTATTTTATTGAGAATGTGAAGCAGTATAACGTCAAGAAAAAAATATATTGCCAAATTACTCACTTGGACTGTGAGTGAAGTGTCCATGGTCACCCCTAATTGAAAAACAAAACATATATTTGTTGTGTATTATTGTTTGGCATTCATACATGATATAATATTAATTCATTACATTAATATATGGCATTCATATATCATATATTTTGTATAAAGTATAACAACTTAATCACACTACTTACTTTTTTGCAGCGCTCTCCTCCACAAGATAATGTATGTTGCTATCAAAAAAATAATGATAACAATCAGAACAAACATGATGTAATTCAGCAATCCTGCTTGATTCTCTTGAGAAAGAGAAAAATACATACATATGTTTAAAAAGAGGGAATTCTTAACGTTGCTGACCAGAAACCCCCACATATAATTTAAAATAACTGTACCTACATTTGGTGCCCCGTTTGAGGAGAAGACATACTTTTCAGAATGTTTATAAAAAAATATCTCTATATATATAAAATCAGCTCTTAAAAGGTCTTACCCTCAATGTCCAGCCTGGTTCCATTTATTTGAGTTGATGATTCATTGGCTAAAGAGAACCACACAACATTTTGACATTCAGAAATTCAATTTGGAAACATAGTTTACTACTAAACTTTCTGTTTCTTCACTGACCTTGAATCATGAGATATGGACCATCACCAAAACCTTATTCATTATACCAGAATATTCGACAATGATACGATCCAGCATCAACTTCTCTGTTGGGAGGCATTGGATCAGCATTCTCGTCGCATCTCCTGTCAGTACCTTTTATGTAGGGAAGCTAATGATCCATCATGTATGACATTCCTGGGAGTGTTTAAACTTGTATTTTGTATTACCATAGCATTTTTGTATGTCCTCTATAGTTATGTACTTGAAAATGTATCAATTTACCAATTCGGCCACTTGGAGGCCACTTGGGTACATTTGGGCAAACTCGTGAGGGACAGCTGGGTAACTTCATACTAAATATTATGTAGCTCCCTCATTCTTGAAGGTATCAGTCTGAAACTTTGCACATACATTGTTGCCCTCTTGTAGACAACATCTACATTACATCCAGCTTCCTATCTGAATGTATGGCTTTTCTTTTTCATGTCAAAGATGATGCAGCCAAAATAAATATAGGAATCGTATGTTTTTGTTTTGTTTTATCTTTTACCAGATCTATTTTGTTATGTTCTCCTACATTAATTTCACATCTCCGCAAACTTCAAAGTGTATCCTTTCAAATAGTATCAAGAATATTCATATCCTTGCTTCAGGTCCTGAGCTACAGGTAGTTCGATTTTGGGTATGTCATTTTAGGCAGAAATTGAAAAGAAGAGTCTGATCCTTAACAGGTTATTAATCATATTGTATATTTGTATATGTGGTCGCAGAAATGTACTGCAGACAGAGAATAGAGATGTACGGAGTGTAAAAATTAATGGTTTATTATGTTTAAAAAAACACAGTCATACAGCAAAAATGGGATTCTCTATCAGATGTTACAATAAAGATTTGTTACAATAAAAAGCTGTAAAAAGTTATGGCTATTTAAGACATTACAGGATCATTATATAAATCTAACATATAGACAATGTTAAAGTAAAATTTTCTTTGTTGCATTGTAAATTCCATACCAATTTCAGTTACTAAAAGCAGTTTTATTAGGCTACCAATAGTTAAATGGTTCTTCTTGGAGTCTTTGTGACAGTGGTGATACCTTTCACTGCTGCTGAAGGTATCTGACCTCAGAGTACACTGCATCTTCTCTGCTGGTCTTCTCTCTTGCTCTTCTAGAGGAGGAGTTATTCTTGGGGGTGAAACTCACAGCTGCATAGTTCAACACGTCACTGTCTTGATTCTGAGGGGGGTGGAGCCATGAGGAAATACATTATGATGATATCATGATCTACTATATAATGTTTCTATTCTCCTGTGGAAGAAAACACTCTACAAAAGACATGACTGTTCAGACTGTACACCCACTACAATGACCTGACAGTCAGTGAAACAGTGACAGACAGAAGTTCCATGGAAAAATGAACAACGATCACAAAGATCAGTAGGCTACATCTTGTTACTTCCAAAAAAAGCTTAATAACATAAAAAGCACACATAAGCTGAATACTAGCTGTTAGGAAAGTTAAATAGCAGTTGTAAAGAAACACTCTTGTACAAACTGAATATATACTGTATGTATACATATTGACAAAATTACCTGATTGCCCTGGGACTTCGGGACATCTGTCCTCCCTTGAAAGAGATTGAAATAGAGGAATGCCAGCTGTTAATGTGAAGACAATCTATTTTTCTGTTTAACCTGCTTATAAGTTTGATGTTGAATTGATGTTTGCAAAATGTACATTTGTGACTCATTTCAGGAAACGAGGCGTATGTCGCACATCACTACTTCACAGGAGAGCCATTTGAACGCAAACTTTTTAATTAAATCAAAATGCGTTTTTTGGCAGAAATGCCTTCTGGAACATGTGAACTTTCATGTGCCTTAATAACAAACTTGTATGCCATCTGTAAATAAGAATAAACATTTAAAATTACGAGCCTAGTCGGTTTAGCCACAGAAAAGACAGCAACCTTCCTGCTTGCCATGATTGGCTGAGATAATGAGTGGGCTTGGTCTGCCATGTTGCACACTTCTGTCTATTTGAGCTGGTCAGTACTTTCCCACTCAGTCTCCCGAGTGGCGCAGTGGTCTAAGGCACTGCATCGCAGTGCTAGCTGTGCCACTAGAGATCCTGGTTCGAATCCAGGCTCTGTCGTAGGTGGCCGTGACCGGGAGACTCATGGGGCGGCGCACAATTGGCCCAGCGTCGTCTAGGGTAGGGGAGGGAATGGCTGGCAGGGGATGTAGCTCAGTTTGTAGAGCATGGCGTTTGCAACGCCAGGGTTGTGGGTTCAATTCCCAAGGGGGGTATTAAAAATTAAATGTATGCACTAACTGTAAGTCGCTCTGGATAAGAGTGTCTGCTAAATGACTTAAATGTAATTCTGTCTAACACTGCTTTTTAAAAATATATATAGCGTAGTAGAACTGCATATGTGTTGCTCTCCACTTTCTGGAGGACCGAGGTTTGAAATCAGTGGAATTAGAGTATAATAGCTAAGGAGATGGAGAAAACACCTGTCTCCGGATTACGTCTTCAAACTAAGGGCAACCATGGCATCCGTGACAGAGAGTGAGAAGCGTCCGTCCATGGATACGGGTAAGATAGTCTAGTTAGCTACATTTTCATATATTACACATTTCTTATTTTGTCAGAAAGTAGTTTTCATTTCAAGTTAAAGTGTACTGTTAGCTAGCTAGCTAACGTTAGCTGGCTAGCTCGCTAGCTAACGTTATGTGTATGATCTGTGTAGTAATATTATTCGTAACTCAGAGCCATTTGCTTTGCTAGTTATAGCCTAATGTTAGCTAGCTAACATTGAACCTGGTTGGTTAGCTACCTGCAGATTCATGCATGTTACAGGAGGGGGTTACAGTTCCGGAGCGACCCACTACGTGTCATCCTCCGACAACCTTATGCACCTCCTCACTCACAGTCTGGACTAATCATCATCCTATTGGTGTCACCTGTGTCTATCTGGTCACCTGTGTATTTATGTCCTCACTTCCCTGTCTTCCCTTGCTCAGTTTTCTCTGCTAGTTTCTTGATGTCAAGCAGTACAAATCAGTGTCTGATCACGATACGGAAGTACAGGTACGTGAGAAGTATTCTCCCTGTTTCATTGTTGTTTTCAGTCATAGTTAGTTGCTGTCAGCCTGTTTTTGGAGACCAATTTGCTCCACCTTTATTTTTTGTGATAAGTCTGTTATTTTGTATCCTGGCTTTGGGACCACAAGTAAAGATCCTTGTTTCACCATCTTTGCCTATCCTGCACCGCACCTGGGTCACACCTCACACCACCCCTTACACATGCAGGGTAGTAACATCATGAGTTGGGATTATGGTTAATTGTTTAGCTAGCTAACTACCTACATTTCTTAACAAAAGACTCCACTATGCAAGTAACCATTTCAATAAAATGTTAATGAAAACTGTTGATAGACGCAGCTGGTAAATTCGCTCTGGCTAGCTACTCCGATTTCAGAGCACTCTCGACTGAGTGTGCCAGAGCGCAGAATAACTGACGAATTTACGAAAGCTCAACACCCGTTGAATATGGCCGGTGTCAGTAAACGTTGGCAAAAAATTATAAATTGTTGCCAGTAGCACAGTTGCCGTCACCAACCCTCTGGATAACATAAAAACAGCCTATCCAGCTCTGCTAGGGCAAGTAAAATGGTCAGTGAGCTGTCCTCTCATTTGTGTCTGGAAGTAGCTAGCAAGCTAGCCAACGTTAGCCAGTTAGCTTTGGTGCTTGACTGCTGGTGTTAGGACAGAACGCTCTGATCAACCCTTAAAGAGATGGGTGGGGCTAAAGCTTAAGAGGGTGTGAACGATGCTGAATGGGTGTAGAGAAAGAAGGGCTCTCCAGTAGTAGTACCAAAACATTCAAAGGCCATTTTCTCCAAAGTGAGGTTACATGTTTATCAACTTCCAAAGCAGAATTACTTTCCCATTGTTCCTCAACTGTAGTGTGTGATATACAATTTTCTAGCTCTGAGTCTCTACTTTTATCCAATGTAAAAAACACAATTTCAAATTGTGCTACATAAGACCGATTTGAGCCGATCGGTCACATTTTATTGACATGAAACATTACACATGATATAAAGAAATACCTCTACTATCTCTGTTCCGAGTCTTGCACAGTGCCCAGACCAGCAGAAGGGTCACTATCCCCAAAACGATGTTGGACACCACCAACGACAGAACAGTAGGACTCAGATCAAATGGGGAATCATGCTCTGGAACTGTGGAGAAGGTATTGGTAAATTCATATTGTATTAATTAACTCTTATTAGTAAGATCATCAAACAGTAAAATATTGCACCAATAAACTAATGATGGTATAGCTTTATCTTGTTCAGACAAAAGTATGTAATATATACATTTTTTATTCTCATGCATATTTCATTGTGGCAATTTACAGATTAAATGGGAATTACCTTCAATATCCATCTTGGTCCCGTCTCCAAACAGTATCTCCCCACATGAGGCCACAGCACAGTAGTAAGTCCCAGCATCAGAGAGGCTGAGGTTCCTCTTGGGGAGGTTGTAGACACAGCTCTGTGTAGGAGACCCAGCGTTAGGGAACTTCTCACACTGATCACTCCTGTCTCCATGGGTGTAAATGATTCCTGGACGGGATTCTCCTGAGCCATGTCTGAACCAATAGACACTGTGTTCTCCTGTACAGGTCTCAGTGTGTATTGTACACTTCAGAGTCACAGAGTCTCCTGGCTGGACTGACTGAGACACAGGCTGCTGTACAACAGTATCAGTGTTCAACTGTGCACCTTTGAAATTAATAAATAATTATTAAATATTACATCCACAAAAAAATTTAAAATAATTTACCAGCATTTGTTTTACTCTTACAAGTGATTCTCCTAATACTGAGTACGGTCACATGCACACAATAATGTGATTATTGTGGATAGTCAGATTAATATAACAGTTTGAATAAAAAGTTTACATGCTTTGCAAAAATGACGATTTCCCTAATAATCCTGTTTACATGGACACATCTGAAATCAGGCTACCTGATAGCACTCTGATAAATGCAGAAAATCGGCAATCAAAATAAAAGTTTGACCACAGCGAACATGTTATTTTTGGGAAGCATATGTCATTCTGAGTTAGGACATACAAAGTTTGTAGCTATGTGAAAACTACTTTTAAGATGCATACATTCAGTTGTTCTGAACTCACTTCACTCGCGCTAAAGGGGTAGGCTCGCTCGGCTGGTGCTAGCACATGCACAGATCAAACACACCGCTGGAACGCAGATTAAAGTGATTACATGTCCTAATAATTCTAAAGATTGCTCAGAAAACCAGGTGTTTTAATCGGCGTATCCTTGCTACGATAATGACCGTAAGCCAATTAAGATAAGCAGAGTAAGGTGTTTACAAGACTAAAACCATACTCAGCCTTCTGCCATAATCAGTTAATATCAAATTATTAGTGTGCATGTAAACGTACTCATTGTAAATACTGTGTGATCGTTACCTTTAACCATCAAGGCAGTTCCAGGTCCAAACTCTACAAAGTGTAAGCGCGAAACTCCACAGTAGTATATTCCAATGTCCTCTGGCTTCATAGCAGATATAGTTAGGTGACATTTTCTTGTTTCTATCAATACAGCAAAACGCCCATCCTTGAATTCATCAAAATATTTGAGATATTTATAATAAATGTCTGCCTTTGCCACACACTGTAGTTTCTTGCCAGTGGTCATCTTGTACCACACCATGTGATCAACATTACTGGTTACATGGCATTCAACTGTCACGTTGTCCCCCAACTTTGCTGCTAGGAATGGAGCAGGCTGAGAAATCTCAGATGATTTAGTCACATCTGAAACAAAATCAGGTATTTCCATTGACAAAAAGACAGTATACCAAACACATATTATTGAACCTAGCTTGAAAGTAGACTTTCTTAGGAAATGTGTCACTTACAAGAGTTGCAGAGAAGGAGAAAGACCAAGAGCTCAACCATCTTGACCTCGACCCTAGCTTTTCTGGAGCAGGAGTGATTTGTTTAGTGCATCCTGTACTGTCACAGACTCACACATCTTATGTCTGATTGTTCAGATCTAGGTTGTGTCTGATTGGTCTGTCAGATTGTTTGTTCCGCTGAACACCTGATTGGCTGCCCAGTAGGTCATATGTGGAACAGGAACAGTCTTTCTATGAAGTTTGAATCAGTGTCACTTTGCAAGAATGGATACAAGAAAAGACAACCTGAAAATATGACGTTAGGATCAGAGGGTCACCCATGTTGTGAGCTAGTAAACTCAATCCTACTTAGGGACTTTCCTGTCTACACTTTGACTTCACAGTTCAACTAGAGGGTCATTTTTTTAACAGTTTAATATATCTTAGCATAACATATTATGAAAATACACTAGGGTGTAATAACAAACTCATAAAGGAAGCAGTAATTTATGATCAGCAACCTTTATTCAATTAAGAGGCAATTTGCATATTTACGACAGTAGAGAAACAATGAAAGCCTACTCATCGAATATTCTAATACAAGTTGCTTTTCTAGGTTACAAGTAGAGCTATTTCCCATTTTACTTAGCTGTTATTTATGTACTGAAAGCAGTTGTTTTACCAGTCATCACAAGGCCTTCAAAGTTATTTCTAATGTATATGGATGTGGTTTCCATTCAATGTGGTGAGGTTCTTCACATGTCAAATCAAATCAAATCAAATCAAAGTTTATTGGTCACATGCGCTGAATACAACAGGTGCAGACATTGCAGTGAAATGCTTACTTACAGCCCTTAACCAACAGTGCATTTATTTTAAACAAAAAAAGTAAGAATAAAACAACAACAACAAAAAAGTGTTGAGAAAAAAAGAGCAGAAGTAAAATAAAGTGACAGTAAGGAGGCTATATATACAGTAAAATAAAGTGACAGTAGGGAGGCTATATATACAGGGGGGTACCGTTGCAGAGTCAATGTGCGGGGGCACCGGCTAGTTGAGGTAGTTGAGGTAATATGTACATGTGGGTAGAGTTAAAGTGACTATGCATAAATACTTAACAGAGTAGCAGCAGCGTAAAAAGGATGGGGTGGGGGGGCAGTGCAAATAGTCCGGGTAGCCATGATTAGCTGTTCAGGAGTCTTATGGCTTGGGGGTAGAAGCTGTTGAGAAGTCTTTTGGACCTAGACTTGGCACTCCGGTACCGCTTGCCGTGCGGTAGCAGAGAGAACAGTCTATGACTAGGGTGGCTGGAGTCTTTGACAATTTTGAGGGCCTTCCTCTGACACCGCCTGGTATAGAGGTCCTGGATGGCAGGGAGCTTTGCCCCAGTGATGTACTGGGCCGTACGCACTACCCTCTGTAGTGCCTTGCGGTCAGAGGCCAAGCAGTTGCCATACCAGGCGGTGATGCAACCAGTCAGGATGCTCTCGATGGTGCAGCTGTAGAATTTTTTGAGGATCTGAGGACCCATGCCAAATCTTTTTAGTCTCCTGAGGGGGAATAGGCTTTGTCGTGCCCTCTTCACGACTGTCTTGGTGTATTTGGACCATGATAGTTCGTTGGTGATGTGGACACCAAGGAACTTGAAGCTCTCAACCTGTTCCACTACAGCCCCGTCTCACTCCTGCTGCAGTTAACTGACCTCAGAGTACACTGCATCCTCTCTGCTGGTCTTCTCTATTGCTCTTCTATAGGAGGAGGAGTTCATCTTGGGGATGAAACTCAAAGCTGCATAGTTCAACACGTCACTGTCTTGATTCTGTGTGAGAGAGGTGGAGCCATAGCAATACATTATATTGGTCACATCTACTAGAAAAGTGATACAACAAAGAGTTTACCTGATCGACTGTTGGGGATGGTGATCTATCAGTTGCATCTTAAAATAAAAAACAAGAAGACCATGTTTTTTTTTTACATATACAAGATATCTCGCTAAAACAATCAATATGGCTTGGACAGCGTAAACAATTTTAGTCAACGAAAAATTCCACAACAGCAAGTATATTAGTGTAACTAGTAATATGCATGAAACATGCAGAACAACAGCAAGTCTGACTCTACCTTTAGGCCCTCTGGTCCTTTCATTGCATATCCCACATGTCAGTAGAATGATGACAATCACAAACACAATGTTTGATGTGACCAGTGCAAGAGCAGTGTGAGTCAGGGGGAAATCATACTCTGAAACCAAAGGATTACATGATTTATTATGGTCATTATCTATCAATGCAACATTAAATGAATATAGTAATAGTCATTTCTTCAGGTAACATGACACAAACGAAGTCAAAGAATTACCGTGAATGTCCAGCTTGGTCCCGTTCCCAAACAGTATCTCCCCACATGAGGCCACAGCACAGTAGTAAGTCCCAGCATCAGAGAGGCTGAGGTTCTTCTTGGGGAGGTTGTAGAAACAGCTCTGTGTAGGAGACCCGGCCTCAGAGCTCTTCTCACACTGATCACTCCTGTCTCCATGGGTGTAAATGATTCCTGGACGGGATTCTCCTGAACCATGTCTGAACCAATAGACACTGTGTTCTCCTGCACAGGTCTCAGTGTGTATTGTACAGTTCAGAGTCACAGAGTCTCCTGGCTGGACTGACTCAGACACAGGTTGTTGTATAACAGTCTTTCTCTTTTAAGTTGTGCCTGATAAGAAAGTTAAATAATAGATACAACGGAATAAAATAACTAATTACAAATATGCTGAGTACATACAGCATATAAACAAAATAAAGTATTTTGTTATATGTTCAGCTGTCAGCATTAACAAGATTCCATCAGCAAACAGCAAATTATTCAAGAAAATCTTCCCACAATTGTATGTCCCAATGTCCTCTTGCCTTGTGGCAGAAATGTTGAGGTGAAATGTGTTTTTGCCAGCCAACACAGAGAATCGCCCATCATCAAATTCATTGTAGAATTGCACATCACTCTGGTACTTGGAAGATTTAGCAATGAATTGAAGCACTATGCCGGTGGTGAGTTTGTACCATACCATTTAGTTGATGTTCTCACTGGTCATGTGGCAATCAATAGTCACATTGCCTCCTTCTGGAAAGAAGCAGGCTGAACAATGATTTGTGTTTGAGATGCACCTGAATTAAAATAATAAATGTACCATGTTGAAAACACATACCAAATATAGTAAGAACCTGTAATGTATGTTTAACAGTTATAAGATATTTAAATGTTACTTACAAGCTTTCCAAATGAAAAGAAAGATGAAGTTTGTTCATCTTGCTTGTTTCTTCAAGTGATGAGATTGACCTGTGTGAAATGCAGTCTCTCTACTGAAGAGAAAGGAAACTTGCGTTTGCTTTCATTGTTTGATCTCCGTTACCGTCTGATCTGGATGATCAGATTTGATTGGCTGGCTGGTAGGTCACGAATTTAACAAACACTGTCCATTCATGTTGTTGTACAGCTTGAACATGTGTTGCACAACTTCGTCACATTGCAAGTTTGAATACGTGACCGACCAGCTCGATTCGGTCTTCTGAAGCAAAATTTTAAATTGTGTTTTTTACAATGAATAAAATTAGAGACTCAGAGCTAGAAAATGGTATATCATACACTACAGTTGAGGAACAATGGGAAAGTAATTCTACTTTGAAAGTTGATAAACTTGTAACCTCACTTTTGAGAAAATGGCACTTGAATGTTTTGGTACACCTACTGGAGAGCTCTTCTTTGTCTACACCCATTCAGCATTGTTCACACCCTCTGAAGTCTTAGCCCCACCCATCTCTTTAAGGATTAACATATGAGACCATGTACTAAACAACCAAAGATTTAAAGCCTAAAGGCTGGTATATACTACGGGTGTATTTTGCTCGCCCTAGCAGAGCTGGGTAGGCTGTTTTTATGTTATCCAGAGCATTGGTGACTGCAACTGTGCTGCTGGCAACAATTGAATTACGCTTTTTGCCAACGTTTACTGACACCGGCCATATTCAACGGGTGTTGAGCGTTCGGAAATGTGTCAGTTATTCTGCGCTCTGGCACACTCAGACGAGAGTGCTCTGAAATCGGAATAGATAGCCAGAGTGAATTTACCTGCTACATCTATTGACAGTTGTCGCATTGACATCATGAGCATTCTATTGAAATGGTTACTTGCATAGTGGAGTCTTTTGTTTAGACATGTAGCTAGCTAGTTAAACAATGAACCAGAATCCCAACTCATAACGTTACTACCCTGCATGAATCTGCAGGTAGCTAACCAACCAGGTTCAATGTTAGCTAGCTAGCTAGCTTGCTAATATTAGGCTATAACTAGCAAAGCAAATGGCTCTGAGATATGAATAATATAACTACACAGATCATACACGTAACGTTAGCTAGTGAGCCAGCCAGCTAACGTTAGCTATCTAGCTAACAGTTCAATTTAACTTGAAATGAAAACTACTTTCTGACAAAATTAGAAATGTGTAACATCTGAAAATGTAGCTAGCTACACTATCTTACCCGTATACATAGATGGACGCTTCTCCCTCTTTGTCATGGACGCCATGGTTGCCCTTAGTTTGAAGATGTAATCCGGAGACAGGTGTTTTATACAACAGCCTTCTGTGTGTTCTCTTTTCAACTCCGTCTGCATATTTGCAATCAAACTCCAGAATTTTCTCCATCTCCTTAGCTATCATACTCTAATTCCAATGATTTCAAAACGCGTTCCTCCAGAAAGTGGAGAGCAACACTTACAGTGGGGAAAAAAAGTATTTAGTCAGCCACCAATTGTGAAAGTTCTCCCACTTAATAAGATGAGAGAGGCCTGTAATTTTCATCATAGGTACACGTCAACTATGACAGACAAATTGAGATTTTTTTTTTCAGAAAATCATATTGTAGGATTTTTTATGAAGTTATTTACAAATTATGGTGGAAAATAAGTATTTGGTCACCTACAAACAAGCAAGATTTCTGGCTCTCACAGACCTGTAACTTCTTCTTTAAGAGGCTCCTCTGTCCTCCACTCGCTACCTGTATTAATGGCACCTGTTTGAACTTGTTATCAGTATAAAAGACACCTGTCCACAACCTCAAACAGTCACACTCCAAACTCCACTATGGCCAAGAACAAAGAGCTGTCAAAGGACACCAGAAACAAAATTGTAGACCTGCACCAGGCTGGGAAGACTGAATCTGCAATAGCTTGGTTTGAAGAAATCAACTGTGGGAGCAATTATTAGGAAATGGAAGATATACAAGACCACTGATAATCTCCCTCGATCTGGGGCTCCACGCAAGATCTCACCCCATGGGGTCAAAATGATCACAAGAACGGTGAGCAAAAATCCCAGAACCACACGGGGGGACCTAGTGAATGACCTGCAGAGAGCTGGGACCAAAGTAACAAAGCCTACCATCAGTAACACACTACGCCGCCAGGGACTCAAATCCTGCAGTGCCAGACATGTCCCCCTGCTTAAGTCAGTACATGTCCAGGCCCGTCTGAAGTTTGCTAGAGTGCATTTGGATGATCCAGAAGAGGATTGGGAGAATGTCATATGGTCAGATGAAACCAAAATAGAACTTTTTGGTAAAAACTCAACTCGTCGTGTTTGGAGGACAGAATGCTTAGTTGCATCCAAAGAACACCATACCTACTGTGAAGCATGGGGGTGGAAACATCATGCAAAGGGACCAGGACGACTGATCCGTGTAAAGGAAAGAATGAATGGGGCCATGTATTGTGAGATTTTGAGTGAAAACCTCCTTCCATCAGCAAGGGCATTGAAGATGAAACGTGGCTGGGTCTTTCAGCATGACAATGATCCCAAACACACCGCCCGGGCAACGAAGGAGTGGCTTCGTAAGAAGCATTTCAAGGTCCTGGAGTGGCCTAGCCAGTCTCCAGATCTCAACCCCATAGAAAATCTTTGGAGGGAGTTGAAAGTCTGTGTTGCCCAGCGACAGCCCCAAAACATCACTGCTCTAGAGGAGATCTGCATGGAGGAATGGGCCAAAATACCAGCAACAGTGTGTGAAAACCTTGTGAAGACTTACAGAAAACGTTTGACCTGTGTCATTGCCAACAAAGGGTATATAACAAAGTATTGAGAAACTTTTGTTATTGACCAAATACTTATTTTCCACCATAATTTGCAAATAGATTCATTAAAAATCCTACAATGTGACTTTCTGGATATTTTTTCTCAATTTTGTCTGTCATAGTTGACGTGTACCTATGATGAAAATTACAGGCCTCTCTCATCTTTTTAAGTGGGAGAACTTGCACAATTGGTGGCTGACTAAATACTTTTTCTCCCCACTGTATGCAGTTCTACTACGTCATATCTTTCGAAAAAGCCGGGTTAGTTTGGATTACCTACACATACTGACCAGCTTTGTTATAGACAGAAGCGTGCTACATGGCATACCAATCCGAACTCATCTCTCGGCATGTCCAGCCCACTCATTATCTCAGCCAATCATGGCTAGAGGGAAGGTTGCTGTCTTTTTCTGTGGCTTAACCAACTAGGCTCGTAATTTAACCATTTTATTCATATTTACAGATGGCATACAAATGTGTTATTAAGGCACATTAAAGTTCACATGTTCCAGAAGGCATTTCTGCCCAAAAACTAATTTAGATTTTTTTAAAAATTGTTTACGTTCAAATGGCTCTCCTGTGAAGTAGTGACTTGCAACATATGACTATGTTTATTTTTATTTTTTTTACTGAATGTGACTACTGTGTATTTATCCTTTAAGGAGGCTCTTTCTTCTTGGACCAGATGATGATGATGATGAAACTTGACATCACACTTAAAACTGTCATGAAAATATTGGTCTACTGTTGCTAAAATGGGCATCTTGAAGAGCAAGTATAGAGTATGTGATACAACTGACTGACACTACTGAGACATCCTGCTGAGAGAGAGAGAGAGAGAGAGAGAGAGAGAGACAGAGAGAGAGAGAGAGAGAGAGAGAGAGAGAGAGAGAGAGAGAGAGAGAGAGAGAGAGAGAGAGAGAGAGAGAGAGAGAGAGAGAGAGAGCATAAGGGACATTTCATCCCCCAGTGTTCGTCTATGAGAGACCCAGTGATGTTCACCTCAGCAGGTCACTAACACTGCAACAGAATGAGGCCTGACTATGGCCTGTCCTCCTTCTGTGGTAGTGGCTGTTGTGCAACTTTCACTATGAGTAGTTCTGTTGCAGGAGGCCTAAAGAATTTACCATAACATGATGTTGTACTGCTAGACTTCACATAATTAAGTCAGCTTTGACCTACACATTTGTGTTGAGAGGCCTTTGTTGCACTAAGGGGCTGTTTCACACCCACTAACTGGTGTGAACAGTAAGGGGCCCTAAAGGACAAAGTAGAGAGCAGTGTGGCTGAAGGTCAGTCTTCCTGTGTTAAATGTCTATAAGAGGTTAGTTTCCATCAGTGGAAAGTTACTGCAACACCTCCACCTTCACCACAAAGCTTTGTAAACAGACCATAATGACAGTTAAGAGCATCCGTCTGTACAAAAAGCCATATCCTAATTTTATGCATTGAGTTCAAAATATTCAAATTCAAACAGTTGGAAACACTTTATTTTTCTTTACACGAGCAATTGGTTTACTGTTGCTAAAATGGGCAACACAAATAAAAAAAAAAAAATAATAATCTGTCACTGTGCCCTTGAGCATGGCACTTAATCCTTATTGCTCCAGGGGTGCTGTACAATGGAGACCCTGGCTGTGAACCCACTCCCTGCGAATGCTGGGATTAGCAAAAAAAATAAATAATTCATTACACTTGTGTGTACCAAGACAAATATAAGCACCCCCCAAATTATTAAATGTTTGTCAGAGAAGCAATGCAATCAATTATTTCAACTTTGTATAACAAAAAAGCTATGACCACTGTTTTCATCACATTTGACTACTTATGCATTCGTAGATAGAGTTAATGAAGCTAAAACTAGTTAATAAAGAGTTATCTAGTACACTGCTCAAAAAAATAAGGGAACACTAAAGTAACACATCCTAGATCTGAATGAATGAAATAATCTTATGAAATACTTTTTTCTTTACATAGTTGAATGTGCTGACAACAAAATCACACAAAAATTATCAATGGAAATCAAATTTATCAACCCATGGAGGTCTGGATTTGGAGTCACACTCAAAATTAAAGTGGAAAACTACACTACAGGCTGATCCAACTTTGATGTAATGTCCTTAAAACAAGTCAAAATGAGGCTCAGTAGTGTGTGTGGCCTCCACGTGCCTGTATGACCTCCCTACAACGCCTGGGCATGCTCCTGATGAGGTGGCGGATGGTCTCCTGAGGGATCTCCTCCCAGACCTGGACTAAAGCATCCGCCAACTCCTGGACAGTCTGTGGTGCAACGTGGCGTTGGTGGATGGAGCGAGACATGATGTCCCAGATGTGCTCAATTGGATTCAGGTCTGGGGAACGGGCGGGCCAGTCCATAGCATCAATGCCTTCCTCTTGCAGGAACTGCTGACACACTCCAGCCACATGAGGTCTAGCATTGTCTTGCATTAGGAGGAACCCAGGGCCAACCGCACCAGCATATGGTCTCACAAGGGGTCTGATGATCTCATAAATAATAATAATAATAATAATAATATGCCATTTAGCAGACACTTTTATCCAAAGCGACTTACAGTCATGCGTGCATACATTTTTGTGTATGGGTGGTCCCGGGGATCGAACCCACTACCTTGGCGTTACAAGCGCCGTGCTCTACCAGCTGAGCTACAGAGGACCACCTCATCTCGGTACCTAATGGCAGTCAGGCTACCTCTGGCGAGCACATGGAGGGCTGTGCGGCCCCCCAAATAAATGCCACCCCACACCATGACTGACCCACCGCCAAACCGGTCATGCTGGAGGATGTTGCAGGCAGCAGAACGTTCTCCACGGCATCTCCAGACTCTGTCACGTCTCTCACATGTGCTCAGTGTGAACCTGCTTTCATCTGTGAAGAGCACAGGGCGCCAGTGGCGAATTTGCCAATCTTGGTGTTCTCTGGCAAATGCCAAACGTCCTGCACGGTGTTGGGCTGTAAGCACAACCCCCACCTGTGGACGTCGGGCCCTCATACCACCCTCATGGAGTCTGTTTCTGACCGTTTGAGCAGACACATGCACATTTGTGGCCTGCTGGAGGTCATTTTGCAGGGCTCTGGCAGTGCTCCTCCTGCTCCTCCTTGCACAAAGGCGGAGGTAGCGGTCCTGCTGCTGGGTTGTTGCCCTCCTACGGCCTCCTCCACGTCTCCTGATGTACTGGCCTGTCTCCTGGTAGCGCCTCCATGCTCTGGACACTACGCTGACAGACACAGCAAACCTTCTTGCCACAGCTCGCATTGATGTGCCATCCTGGATGAGCTGCACTACCTGTGCCACTTGTGTGTGTTGTAGACTCCGTCTCATGCTACCACTAGAGTGAAAGCACCGCCAGCATTCAAAAGTGACCAAAACATCAGCCAGGAAGCATAGGAACTGAGAAGTGATCTGTGGTCACCACCTGCAGAACCACTCCTTTATTGGGGGTGTCTTGCTAATTGCCTATAATTTCCACCTGTTGTCTATACCATTTGCACAACAGCATGTGAAATGTATTGTCAATCAGTGTTGCTTCCTAAGTGGACAGTTTGATTGACTTGGAGTTACATTGTTTTGTTTAAGTGTTCCCTTTATTTTTTTGAGCAGTATATATATATATATATATATATATATATATATATATATATATATATATACATATTTACATACATATACACATACATACATATAAATACATATACATACATATATATACACATCCTTTTAGCTCCAGGTAAATATTGCAATCCTTCAGCCATTCCTGGACCTGTGACCAAAACGATTAGTTACCGGAGTGTAACTCCAGTTCTATGAGTGGAGCGGAGCCCCATAGGGGAGCTCTGCTCCTAGTGGTTTACCCTCTGCCCTAAGGCAGCAGCAGCCTGAGACAAAATTATGCACACACCTACAGCCAATAGGAGTACAGGTGTCCCTATAAGAGGGGATGCCTCCCCTCAATCAGCCTCCCGAGATATTTTTCTTCAGCGAGACTAGAGAGGGTCGGCAGGGCCTTAAGTCCTATGGGGCTCCGCTCCACTCATAGAACTGGAGTTACACTCCGGTAACTAATCGTTCTATATCGTGGAGCTCCGCCCCATAGGGGAGCTCTGCTCCTAGTGGTTTAAGGCGGAGCGTAGCACTCCAAAATGTACTCCCTGCCGAGCCTAACACTTCCCATCGAAACGAGAAAGTCAGGCCTAGCAATGGCTGCAACCGAGTCCCGCAGTACTGCAACTAAAAACCCCTACGGGCGTCACAATATACCGCGTCATCGGTTAAAAGACCCGCCCCACCTAGTCCAATGGCAATGCCAATGACTAGTGGGCAGATCACCAGAATAGAAGCCATACTAATCTGTACTAGCAGATAGATGTGCCTCAATATCCTGTGAAAACACTACCGACCACTAATGGAATGACACCAAGTGTCACTCTACATTGTAAACGCGGTAGCCGCCTCACTCACTCAATGGAATCCCAGAGATTAGTGGACAGGAACAAAAACATGAGTCATACTAACTGAACAAGCAGATAGATGACCTCACATTCTGTTAATCAACGCATGCCTCTACTGTACTGACCCTGTCAGTCAGGATTCATGCCACAAAATATGTTTTCTTATCCAAAGCGGACCTGATGGAAACCCTGTCCATAGTCCTGCTTTTCCCTCTCTTCCTAGCTCAAGATCTCCCTTCAGCTATGCTGAGTACAGACCGAGCCAAAGAGTTAGAAAACACATCTGTCCAAAACACGTCTTCCTAACCAAAGCGGACCTGATGGAAACCTGTGTCCACAGTCCTGCTTCTCCTCTCTTTCTTGCTCAAGATCTCCCTTCAGCCACGCTGAGTACAGATCGAGCCAGAGAATTAGAAGACATATCTAAGAGATAGAAACTGATAAATGGAGACGGCGTCAACCAGGATGCTGCTCTACAGATATCCTCTACTCCTGTTCCTCTGAAAAGGGCAGTAGAAGCCGCTACTCCACGAGTGGAGTGAGCTCTGATACCCTGAGGCAATTGCCGCCCTGCTGCCTCATAAGCTGTCTCAATGCCTTCACAAAGCCAGTGAGACAACCTCTGTTTTGAAAGTGGTCTACCTAGTGCAGCCGCACCGTGACACACAAACAACTGAGGCGATGACCTAATCGCTGCTGTGCGCTCGACGTAACACGCCAAAGCGCGTACCGGGCACAGGCGATGGAGCTTTTCCTCACTCCTCTCTCAATGAGGAGGAGGAGAAAAAGCCCACAGCTCCACGGTCTGTGACCTATATGAACTCTTAATAACCTTCGGCACAAATGCCGGGTTAAGACGTAACACTGCTCTGCTCAGGTCACCATTGATGGCCAAGCAGTCAGGTCTCGTCGAAAGAGCACACAAATCACTGACCCGCTTAGCTGTAGTCAAAGCGAGCAACAGTGCTGTCTTTATAGACAGCATCTTGAGGGGTATTTGATTCAATGGCTCGAACGGCGACTTACATAGCGCTTCGAGTACCAAAGCCAAATCCCACTGAGGAAGCGTGACTCTAGGTGTTGGCCTAAGTCGCCGCGTTCCTAATAGGAAGCGTTTCACTAGAGGGTGGCTAAAGACATTGTCTCTGCCAAAACCCTCATGACAAGCTGAAATCGCTGCTGCAAACACTCTAATCGTGGCAGGCGATTTTTGCTTATCAAACATGAGCTGTAGAAAAGAGAGAATACTCTCCACCTGACAGCTCATGGGGTCTACACCTTGTGTGACACACCATCGTGAAAACACGTTCCATCTACTGGCATACATCTTAGAAGTGGAACTGGCACGTGAACCCTGTATGGTCCTGATCACTGCATCAGATAACCCACGGCGCTCTAGCCTGTCCCTCTCAGCAGCCAGGCCTTCAGTGGTTGGCCGATTATGGGCAATTTCCCTATCGTGGCAGCCGCCTGAGACAACGCGTCCCGTCGATGTGGAATTGGCCAAGGTGGCACAATCAACATCTGACTCATCTCCGCAAACCAAGGAGCCCCCGGGCGATCGGGCGCTATCAGTATCACTGACAGCCCCCCTGACCTCACCCTGGCTAGCAGTGGGAGAATGCAGGACAGCGGAGGGAATGCATACAGGAGAACTCTCGGCCACGGTTGGTGCACAAAGGCGTCCCTTCCCAGTGGCGGTTCGTCCTGTTCCCTCAGAGAGAACCACAGAGGACATTGCACATTCACGCGTGACGCGAATAGGTCCACCTCGGCTCTCCCGTATTGTTCCCAAATCTGGAGAACAATGTCTGGATGCAGACACCACTCGTCGTTTCGAGGACCCCCTCTTGACATGAGGTCTGCTCCTACGTTCAAGTAGCCCGAATGTGTGCTGCTCTCAATGAGCGAAGGTGCTCGTGAGCCCACAGCCACAATTCCTCTGCCGCCCGATGGAGAGCAGGAGACCTGACTCCTCCCTGGCGATTTATGTGGGCTACTGTGGTCCGGTTGTCTGACCAGACCAGCACATTGCGACCCCGAAGGGTAGACGCGAAGTGGGTCAGAACCAGTCGAACCGTTTCCAACTCCAGGAGGTTGATGTGATGACCTGATTGAGGCCACACACCTCCTATCGCTTGTGTCTGACATGTCCCTCCCCATCCCGTCAGGGACGCATTCGTGAATACTGGGATGTGAGAGGACACCTTTCCTATCGGGACTCCGTGCGTGAGAACGCGCGAGTTTCTCCAATAGTTTAGGTCTGCACTGAGCGAGAGGGGAACCACCACCAACCGATGACGTTGACGCAATGGGTCTAGTCTTAGTTGGGCGAACCATCGCTGCATCCTGCGCATATGCAGGAGTCCCAGCGGAACCACAGAGTGGGCTGACGACATGAGACCCAAAAGTGACATGATCGACAGCGCCGTCACCGTGTGATTCGGACGACACTTCCTTAGGGCTAGCAACAAGGCTACCCTTCGGGGGTCCAAAATTCGAGCCCTCATCCTCACAGTGTCTAGCTGTATCCCCAGGTAGACAATCTGATGAGTGGGCCAGGGCGCGCTCTTTTTCCAATTCACAGCAAACCCCAGACTTGTGAGATGCATCACTGTCTGTGTTGTGTGAGTGATCGCCAGCTCTGCTGACGGGGCGAGAACCAGTAGGTCGTCCAGGTAGGCTAGTAGCCGTATTCCCTGACGACGCAACGGTTCCAATGCCGCCTCCACACACTTGGAAAATGTGCGAGGTGCCAGGGCGTACCCAAATGGCATCCTCGTGTATTCGTACGCCACCCCTTGAAAGGCGAACCGCAGAAACTTCCTGTGACGCGGCTGAACCGGCACATGAAAGTACGCGTCCTTTAGGTCTATGCTCGTACAAAAGTCCCCTCTCTGGACACATTCCAGCAGACGTTTTGTCGTTAGCATTCGGAAGGGCCGTTTGGTTATGCTTTCGTTGAGAATGCGTAAATCCAAAATAGGCCTCACTACCCCCGTCTTTTTGGGCACTAGGAAATAAGGCAAATATAGCCCTTTGTTCCTTTGCTCCCGGGGAACTACTGTCACCGCCTCCTTCACCAAAAGTTCCGTAATCTCTGCCATCAGAGCGGCCACTTTGTCTGGCGTTTTCATCACCGTCTCCACCACTCCCCTGAACGGGGGTGGGGTCCGGTGGAATTGGAGAGCATAACCCTTCTGCAACGTCTGTTCTAGCCAGCGTGAGAGGGTGCAGCTTCTTCGCCACTGCCAACAATGCAGAGAAAGTGGCTGGGCGCGAAGCTGTGGTGCATCCAGTAGGAAGGACCTGTATTCCTCTAGGGCCCTTACCGCCACTGTTCCCCAACATTGAAGTGGTGGAACAGCCCAAGGTGGGCCTCCCGTGAAAGGGAGAGGAACTATCAATGCGTTCTGAGAAAGAAAGAGGAGTAGGGACGTCGGTTAAACCCGTAACCGTCGTATTCCTGCCCTCCTTGAACGCATCGCGGGTCTGAATTGCGCTGACCGAGGCCACAGCCTGCGGCAGGGCACCATCCCCAGCAAGCGATTGCGTCATCTTAGGTGACTGCAATTCGCTATCAGAGCCCTTCACTACAGTACTCCTAGAAGTCTGTAGTATGAGGTCTCTATGAGGTAAAACAAGGCGGCGCCTTGATACCTTCTTAACTTTCACCTTCTGTGTGTGTTCAACTCTGCACCCCTGGTAGGTTGATTCACGCTCAGTGTGGTGAGTACTGGCTCGTTCTGTCAGGGGAGCTGATACTTTGGTTATACCCATAACGCTAGTAATCCTGCCCTCCGTGAACGTAGCATGGGTCTGAATCGCATTAACCGAGACCTTGGTCTGCGATAATGCGCCGTCCCCAGATAGCTGCTGTGTTACAATGCCTGGGGGCGCCGATACTCTGGGCACCTTGGTGACCGCGGTAATCGGGCCCTCCGTGAACGCAGCATGGGTCTGGCTCGTACTAGTGGAGACCTTAGTCTGTGCTAGTGCGCCATCCCCAAATAGCGGCTGCGTCCTCATGTCAGAATCTGACCGGGACTGCTGCCTTCTATGTAAAGCACTTCTTATACGTGAAGTGTGATGTGACGACCTGATTGAGGTCTTCTGGATACCTACTCTTAGTGCCTGTTCAGCAACGCACCCTCGGTGGGCTGAACGGCTCTTAGAGTGGTAAGGAAGAGAGGGTGAGATTTGAACGCTCTCGGACGTATTATGGAAAAGAGGCTCTTTTTTGACAAAGTCAGGTGGAGCCAACTCTTTATTAAACACATCAACAAAGCTATTACATCAACACCCATCCCTTCAACCGAAGGGTGGGGGGGAACAGTGGGCACGTTCGACACCATCGATGCGTCCTCCATCCTCTCCCCCGCGTCCCGTCACGTACGCCTCCTCTTGCCTCCCTTGGAGGGCCAGGTCGGCGTCCTCGTCACCTCCCTCGCCGGCTGTAGTGGGGCTACCGTAGCTGCTGGGAGGCCCGTTCCCTTGCTGCTCGTGGCCGCCGGATGACGCCGATTACGCCGCCTCGTCGTAGACCCCGGTCTACTTAGAGGGGCGGAGGTAGATGGCCTTTGGGGAGGAGGGGGGCCGAGTCGTCCTGCCAACGGCAGGTGCTTGGCCAACTGCTTCTTCTCCTCCTCTAACTTAGAAAAACGCTCCGTCGCCTCTTTGACTGCAACCCCAAAGAGGACGTCGTCAGAGAGGGGGGCGTTCAAGAGAGACGTCCTGTCTGCCTCTTTCATGGATGTCAATGACAACCAGAGGTGTCGTTCCCCGACCACCGAAGTGGCCATGGACCTCCCCGCGCAGTCTGCGGACGCCTGTGTCAGGTGGAGTATGGCGCCAGAAATCCTGGACGCCTCCTCCACCTCCTCCGGTGCCAGCTCTGTCTTACCCATGGTTAAACGGGACAGAGAGGCCGCCAAGAGGGCAATGTTGTTAGCTGCTGCTACAGCTTGGGCTCCCAACCCAAAGGACTTCTCTAACAGCGACGCTGTGAGTCGGTCCTTCTGGGATGGCAACGTGGCCTTCTTGGAAGAGGGCCAAGGGCTCGAACCCGGTACGAGATACGCCGCCATGGCGCTCTCTAACCTGGGGATTCCCTGACCCTGAAACCTTCCTTCCACTCTCGTGAATGGGAGATACGCTTTTACAGGCGAACGCGCCGCTAAAGGTGCCTCCCACGAGCCCTCAACGTACCTAGCCAAAGAAGGCATGGCAGGAGCCACTGGCTCTGCCGCCTTCCTTGGCCTGGAATAAGGACCGCCCTCCATCATATCAACCTCCGGTGCGGAGGGAAGAGGGGGCAGCCTTATTACCAGCCGTTGGGCAGCTCTCTCAATGAGACCCGGAAAATCCGATCTCAGAGAGGCTGCAGCGAAAGAGAGAGCTTCTGATCTCTCAGAGCTCGTATCCCCTTCGCTATAGGGACTACAAGCCCTCTCGCTCTCCAAAGGAAAGGGGGGCTTGAAAGTATGAGGGACGGGGTCCGACTGTTCCATTGGAATGCCAGACCCCTCCTCAAAGTCCCTATCTTCCCCCGAGTCTGCGCCGTCGGACGACGCCTCTGAAGCAGAGGCTAGTATCGACAGCACATCCTCAAGGGGGATGTCCTCCCTGAAAAACGCCCAATGCTGCTTCCTCTCCTTTAAAGAAAGGAGGGCGCAGGAGGCGCAATTCGGGGGACTGCAGACGCCTTCCTTGGCATGCTGGGATCCCAAACACACGAAACATAGGTCGTGGTGGTCACCGGCCGCCATGGAAGTGCATCTGCACTGAGCTCTGAAAAGAGCTTTTGGGGGTGGAAAATCTCCCGGTGTGCTCATTTAGACGACGTTGATGACTGGAATATCAACAGCGTTTTTTTCGTCCTGAGTCTTCGTGCTTCGTCTCTTCTTGGCTCTTCAGTCTAGTCATCCAGTCGCTGAAGAAAAAGGGAGGCTGATTGAGGGGAGGCATCCCCTCTTATAGGGACACCTGTACTCCTATTGGCTGTAGGTGTGTGCATAATTTTGTCTCAGGCTGCTGCTGCCTTAGGGCAGAGGGTAAACCACTAGGAGCAGAGCTCCCCTATGGGGCGGAGCTCCACGATATAGAACCAAGCTTCAAATGGACAGTACCAAAACAAATGATCTAATGATTCTGTCTCTTCGCAGCAAAATCTGCAGAGCTGGGAAGATTGTATCCCCCATATAAATAACATTCTATTGGTAGCAAGAATTCTGTATAATAATTTAAATTGAAAAATTCTAAGTTTCTGGCTCTTGGTTTTCATCATAAGCCTCCAACATTAAATACTAATATTAGTTGTAATCGCAATAGCATTGAATAATATACCTTCTTTTTTTTCCATGAAGGAAGAGTTGGCAAAACTATTGAGATGACACTCAATCTTTATCTGCGAACCCTCACTTGCCCCTCCTCTACCTCAGACCCCAATCATATTCTCCTTATAAGGTGATTCTCGGAATAGGGGGCTGTGATCAGTGCAAAGCCAAGACAGGAAATATTATCATGACAAAGGCAATTTTGGTTTAACTCTTTATGTGTCTTTATAAGTGATCAGTATAATGCAATTGTCAACTGCTGGGTACTTTGCCACTCAGGGTCACCCTGTAAAAAAATTACCAAATCACTGACACACACAACAGAGATCTAAGCTAAGAGACGCCAAAAGAGGCAACTACTCCTCTGCAGCCATTAAACAGTTGTGTTTTGACTTTCAACTCCTCCTCTCTAACCACACCCTGTACCACTGAGCTGTGTGGCTTAACTGAGAGGTACAGTGGCCCTAATGTACAACTCAAAAACACTACAGAGATATTTACTGATTAACATTTCAATACATTTAATTTAACTACACATACAATAGAGCTAGATTTAAACTTGTATTCAAAGATATGGCCAACCAATTTTCCTCCTCTTCCATCCTCCTCCACTTTGTCATCTTGTAGCAGCATACACTACATGGGTGTCCAGCTCCTTCTCTCTTCTCCTCTCCATCTTCCTCTTCTTGGAGGTGAAATTCAGGGCGGCATAATTCAATGCATCTGGATCTTAGTTCTGTAGATTTGCAAACACCATGACATAACCAACATATGTTATTTTCATGATTTTTGAATTGCCTGTATTTCAGTACTTAATCATGCAGTATTTAACAGATCATTTTCTGGTTGTCTTTAAGAATCAGGTCCTGACTATGATATACAGTATATTCTGAAAGTATTTAGACCCTTTTATTTTTCCACATTTCGTTATGTTACAGCCCTTTTCTAAAATTGATTGAATCTATTATTTTCCTCATCAATCTACACACAATACCCCAAAATGACAAAGCAAAAACAGATTTGAAAATGTATTACAAATAAAATAATACACCTGAACCCTGGCAAGACGGAGCTGCTCTTCCTCCCGGGGAAGGACTGCCCGTTCCATGATCTCGCCATCACGGTAGACAACTCCGCTGTGTCCTCCTCCCAGAGTGCGAAGAGCCTAGGCGTGACCCTGGACAACACCCTGTCGTTCTCCGCCAACATCAAGGCGGTGACCCGCTCCTGCAGGTTCATGCTCTACAACATTCGGAGAGTGCGACCCTGCCTTACACAGGAAGCGGCGCAGGTCCTGGTCCAGGCACTTGTCATCTCCCGTCTGGACTACTGCAACTCGCTGTTGGCTGGGCTCCCTGCCTGTGCCATTAAACCCCTACAACTCATCCAGAATGCCGCAGCCCGTCTGGTGTTCAACCTTCCCAAGTTCTCTCACGTCACCCCCCTCCTCCGCACACTCCACTGGCTTCCAATTGAAGCTCGCATCCGCTACAAGACCATGGTGCTTGCCTTTGGAGCAGTGAGGGGAACGGCACCCCTGTACCTTCAGGCTCTGATCAGTCCCTACACCCAAACGAGGACATTGCGTTCATCCACCTCTGGCCTGCTGGCTCCCCTTCCTCTGCGGAAGCACAGCTCCCGCTCAGCCCAGTCAAAACTGTTCGCTGCTCTGGCACCCCAATGGTGGAACAAGCTCCCTCACGACGCCAGGACAGCGGAGTCACTCACCACCTTCCGGAGACATTTGAAACCCCACCTCTTTAAGGAATACCTGGGATAGGCTAAAGTATTCCTTCTAACCCCCCCCCCCCCCCCCCCCCCCAAATTGTAAAGTGGTTATCCCACTGGCTATAGGGTGAACGCACCAATTTGTGAGTCGCTCTGGCTAAGAGCGTCTGCTAAATGACGTTAATGTGCCCTTGAGCTAGGCACTTAACCCTAATTGCTCCTGTAAGTCGCTCTGGTTAAGAGCGTCTGCTAAATGACTAAAATGTAAAATGTAAAAATGTAAAAAAACGGAAATACCTTATTTACATAATTATTCAGACCCTTTGCTATGAGACTCGAAATTGAGCTTACAGTAGGTGCATCCTGTTTCCATTGATCATCCTTCAGATATTTCTACAACTTGATTGGAGTCCACCTGTGGTAAATTCAATTGATTGGACATGATTTGTCTTTAAAAGATCCCACAGTTGACAGTGCATGTCAGAGCGAAAACCAAGCCATGAGGTCGAAGGAATTGTCCGTAGAGCTCCAAGACAGGATTGTGTCGAGGCACAGATCTGGGGAAGGGTACCAAAACATTTTTGCAGCATTGAAGGTCCCCAAGAACACAGTGGCCTACATCATTCTTAAATGGTAGAAGTTTGGAACCACCAAGACTCTTCCTAGAGCTGGCCGCTGGGCCGAACTAAGCAATCGGGGGAGAAGGACCTTGGTCAGGGAGGTGACCAAGAACCCGATGGTCAAACTGACAGAGCTCCAGAGTTCCTCTGTGGAGATGGGAGAACCTTCCAGAAGGACAACCATCTTTGCAGCACTCCACCAATCAGGCCTTTATGGTAGAGTGGCCAGACGGAATCCATTCCTCAGTAAAGGGCACATGACAGCCCACTTGGAGTTTGCCAAAAGGCACCTAAAGACTCTCAGACCATGAGAAACAAAATTCTCTGGTCTGATGAAACCAAGATTGAACTCTTTGGCCTGAATGCCAAACGTCACATCTAGAGGAAACCTGGCACCATCCCTACTGTGAAGCATGTTGGTGGCAGCATTATGCTGTGGGGATGTTTTTCAGCGGCAGGGACTGGGAGACTAGTCAGGATCGAGGGAAAGATGAACAAAGCAAAGTACAGAGAGATCCTTGATAAAAACCTGCTCCAGAGCGCTCAGGACCTCAGACTGGGGCAAAGGTTCACCTTTCAACACGACAACGACCCTAAGCACACAACAAAGACAACGCAGGAGTGGCATTCGGGACAAGTCTGAATAACCTTGAGTGGCCCAGCCAGAGCCCGGACTTGAACCCAATCGAACATTGCTGGAGAGACCTGGAAATAGCCGTGCAGCGACGCTCCCCATCCAACCTGACAGAGCTTGAGAGGGTCTGCAGAGAAGAATGGGAGAAACTTTCCAAATACATGTGTGACAAGCTTGTGGCGTCATACCCAAGAAGACTTGAGGCTGTAATCGCTGCCAAAGGTGCTTCAACAAAGTACTGAGTAAACGGTCTGAATACTTATGTAAATGTAATATTTCATTTTTTTATTTTTAATACATTTGCAAAAAAATCTATAAACCTGTTTTTACTTTGTCATTATGGGGTATTGTGTGTAGATTGATGAGGGGAAAAAACAATTTAATTAATTTTAGAATAAGGCTGTAACGTAACAAAATGTGGAAAAATTCAATGGGTCTGAATACTTTCCGAATGCACTGTAAAAGAGAGACGAGAGAACGGATTGACGGATTGTTCCATTCTAGTGTACTCACTGACTCTTCTGATCATCAGTTTACAGTATGTCATGGGAAAAACATCCACATTAAAGGTGTAGTTCACAGGTCCCCCATTATCATGAAATGGGCTCCTACCTGTGTTGCGTCTGTTTGCGTCTCATCTGATCTTGAGGACCAGGATGAGGATGACTATCAGTAGAACAGCAGTCACAACACCCAGGATCACAACCAGGGGAAGTAGGTACATGGTTCCATCATCATCCTCTCATACTCGACTGATAGTTCCATTACAATGTCCTATTAGATTAAATATAAACATTTTGCGTTTTTGTTTCTTAATTATTATTTTTTCATCTACTTGAGAAAGAAAGATAAACTCATTCTCTTTAGATGACTCTGGTATTTCCTCACGTCCGTTGTGCCCTATAACATCGAAATTAGTAAGAATAGGGAAGTATTTTTTCTCAGAATTATAATGATTAAATATATGTCCAGCAATGGTTTGCCTTTGTTTCATGATATCTCCTGATTAGGTTGATAAACATTTTCAAATGTATCAAAAGCCGATAAATAGTTGAAAACTTACATTGAATTTTTAGAACTGATGCCTTGACTAAGAACATGTGGCTATGTGGATACAATCCACAGAAATACAAACCACAATCAGCTATTTCCAATTTTGAGATTTTGAGAAAACAGTGGTGTTGTTGCTGAACATTTCAAAATGGCTCCTTTGAAAACCGGAGATCAGGTATTGAAGTAAAGCCGTACATAGACGAGATACAGACAGGCTCTGATCCGTTGACTTGCTTGAACCATGCTGTGGTCTAAGGCACTGCATCGCAGTGGTAGCTGTGCCACTAGAGATCCTGGTTCGAATCCAAGCTCTGTCGTAGCCGGCCGCGACCGGGAGACCCATGGGGCGGCGTGCAATTGGCCCAGCGTCGCCCAGGGTAGGGGAGGGAATGGCCGGCAGGGATGTAGCTCAGTTGATAGAGCATGGCGTTTGCAACGTCAGGGTTGTGGGTTCGATTCCCACAGGGGGTATGAAAAAAAAATTATGTATGCACTAACTGTAAGTCGCTCTGGATAAGATCGTCTGCTAAATGACTAAAATGTAAATGTAAAAATGTGTCCCACAGCCGTTGTAACATTGGAGCACTGCAAGGTGATGGTATCCCCAGTACGGACCTCTACAGTCTGAGACTGAAAAACCAAAACAGAGTCCAAACCTGAAACACAGAGAAGAAAGTTGATGATTATAATAGCTGATATCACATGTACATGTTAGAAATCAGGAAGAAGTGCTGCACTGAACATTCTAGTTATACTTGACGGATGCAGTCAATCTTACTCTCAGTCTCCATGTTAGATTTAACAGTAAGTAGCTTAGTTACTCAATCCATAGAGCAGTAGAGCTGGTTCTGGCCATTCTGTGTGTAGATCTATCCTGCTCTGTCTTGTTGTGAATCAGAGAACACCTCTTCATTCACTCTGAGATCACAGTGAGATCAAAGGGGATTTTATTGGTAGGGGGTGTGGTAGTTGGTATTGGACCACAATGTCTATTTACAGAAAGCAGAATTGACAGACGTTTTATGTGGAGTGTAAAAACAGAAGTGTAGCACATTTGTGTTGAATCAAAATAGACATAGGTGTTTGGGTTCGGTTGGGTTCATATAGGTCAGCTTTTCCCAAACTAGTGGTTGCGACTACATGTAGTCTCCCCTGATTTAAAAATGGGGTCACGAGAATTAAAAATAAAATAAAATGTACAAAATCGCTCTTAGTTCATAGAACCGGGGTTACGTCAGTAACCTCCGGTAGCCACAAGTTGAGGTTGTAGTAAACAGAGTGGCTTCTGTTTTCTTCCTACAAATGTGTCTCTATCTTTTGAACGGTTTAAGTTACAGCATATTCCGACCCCATCCCTCAAAGATAAGACTCTTAGGAACACTTACGTGTCTTCTGTTTCCCTCTACACTGATTTGTACTAGATTTGTACTAGACCAATTCAAAAGAAGACGTGCTTGAACCATGCTGTGTGTCCTAAAGCCGTTGTAACATTGGAGCACTGCAAGGTGATGGTCTCTCCAGTACGGACCACCATAGTCTGAGACTGAGAAACCGAAACAGAGACCAAACCTGAAACACAAAGTACAAAGTCCTATGTTAATTATTATAATAGCTGATATCACATGTACATGTTAGAAATCAGGAAGAAGTGCTGCACTGAACATTCTAGTTATACTTGACGGATGCAGTCAATCTTACTCTGTCTCCATGATAGGCGCAACAGAGCCTCTTCAACCTTGGGAGGCTGAAGAAAGTTTGCTTGGCACCTAAAACCCTCACAAACTTTTACAGATGCACAATTGAGAGCATCCTGTCGGGCTGTATCACCGCCTGGTACGGCAACTGCACCGCCGGCAACCGTAGGGCTCTCCAGAGGGTGGTGCGGTCTGCCGAACGCATTACCGGGGGCAAACTACCCGCCCTCCAAGACACCTACAGCACCCAATGTCACAGGAAGACCAAAAAGATCATCAAGGACATCAACCACCCGAGCCACTGCCTGTTCATCCTGGTATCATCCATAAGGCGAGGTCAGTACAGGTGCATCAAAGCTGGGACAGAGAGAATGAAAAACAGCTTCTATCTTAAGGCCATCAGACTGTTAAATAGCCATCACTAGCACATTAGAGGCTGCTGCTGCCTATTAAAATCACTGGCCACTTTAAGAAATGGAACACTAGTCACTTTAATAAGGTTTACATATCTTGCACTACTCATCTCATATGTATATACTGTATTCTATAATATTATACTGTATCTTAGTCCATGTCGCTCTGTCATTGCTTGTCCATATATGTATATATTCTTAAATTCCATTCCTTACTAGATTTGTGTGTATTGGGTATATGTTGTGAAATTGTTAGATATTACTTGTCAGACATTACTGCACTGTCGGAGCTAGAAGAACAAGCATTTCGCTGCACCCCCAATAACATCTGCTAAACACGTGTATGTGACAAATAAAATGTGATTTGATTTGATAGATTTAACAATAGCTTGCTTACTCAATCCACAGAGCAGTAGAGCTTGTAAGAAGGTTCTGGCCATTCTGTATGTAGATCTATTCTACTCTGTCTGGTTGTGAATCAGAGAACATCTCTTCATTCACTCTGAGATCACAGTGAGATTTGGGAACAACTGATATAGGTATTTGGGTTAGGAGGGGTTCATAGGTGACCACAACACTTCTCCCTATCATGATTAGTGATGGTAATGCTTTATTTGTATAGTCCCCTACAGATGGATTATACATGTTCAAAATAAGTATCCACTAGCCTTAACCCTTAACCTCAACCCCAGCCCTTAACCCCAACACCTAACTCTAACCCTAGCCCTAACCTCAGCCCTAACCCTGAACGTAACCTTAGCGTAACCCTAACCCCAGCATGACTGTAGATAAAGCTACAAAGGTAGACAAGTATTTTCAGAGACAGGAGTTTTTGCGAGAAGGGGGTAGCTACAGTCCAAGATGGCGACTGGGGTATGGGCGAGTGGGTGTGTCGAAAGGAAAGTAGTGGGTGTGGGGAAAGGTGTTGGTGTGTGGAATGTGCTCTGCTGTAGGTTAGACTGTTTTGATTGAGCGGTGTGGTTTTTTGTCTTCCGTTTCTTACCACGCAACTACGATACATTGAGCTACCATACCGTGAGAGTTTGGACGTCTGTTTTGAAGCCAGAGCATAAGTTTGAGTCGTATTTCTCTGTTAGTTTTACTTAAATAATTGTACATTTTGAGTTATAAAACTGACGATTGTTTATTTGTTATTAAAAGTACTGATGATGGGTGTACTGTTGCTTAATGTGTTGTATGTGTGTGCTTACTGTGACTGTCACCCTCATATTGGCTACTACAGTAGGTAGCTACTTCTCACGCCGTTGCCGGACATTAGTGCTTGGCAAACGGGAGCAAAGGGCACTGTGTCCCGGTGTTGTTGTTGTTCATGCCCTCCCTATTGAGTAGTAGACTGTATGTATGTATCAAGGTGACATCAAGATGGTTATCAATATTAGTTATTGTGTATGCTGCTATCCTACTTGAAATAAAATAATGTGATGGTAAAACATGACCACGTTAGCTACCGCTGGCGACACAACCTTGATATAGCTCCCCAGTAAGAAGCACCTCAGGTCGACAGGCACATCGACGCACCACCGGTGCACTGGTCACCGGCTTATCAACTCATCATTCAGCCAAATCAGCCATGCAAAACGGTCTTGAGTGGCAATAAATCTGCCCAATTAGCTGATTCGCTTTCCATACACCCACTCCTTTCGACACACCCACTCGCCCATACTCCTGTTGCCATATTGGGCTGCAACTACCCATACTTGTTTTTAGCTCATGATCATAGCATGCAGATCTGTCTGGGTGTCAGAGCTACTAACCATGGGGTACCCAAACCTTTTTGCCCGCGACCCCATTTTGATATCAAACATTTTTTGCGACCCAACCATGTACAGAAAGTTATGTAATCAAAGGCCAATGTTTACTTTTATGAATTGGAGCTATGACAGTCTATTACAAATCAGTCTAACAGTACTTTTGACCGTTTTTTAATCTGAAGGAAGTATGGTTTGAAGTGACTGAAATGCACCAGAAAGGTATTGGGAAGTTCAGAAGATCACCAGGCAATAATTTTGTATGATATTGTGTGTAGAAAAGAACATCATCATTGATGATGTTCGTTTTCCCGCAGTCTGAGTTAGTTCCTGGTCTAGTCCACTCTGTTCTGGTTTTTGGGCATTGTAGAGTGAAACCGAAGACATATACAGTGGGGAGAACAAGTATTTGATACACTGCCAATTTTTCAGGTTTTCCTACTTACAAAGCGTGTAGAGGTCTGTAATTTTTATCATAGGTACACTTCAACTGTGAGAGACAAAAATCCGGAAAATCACATTGTATGATTTTTAAGTAATTCATTTGCATTTTATTGCATGACATAAGTTTTTGATCACCTACCAACCAGTAAAAATTCTGGCTCTCACAGACCTGTTAGTTTTTCTTTAAGAAGCCCTCCTGTTCTCCACTCATTACCTGTATTAACTGCACCTGTTTGAACTCGTACCTGTATAAAAGACACCTGTCCACACACTCAGTCAAAGAGACTCCAACCTCTCCACAATGGCCAAGACCAGAGAGCTGTGTAAGGACATCAGGGATAAAATTGTAGACCTGCACAAGGCTGGGATGGGCTACAGGACATTAGGCAAGCTTGGTGAGAAGGCAACAACTGTTGGCGCAATTATTAGAAAATGGAAGAAGTTCAAGATGACGGTCAATCAGCCTCGGTCTGGGGCTCCATGCAAGATCTCACCTCGTGGGGCATCAATGATCATGAGGAAGGTGAGGGATCAGCCCAGAACTACACGGCAGGACCTGGTCAATGACCTGAAGAGAGCTGGGACCACAGTCTCAAAGAAAACCATTAGTAACACACTACGCCGTCATGGATTAAAATCCTGCAGCGCACGCAAGGTCCCCCTGCTCAAGCCAGCGCATGTCCAGGCCCGTCTGAAGTTTGCCAATGACCATCTGGATGATCCAGAGGAGGAATGGAAGAAGGTCATGTGGTCTGATGAGACAAAAATAGAGCTTTTTGGTCTAAACTCCACTCGCCATGTTTGGAGGAAGAAGAAGGATGAGTACAACCCCAAGAACACCATCCCAACCGTGAAGCATGGAGGTGGAAACATAATTCTTTGGGGATGCTTTTCTGCAAAGGGGACAGGACGACTGCACCGTATTGAGGGGAGGATGGATGGGGCCATGTATCGCAAGATCTTGGCCAACAACCTCCTTCCCTCAGTAAGAGCATTGAAGATGGGTCGTGGCTGGGTCTTCCAGCATGACAACGACCCGAAACACACAGCCAGGGCAACTAAGGAGTGGCTCCGTAAGAAGCATCTCAAGGTCCTGGAGTGGCCTAGCCAGTCTCCAGACCTGAACCCAATAGAATATCTTTGGAGGGAGCTGAAAGTCCGTATTGCCCAGCGACAGCCCCGAAACCTGAAGGATCTGGAGAAGGTCTGTATGGAGGAGTGGGCCAAAATCCTTTCTGCAGTGTGTGCAAACCTGGTCAAGACCTACAGGAAACGTATGATCTCTATAATTGCAAACAAAGGTTTGTGTACCAAATATTAAGTTCTGCTTTTCTGATGTATCAAATACTTATGTCATGCAATAAAATGCAAATTAATTACTTAAAAATGATACAATGTGATTTTCTGGATATTTGTTTTAAATTTCGTCTCTCACAGTTGAAGTGTACCTATGATAAAAATTACAGACCTCTACATGCTTTGTAAGTAGGAAAACCTGCAAAATCGGCAGTGTATCAAATACTTGTTCTCCCCACTGTATGTGTTGCTGAGAGTATTATCTGTCATTGATGGGGTCATAATATTTTGGAGCTTAAACCATTCCAAGGATAGAGCCACATTTGTAGGAAGAAAACCGAAACTGCTCTATTTATTACAACCACATCTAGCGACTAGTTTCTCTCGCGACCTCATTTAAAAATCTGGTTAAAAACAAACTGCATGTGACACAGGATGATCATTTTTTTAATGAACATGGCCTTATTTCTGTTACAGCATATTGGATGACTGTCATTCACATTCCATTCACCCAGCTCAATGTAACATCGATAGGTTTAGGCTACTACATGATACTCAAATGTTCCCTGTACCCATCATGAGGTTGTTACAACCTAGCCTATGAATGAAAGTTTACAACGTAGGTGCACAAGTTGAGAGAATTTTGAGTAATCAAGGTGCCAGACAGTGACACATTCAATACCGCCTTGCACACTCTTGCCTGCATCTAGCTGATTTCTATTGGACTATTTCTATTGGATCTAGAGTTTCTATTGGACCAATTCAGGTATGTTTATCCCCATTTCGTTCCATTTAAGAAAGTTTAAGAACGTTTTTCAACAGAATCGGCACAACGAATACACCCCTGGTCACACGCAAACACAGTTCACTTTCATTCAGCCACATATATATATATAATATATAAATCCTTCTCACATCTATCTACGCGTTCTCCTCCTCTCAAATAGCTGGGTGTTTGAGTAGGCTAAACTAGCTAGCTGCATTCGATTCTAGCTAAGTAAATAAAAGTGGGAAAAAATATAGCTTGCTCTCTCTCGCTCTCTCTCTCTCTCTCTTGCTTCTCCTTACTTTTGGAAGAACTGAATTTGTTAAACTGTTCAACTATTGTATTCTTCTCTCCTTGAGTCACCTACTCACCACATTTTATGCACTGCAGTGCTAGCTAGCTGTAGCTTATGCTTTCAGTACTAGAGTCATTCTCTGATCCTTTGATTGTGTGGACACCATGTCAGTTCATGCTGCAAAAGCTCTGATAGGTTGGTGGACATCCTCCGGAAGTTGTCATAATTACTGTGTAAGTCTATGAAAGGGGGTGGGAACCATGAGCCTCCTAGGTTTTGTATTGGAGTCAATGTACCCAGAGGAGGACAGAAGCTAGCTGGCCTCACGCTGCACCATTGTCACGACTTCCGCCGAGGCTGCCTCCCCTCCTTGTTCGAGCAGGCTTCGGCGTACGTCGTCACCGGCTTTCTAGCCACTGCCGCTCCATTATTCATCATTCCATTTGTCTTGTCTTGTCAATCACACACACGTGGTTCTTATCCCCTCATTAGTCCATGTATAAGTGTTCCCTCTGTCCCCCTTGTCCTTGTGGGTGATTGTTTCTTTGTGAGAGTTGTGTAGCTCGGTGGAGCTACTCGTACCTTGTTATTGTTGGGGTAGATATTTCCCCTGTGCCTGTTATTGTTGGAGCTACCGTTACCTTGTATTGCCAGGGTAGATATTTCCCTTGTGCCTGTTTCGTTTGTCGCTATCCAGCGCTATGTGTGTACAATGGAATAAACTCTGCATTCGGTGATTACCCTCCTGCGCCTGACTCCTTCTATCACACTCATCACAACCATGGTGTTACCCTACGGAGTTCTGCTGAGGCTACTTTAGACCTTCATTGCAAAACAGTGTGTTTTACTTAATTATTTGGTGACATGTAAATATACTTATATAGTATATTTGTATCTAAAAATGATAACTTTTTTAATGTTTCATAGTTTGTATCTTTATAAAATTCATTTAGGAGTATGGTCCTCCCCTTCTGAAGAGCCTCCACTGGTATACACATGATGGGGATGTATCTACAGAGGGGGACAATGACTAAACTCTGTCTGGCCATCTCTCAGTTATTTGCAACATGTAGAGCCATCTGTAATAGTGGAAACTTACTATTGAAACGGAGGATCATGCCTATGTATTTAAGATTTAAATATATGTTGTCCGACACTTCACTATTTTCAGTATAGTACCTGAACATGCATGAACTAGATAAATATTGAGGTCTTCGATTAATCAAAACATTTATCTTTTTCAGTCTCTTGCTCTGATGTTTGAAGACCTTTATCCCTGGAGTCTCAGTTAATTTGGAACGCTTCAACACTGGGGACCTTGGCAACTACTACAACTGGTTCGACGTGACAATGGGAAAGTCTGAGTCAGTCCAGTCAGGAGACTCTGTGACTCTGAACTGGACAATACACACTGAGACCTGTGTTGGTCTCCAGTGTCTACAGTGAAGGAAAAAAGTATTTGATCCCCTGCTGATTTTGTACGTTTGCCCACTGACAAAGACATGATTTGCCGAGGGAGATTGACAGTTATTTTGTGTTTCTTCCATTTGCGAATAATCGCACCAACTGTTGTCACCTTCTCACCAAGCTGCTTGGCAATGGTCTTGTAGCCCATTCCAGCCTTGTGTAGGTCTACAATATTGTCCCTGACATCCTTGGAGAGCTCTTTGGTCTTGGCCATGGTGGAGAGTTTGGAATCTGATTGATTGATTGCTTCTGTGGACAGGTGTCTTTTATACAGGTAACAAGCTGAGATTAGGAGCACTCCCTTTAAGAGTGTGCTCCTAATCTCAGCTTGTTACCTGTATAAAAGACACCTGGGAGCCAGAAATCTTTCTGATTGAGAGAGGGTCAAATACTAATTTCCCTCATTAAAATGCAAATCAATTTATAACATTTTTGACATGCGTTTTTCTGGATTTCTTTGTTGTTATTCTGTCTCTCACTGTTCAAATAAACCTACCATTAAAATTATAGACTGATCATTTCTTTGTCAGTGGGCAAACGTACAAAATCAGCAGGGGATCAAATACTTTTTTCCCTCACTGTATTGGTTCAGACATGGCTCAGGAGAATCCCGTCCAGGGATCATTTACACCCATGGAGACAGTGGTGATCAGTGTGAGAAGAGCCCTGAGGCTTGGTCTCCTACACAGAGCTGTGTCTACAACCTCCCCAAGAGGAACCTCAGCCTCTCTGACTGATGCTAGGACTTACTGCTGTGCTGTGGCCTCATGTGGGGAGAGACTGTTCAGGGAAGGGATCAAGCAGGACATTCATGGTAAGTCTATTATGCTTGTTTATTAACAATATACAAAGATGACCCTTAGTTATTACACTGTATTAGCCAATGCTATATTATATACAATGATAAAAAAATGGGAAATATAAAAGGTTTAATTCTTTCAGGTGGTGACATTCAAGTGGCGACTGAAGTGGATATGAGGATCCTTGTCCTCCTCTCCATCATAAGAACTGGAGCCCTCCTCTGCTGTCTAACCATCATCTTCATCATCTACCTCATCAGGAAATAGATCAATTCAATGATTCAGTTTCTCAATCCTTCAGCTGTTACAAACACAAATGTGGTTTACTGTCTGTTCAAATGTTTCAGTGCTCGTCAGCTTAGGTGACATAATGTCAAGGTATAATGCCCACGTGTTGATGATGCAGATTTGCTTGTAATACTTTTTTATATTTCTGTTTAGACTTTCAATAAATAAATGAATCTTTATTGAAAATAAATGTTGTATTCAATACTGACAGAATTACACAGTAGATACAGTATGATATATTATCATACTCAAACAAGACTGATGTGAAGTATTTCGCGGCTATCGCTTTATGGGAGCATACACAACTTGTCTCAGAAACGTCTCCACCGTGCCCACTCCCTCTTCCACGCTATGATTTGTTTATTGAGAAGCTCAGTTTTTTTTCTGTGTCCATGTTCAGATTCTAAAATTAAGAAAGAGAGATACGTACTTCATCCAGAATTACTAAATTAGAGGGAATGCTTAAGTTTGCTGACCAGAAAACCCTGCACATTCATTTATAATAACTGTACCTACATTTAGTGCCCTGTGTTAGCAGAATATATACTTTTCAGAATTTGATAAAATATATATATATATATATATATATATATAATCTGCTCTTAGAATGTCTTATCCTCAATGTCCAGCTTGGTTCCGTTCACTTGAGTTGATTCATTGGCTAAAGAAAACCACACAACATTTAGACATTCTGATGGAAGAAAATCTGAAATTGAAATTGGAAACATAGTTTGCTACTAAACTCTCTGTTTCTTCACTGACCTTGAATTATGAGATATGCACCATCTCCAAAATAATATTCATTATACCAGAGTATTCCACAATGGTACGATTCAACATCAGTATGGGCAACATTGCATAGGGTCAAATTAAAACTCGAATCATCCTTTGCAGCTCAAAACGAGACGTATTTGCGAAATCTCCCTGGAATTGCACCTTTTCATAGTAGTTTGTTACAATGTGTACAAGTCCATGTCCTGGTGTGTGTTTTAGCCATATACAGGATAACACTGAGTCTACAGTGGAGAAGCACTCCAGAGTCACAGATCCCCCTAGGGGCACCGATTCTGTCAGCACAGGCTGAGATACAATGGGATGCATAGTACCATCAGAGTGCGCTGCTGAACACTGTATGCTGGAAACACTTGGTTTGTTATTTTAACTAAAACATAACCAATCTTTGTTAAATATAAATACAGAACGTGTTTTTGCTTGGATTCCGCATCGCGGTTAGCTTTTACCAGCTAGGATCACTATCTCTTGTCCCGGAATCTCGCTTAACTGACAGGTTAAAGTCTGCTTGAAAGAGTCGCTAACCTAGCTAAGCTGCTAGCCATCAAGAGACAGGTTGAAACCTGCTTAACAGAGATGCTAAGCTGCTAGCCATCAAGCTAACAAAGTTGGTACCTGATGACTTTTGCAATGGAGCTCTTTGTCTGGAGAACTAAATGAACGGTTCCAGTGACGTAGGAGCTGTATCTATTACGCTTTGTTTCGGGACAAACCGGATCACTCGGTTCCAATGCGGCAATTGTTTACTTGCCGAGGATTATAGGCTTGAGGTGGCTTCCTTGATCACGCAGGTCGCCAGCCTACGTAAGAAGCTGGGGAAAACGCAGAGTGGAATGTTTACATTTTCTACGCCGGTGGCTGGACGACGTTCATGCTTGTTGGATACATCTCTGCCTTGTCGTTTGTCGTTATCCGACTGGCCGGTGTTGCCCGGAGCTCCACCATCTGATAGCGCCGTTGAAGGAGCACAGCATGAGGAGAAAGGCAGTCAACGATTGTCGCATGTCACGAGCCATGGAAGCCGAAGACAGCGACCTCCCGCAAAGCAGTCTACACTCCCAACGAGAGGCCCGGAGCGGATACAAACAACGAATAGTTTCGCCGTACTGGAGCTTGATCTTCCTGCACCTTCGTCGCTGGGGGTGCCTGTGTCTGCGGCCGCAGTGCCTACTACTACGATTTCGAAGTCGACGTCTGCAACCTTCCATCCCTGCTCTGGATCGAGCGGGGCTTTTCCATCTGTCGGAGGCCTGCATCCTGTGAAGCGTGAGAGTGGGCAAATTTCCTCGTCCTTCTCGCCAGCCGTGATTTGGGGCAGCTCCATGGTAAGAAATGTGACCGTTCCTGGTGCAAAAACAATGTCCTATCCTGGAGCTAGAGTAAATAACATTACTAAGCTGGAAATCGATTCTATCGATTTCTATAACTCACTTAGATAATACCTTTGATGATACAGTGGTAGCAATACAAGCTTATAACATTTACAGAAAAGATAGAAATGCCAATAGTGGAGGTGTTGCTGTTTATATACAGAACCACAATCCTGTGAAGATTAGAGAGGATCTCATGTTAAACACTATTGTAATATGGCTACAGGTTCATCTGCCTCACCTAAAGCCAATTCTGGTGGGAAGTTGCTATAGACCACCAAGTGCTAACAGTCAGTATCTGGATAACATGTGTGAAATGCTTGATAATGTATGTGATATCAATAGAGAGGTTTCTGGGTGATTTAAATATTGACTGGCTGTCATCAGGCTGCCCTCTCAAGAGAAAGCTTCAAACTGTAACTAGTGCCTGCAACCTGGTTCAGGTTATCAGTCAACCTACCAGGGTGGTTACAAACAGTACAGGAATTAAATCATCAACATGCATTGATCATGTCTTTACTAATGCTGCAGAGATTTGTTTGAAAGCAGTATCCAAATCCATTGGATGTAGTGATCACAATATAGTAGCCATATCTAGGAAAACCAAAGTTCCAAAGGCTGGGCCTAATATTGTGTATAAGAGGTCATACAATAAGTTTTGTAGTGATTCCTATCTTGTTGATGTAAAGAATATATGTTGGTCCGTGGTGTGTAATAAGGAGCAAACAGACACTGCACTTGACACATTTATGAAATTGCTTATTCAAGTTACTTATAAGCATGCACCCATTAAGAAAATGACTGTAAAAACGGTTAAATCCCTGTGGATTGATGAGGAATTGTATGGTTGAGAGGGATGAGACAAAAGGAATGGCAAATAAGTCTGGCTGCACAACCGATTGGCAAACGTATTGTAAATTGAGGAATCATGTGACTAAACTGAAGAGAAAGAAGAAGAAACAACACTATGAAACAAGGATAAATGACATAAAGAATGATAGTAAAAAGCTTTGGAGCACCTTAAATGAAATTTTGGGGAAAATGTCACGATCGTCTAAGGAGGAGGACCAATGCGCAGCATTGAAGGTGAACATATTTATATTTATTTAATGATCACACGATCAAAACAACAAACGAAAAACGTGACGTCTATGGTTTCAACACAAACCAACACGAACAAGAAACCACAAACACAAAGTGAAAGACAGACAGTTAAATATGGCTCCCAATCAGAGACAACCAGCTGACACTCGTTGCCTCTGATTGGGAGTCACTCAGGCCAACATAGAAATACAAACATAGAATTACACACCCTGGCTCAACATAACAGTGTCCCCAGAGCCAGGGCGTGACAGTACCCCCCCCTAAAGGCGCGGACTCCGACCGCGCCAACTAAATACCACAGGGGAGGGACCGGGTGAGCACTCCGCCTTGGCGGCGGATCTGGCTCCGGGCCTGATCCCCACTCCCTCTCCAACCCCCCAAAGTACCCCTGGTCTGGTCTGGCCCCGCTGGCCGGAGCTGGACTGCACCCTGATGGAGCGGATTGCTCTAGCTCCGGCGTAACGCATCTGACCGGTGCCGGACCAGGCACCAGTGGAACAGGCACGGGCCGTGCCGGACCGACGACGCACACCACTGGCTTGGTGTGGGGAACAGGCACGGGCCGTGCTGGACTGACGACGCACACCACAGACTTGGTGCGGGGAGCAGGAACGGGCCGAGCCGGGCTGGTAACACACCCCAGTACCTCTCGCCGTGCCTCTCCACCTTCCATCCCCTCTTCGACCAGTGGCCCCCGTAACCTGGCGGCCTCCTCTGCCAACCCGCTGGACCGCTCTATCGCGGCATCCTGCTGCCCCGACGTCGTGAGCCCCCCCCTAAAAATTTTCTGGGGGTCTCTCCTCCCCGTGGGCCAGGCCTCTATCGTTCTCGCCCAACTCTCGCTCATCTGCCCCCAATTCCAGCCATTCTGCTCTTCATTAGGCTTGACCCAGTCGAAACTCTTCCTCCACTGTTCCCAAGTCCATCCACTCTGCTCTTTACAAGGCTGGACCCAGTCGAGGTTGCCACGGAGATCTGCAAGCGATTCCCCAGGCGATGGCTCCTGGACACGCTGCTTGGTCCAGTTTTGGTGGTTTCTTCTGTCACGATCGTCTAAGGAGGAGGACCAATGCGCAGCGTTGAAGGTGAACATATTTATATTTATTTAATGATCACACGATCAAAACAACAAACGAAAAACGTGACGTCTATGGTTTCAACACAAACCAACACGAACAAGAAACCACAAACACAAAGTGAAAGACAGACAGTTAAATATGGCTCCCAATCAGAGACAACCAGCTGACACTCGTTGCCTCTGATTGGGAGTCACTCAGGCCAACATAGAAATACAAACATAGAATTACACACCCTGGCTCAACATAACAGTGTCCCCAGAGCCAGGGCGTGACAGAAAAAGATAAACTCAGCTCCATCATTCATTGAATCAGATGGCTCATTCATCACAAAACCAACTGATATTGCCGACTACTTTAATAATTGTTTCATTGGCAAGATTAGCAAACTTAAGCATGACATGCCAGCAACAATTGCTGACACAACACATCCAAGTATATCTGACCAAATTATGAAAGACAAGCACTGTAATTTTGAATTCCATAAAGTGAGTGTGGAAGAGGTGAACAAATTATTGTTGGCTATTAACAATGACAAGCCACTGGGGTCTGACAACTTGGATGGAAATATACTGAGGATAATAACGGACGATAGTGCCACTCCTATTTGCCATATTTTCAATTTAAGCCTACTAGAATGTGTGTGCCCCCAGGCTTGGAGGGAAGCAAAAGTAATTCCACTACCTAAGAATAGTAAAGCCCCCTTTACTGGCTCAAACAGCCGACCAATTAGCCTGTTACCAACCCTTAGTAAATTATTGGAAAAAATGGTGTTTGACCAGCTACAATGCTATTTTACTGTAAACAAATTGACAACAAACTTTTAGCGTGCTTATAGAAAAGGACATTCAACAAGCACAGCACTTACACAAATGACTGATGATTGGCTGAGAGAAATTGATGATAAAAAGTTTGTGGGAGCTGTTTTTTTAGACTTCCGTGCGGTTTTCGACATTATTGATCATAGTCTGCTGCTGGAAAAACGTATGTGTAATGGTTATACACCCCCTAATATAATGTGGATAAAGAGTTACTTGTCTAACAGAACACAGAGGGTGTTCTTTAATGGAAGCCTCTCAAACATAATCCAGGTAGAATCAGGAATTCCCCAGGGCAGCTGTCTAGGCCCCTTGCTTTTTTCCATCTTATGTATGTGGATGACTCAACACTTTACACGTCAGCTACTACAGCAACTGAAATAACTGCAACACTTAACAAAGAGTTACAGTTAGTTTCGGAATGGGTGGCAAGGAATAAGTTAGTCCTGAATATTTCAAAATCTAAAAGCATTGTATTTGGGTCAAATCATTCACTAAACCCTAAACCTCAACTACATCTCATAATAAATAATGTGGAAATTGAGCAAGTTGAGGTGACTAAAGTGCTTGGAGTAACCCTGGATTGTAGACTGTCATGGTGAAAGCATATTGATACAATAGTAGCTAAGATGGGGAGAAGTATGTCCATAATTAAGCGCTGCTCTGCCTTCTTAACAACACTATCAGCAAGGCAGGTCCTACAGGCCCTAGGTTTGTCGCACCTAGACTACTTTTCAGTAGTGTGGTCAGGTGCCACAAAGAGGGACATGGGAAAATTGCAGTTGGCTCAGAACAGGGCAGCACGGCTGGCCCTTAAAAGTACACGGAGAGCTAACATTGATGACATGCATGTCAGTCTCTCCTGACTCAGAGTGGAAGAGAGATGAACTTCATCACTGCATGTTTTTGTGAGAGGTGTCGACGAACTGAATGTACCGAGCTGTCTGTTTGGAATACTGGCACACAGCTCGGACAACCATGCATACCCCACAAGACATGCCACCAGAGGTCTCTTCACAGTCCCCAAGTCCAGAACGGACTATGGGAGGCGCACAGTACTACATAGAGCCATGACTACATGGAACTCTATTCCACATCAGGTAACTGATGCAAGCAGTAGAATCAGATTTTAAAAACTGATAAAAATACACCTTGTGGAACAGCGGGGACTGTGAAGAGACACACACACAGGTACATACACACATACATATAGACACTCTACACACATGTACACATGGATGTTGTATTGTAAATATGTGATAGTGGAGTAGGCCTCCTGTAGCTCAGTTGGTAGAGCATGGTGCTTGCAACGCCAGGCTTGTGGGTTTGATTCCCACGGGTGGCCAGTATGAAAAATGTATGCACTCACTAACTGTAAGTCGCTCTGGATAAGAGCGTCTGCTAAACGACTAATAAAAAATAAATAACAATAATAAATAGTGGCCTGAGGGAACACACTAAATGTATTGGGTAAAGCGTTATGAAATACAATGTCATGTATTATTTTAAATTGTTTATAACTGCCTTAATGTTGCAGGACCCCAAGAAGAGCAGCAGCTAATGGGGATCCTTAATAAATAAAAATACAAATACAAATCTAGAACACACAGGACAGAGGGCAGAGGACATAGTTGGAGAGGGAAATATTTGCTCACGGTGTAAATCATCCAGAGGTAAAGGGCTCATGTTTGGCTAGTTGATGTAGACGTAAATTAATCCATTCCCAATTTGCATAAAAGTTACAGTAAAGCCATGTCTATAAGTTGAGCCAAGGTAGAGAACAATATCAGTTATCTTACCGTAAATAGCTACTGAAACACTGGAAAAATGGACTAGGCAGTTTAAATATGCACATACAGTACTTGTGAGACGCAGAATCACCATACAGATGAATAGTGGTGTCATCTTGCAGTCCGTCATGAGTGGTTACTCTCCCCTGCCCTGGACCAAATGGACTGGTGCAGTACTGTGATCAGTAGGCTTCTTCAGTGACAGTTACAGAAAAAGGCAGAAAGGAACCTTTTTTCTCTGATTGGTGGGAGATACATCAAATCACACCCTTCCTGGTAGGTGTGCGAACCGACACTGCACTTCTTACAAAGAGAGCATTTATTGTAAATCATATACATGTATATTTACATTTTAGTCATTTAGCAGACACTCTTATCCAGAGCGACTTACAGTTAGTGAGTGCATACATTTTCATACTGGTCCCCCGTGTGAATCGAAACCTCAACCCTGGCGTTGCAAACGCCATGCTCTACCAACTGAGCTACACGGGACTACATATCTATGCGGTATGTGGAATCAGAGAGATTCTCAAGGTGTGCGAGAACCAGGTCTCTCCTGAAAAATGTATTTGTAATCAACGAGACAAAACATAGTTACAGTTGAAGTCGGAAGTTTACATACACTTAGGTTGGAGACATTAAAACTAGTTTTTCAACCACTACACACATTTCTTGTTAACAAACTATAGTTTTGGCAAGTCGGTTAGGACATCTACTTTGTGCATGACACAAGTAATTTTTCCAACAATTGTTTACAGACAGATTATTTCACTTATAATTCATTGTATCACAATTCCAGTGGGTCAGAAGTTTAAATACACTGAGTTGACTGTCCCTTTAAAGAGCTTGGAAAATTCCAGAAAATGATGTAATGGCTTTAGAAGCTTCTGATAGGCTAATTGACATAATTTGAGTCAATTGGAGGTGTACCTGTGGATGTATTTCAAGGCCTACCTTCAAAAAACTCAGTGCCTCTTTGCTTGACATCATGGGAAAATGAAAAGAAATCAGCCAAGACCTCAGAAAAAAATTTGTAGACCTCAACAAGTCCGGTTCATCCTTTCCAAACGCCTGAAGGTACCACGTTCATCTGTACAAACAATAGTATGCAAGTATAAACACCATCGGACCACGCAGCCATCATACCGCTCAGGAAGGAGACGCGTTCTGTCTCCTAGAGATGAACGTACTTTGGTGCGAAAAGTGCAAATCAATCCCAGAACAACAGCAAAGGACCTTGTGAAGATGCTGGAGGAAACAGGTAGTATCTAGGAAACAAAAGTATCTATATCCATAGTAAAACAAGTCCTATATCAACATAACCTGAAAGGCCACTCAGCAAGGAAGAAGCCACTGCTCCAAAACCGCCATAAAAAAGCCAGACTACGGTTTGCAACTGCACATGGCGACAAAGATCATACTTTTTGGAGAAATGTCCTCTGGTCTGATGAAACAAAAATAGAACTGTTTGGCCATAATGACCATCGTTATGTTTGGAGGAAACTGGGGGATGCATGCAAGCCGAAGAACACCATACTAACCGTGAAGAACGGGGGTTGCAGCATCATGCTGTGGGGGTGATTTGATGAAGGAGGGACTGGTGCACTTCACAAAATAGATGGCATCATGAGGAAGGAAAATTATGTGGATATATTGAAGCAACATCTCAAGACATCAGTCAGGAAGTTAAAGCTTGGTCGCAAATGGGTCTTCCAAATGGACAATGACCCCAAGCATACTTTCAAAGTTGTGGCAAAATGGTTTAAGGACAACAAAGTCAAGTTATTGGAGTGGCCATCACAAAGCCCTGACCTCAATCCTATAGAAAATGTGTAGGCTGAACTGAAAAAGTGTGTGCGAGCAAGGATGCCTACAAACCTGACTCAGTTACACCAGCTCTGTCAGGAGGAATGGGCCAAAATTCACCCAACTTATTGTGGGAAGCTTGTGGAAGGCTACCTGAAACGTTTGACAAAAGTTAAACAATTTAAAGGCAATGCTACCAAATACTAATTGAGTGTATGTAAACTTTTGACCCACTGGGAATGTGATGAAAGAAATAAAAGCTGAAATAAATCATTCTCTCTACTATTATTCTGACATTTCACATTCTTAAAATAAAGTGGTGATCCTAACTGACCTAAGACAGGGAATTTGTACTAGGATTAAATGTCAGGAACTGTGAAAAACTGAGTTTAAATGCATTTGGCCAAGGTGTATGTGGTGCATTGCTACTCCTTTTAATGATATTGTGTATTTGTATATTTGGTAGCAGACATGTAGTGTAGACAGAGAATAGAGATATACGGAGTGTAAAAATGAATGGTTTATTATGTTAATAACACAGTCATACAGCAAAAATGGGATTCTCTATCATATGATTTCTTACAATAAAAAGCTGTAAAAAGTTATGGCTATTCAAGACATTACAGGATCATTATATACATCTAACATATAGACAATGTTAAAATTACAGTTTCTTTGTTGCATTGTAAATTCCATACCAATTTTAGATACTAAAAGCAGTTTTATTAGGCTACAAATAGTTAAATGGTTCTTCTTGGAGTCTTTGTGACAGTGGTGATACCTTTCACTGCTGCTGCAGGTATCTGACCTCAGAGTACACTGCATCCTCTCTGCTGGTCTTCTCTCTTGCTCTTCTAGAGGAGGAGGAGTTCTTCTTGGGGGTGAAACTCACAGCTGCATAGTTCAACACGTCACTGTCTTGATTCTGAGGGGGGTGGAGCCATGAGAAAATACATTATGATGATAGCATGATCTACTATATAATGTTTCTATTCTCCTGTGGAAGAAAACACAAAGACATGACTGTTCAGACTGTACACCCACTACAATGACCTGACAGTCAGTGGAACAGTGACAGACAGAAGTTCCATGGGAAAATTAAACAACGATCACAAAGATCAGTAGGCTACATCTAGTAGAGTGACCTATTGCCTCCAAGAAAGCTTCATAACATAAAAAGCACAAATAAGTTGAATACTAGCTGCAAGGAAAGTTAAATAGCAGTTTCTTGTAAAAACTGAAAATATACTGTATTTATAAATGTTGACAAATGTACCTGATTACCCTGGGATGTTGGGACATCTGTCCTCCCTTCAGAGAGATTGAAATAGAGGAAGGCCAGCTATTATTTTTTTATGACAATTTATCTCATTTTAACTTCATGTAGTTAATTAACAATGCTTATACGTTGGGCATTTAACTGATATTTACAGAAGGTATATTGCATAGAGATGCATGAAACATTAGATACATCAGCTATAACGTTAGATACATTGGATACATTAGATATACAGTAATACCTCTGCTATCTCTGTTCCGAGTCTTGCACAGCGCCCAGACAAGTAGAAGGGTCACTATCCCCAGGACGATGTTGGAGACGACCAAGGCCAGAACAGTAGGACTCAGATCAAATGGAGGATCATGCTCTGGAACTGTGGAAAGGGCATCAAGGAATTCATATTGTATTCATGAGTGCTTAGGAAGATCATCAAACAGTAAAATATGGCATCAAATGCTAATTGTGTTATTGTATAGCTTGTTGAGACAAATGTATATGATCATTTGGATGTAGGCCATTTGCATAAATATACAGTATTGTTGGGGATATTTACAGATTAAATGGGATTTACCTTGAATGTCCAGCTTGGTCCCGTTCCCAAACAGTATCTCCCCACATGAGGCCACAGCACAGTAGTAAGTCCCAGCATCAGAGAGGCTGAGGTTCCTCTTGGGGAGGTTGTAGGCACAGCTCTGTGTAGGAGACCCAGTCTCAGGGAACTTCTCACACTGATCATTCCTGTCTCCATGGGTGTCACAAGGCTGATGTGGATGCGGTGTTGGAGTCAGGCGCAGGACACAGAAGCTTAGTTGATCTGACTTTTAATAGTCACAGGAGCAATAATACTAAATACAACGGGCCTCCTAAACAGGAGACGAGCGAATACGCAAAACAGTGCGTAAAGTGCGCACAGCACTAACAATAAGAAAACACATAAACTTAAACCAACCGACAGGAGAACAACAACACACAACTACAAACAAAACCAAAGGAAACTTATAGGTGACATAATCAATACGTGATATAGAACAGGTGCACTAATCAGACAAAACCAAACAAACATGGATAGCATCAAACGGTAGCAGATAGTACTCCGGGGACGACGAACGCCGAAGCCTGCCCGAACAAGGAGGAAGCAGCCTCGGCGGAATCCGTGACAGTACCCCCCCCTTGACGCGCGGCTCCAGCCGTGCGCCGACCCCGGCCTCGGGGACGGCCAGGAGGACGTGGAGCAGGGCGCGTAGGATGACTACGATGGAACTCAGTCAGGAGGGATGGATCTAGAATGTCCCTCCTAGGCACCCAGCACCGTTCCTCCGGACCGTACCCCTCCCACTCCACGAGAAATTGTAGACCCCCCATCCGACGTCTCGAATCCACGATGGACCGGACTGAGTATGCCGGAGCCCCCTCGATGTCCAGTGGGGGCGGAGGGGTCTCTCTTATCTCATTCTCCTGGAGTGGACCAGCTACCACCGGCCTGAGGAGAGACACATGGAATGAGGGGTTAATGTGATAGTCATTAGGCAGTTGCAACCTGTAACACACCTCATTCAATCTCCTCAGGACTTTAAATGGCCCCACAAACCGCCAGCTAAGCTTCCGGCAGGGCAGGCGAAGGGGCAGGTTTCGAGTCGAGAGCCAGACTCGATCTTCAGGGGCGTAGACTGGACCCTCACTGCGGTGGTGGTCGGCGCTCGCCTTCTGCCTGCGGATGGCCCGCTGCAGATGTACGTGGGCAGCGTTCCACGTCTCCTCCGAGCGCCGAAACCACTCATCCACCGCCGGAGCCTCGATCTGGCTCTGATGCCATGGTGCCAGAACCGGGTGATAACCTAACACACACTGAAAGGGGGTCAGGTTAGTAGAGGAGTGGCGGAGAGAGTTCTGAGCCATCTCTGCCCAGGGGATATACCCCGACCACTCCTCCGGCCGGCCCTGGCAATAGGATCTCAGAAACCTACCCACATCCTGGTTCACTCTCTCCACCTGCCCATTACTCTCCGGGTGGTAACCCGAGGTAAGGCTAACCGAGACCCCCAAGCGTTCCATGAATGCCCTCCAGACTCTAGAGGTGAATTGGGGACCCCGATCAGACACTATATCCTCGGGAACCCCGTAGTGCCGGAAGACGTGGGTGAACAAGGCCTCAGCGGTCTGTTGGGCAGTAGGGAGACCCGGCATTGGAATGAGACGACAGGCCTTAGAGAACCGATCCACAACGACCAGAATAGTGGTATTCCCCTGAGAGGGGGGAAGGTCTGTGACAAAGTCCACCGAGAGGGTCGGTGCGTAATGCCCGCTCAATTTCCGCATCGACCTCCCATACCACCGGTGCCACCAGACAAGACTCTGGCAGTATGGGAGTGGGCTCAATGGACCTCTCCTCTGTGTCATACCGCCGGGACAGGGCGTCTGCCTTACCGTTCTGGGACCCTGGGATGTAAGTGATATTAAAAACGAACCGGGTCAGGAACATGTTCCACCTAGCCTGACGAGGGTTCAATCTCCTCGCTGCCCAGATGTACTCCAGGTTGCGATGGTCAGTCAGAATGAGAAAAGGGTGTTGAGCCCCCTCAAGCCAATGCCTCCACACCTTTAGAGCCTGAACCACGGCTAACAGCTCCCTGTCCCCTACGTCATAATTACGCTCCGCCGGGCTGAGCTTCTTAGAATAAAAAGCACAGGGACGGAGCTTAGGAGGCGTGCCGGAGCGTTGCGATAGTACTGCCCCAATACCGGCCTCTGACGCATCCACCTCTACCTGGAACGCTAAAGTGGGGTCCGGGTGCGCCAGCCCGGAAGGAGGTGGACTCCTGGAAAAACAGACATTTCTCTGCCTTGACATACAAGTCATGCTCCAACAGCCTACCCATCTCTCGACGCACTAGGGCTACATGCTCGGCTCATGTAGCAGAGTACACTAGGATGTCGTCAATGTACACTACCACTCCCTGCCCATGCAGGTCCCGGAAGATCTCGTCCACAAATGATTGGAAGACTGAAGGAGCATTCATTAACCCGTATGGCATGACAAGATACTCATAATGACCTGAGGTAGTACTAAATGCCGTCTTCCATTCATCCCCCTCCCTAATGCACACCAAGTTATAAGCGCTCCTGAGATCCAGTTTTGTGAAGAAACGCGCTCCGCGTAATGATTCAGTCATACTCGCAATCAGAGGTAGAGGGTAACTGTACTTCACCGTAATCTGATTGAGACTACGATAATCAATACATGGGCGCAAACCTCCGTCCTTCTTCTTCACAAAAAAGAAACTTGAGGACGCAGGGGAAGTGGAGGGCCGTATGTATCCTTGTCTCAGGGACTCCGCTATGTATGTTTCCATAGCCACCGTCTCCTCTTGAGACAGAGGATACACATGGCTCCGCGGAAGTGCCGCACCTGTCTGGAGGTTTATCGCACAATCTCCCTGTCTATGAGGTGGCATTCGCGTCGCCCTCGTCTTACTGAACACGAGTGCCAAATCCTCATACTCAGGGGGAATGTGCATTGCGGGAACTTGGTTCGGACTCTCCACCGTGGTCGCCCCAACGGAAACACCTAAACATCGCCCAACACACTGGCCAGACCATTCCTTGAGAGCCCTCTGTTGCCACGAAATGGTAGGGTCATGGGTGATTAACCAAGGAAGCCCCAGCACCACGGGATACGCAGGAGAGTCAATGAGGTACAACTGGATAATCTCCTCATGACCCCCCTGCGTCTTCATCTTTAGTGGCGCTGTGACCTCCCTAATCAACCCAGATCCCAACGGGCGGCTATCTAGGGCATGGACAGGAAAGGGTGCATCAACGGGCAGGAGGGGAATCCCTAACTTAGAACAAAATTGCCGATCAATAAAATTCCCAGCTGCGCCTGAATCGACTAGCGCCTTATGCTGGGAATGAGGTGCAACCTGAGGAAATACCACAGGTATACACAAGTGAACAACAGAGAGCTCTGGGTGAGTGGGGCGCCTACTCACCTGAAATGACTCCCCAGTGCGCGACCTGTTGCCTCGATTCCTCTGAGACCCTCCCCAGCACCTAGCCGCAGTGTGTCCTCCACGGCCACAGCTGGTGCAGGGGACGACCCTCCTCGGGTTCTCTCTCCTACTCTCCCTGGCGCCAGCACCCCCGAGTTCCATTGGGCTCGGCTCGGAGGTGCTGGGGGATGGAATGGACGGCCCCATCTCGGGACGTCCGCGGGTAGCCAGCAGGGTATCCAAACGGATGGACATGTCCACTAGCTGGTCGAAGGACAGATTGGTGTCCCTGCAGGCCAGCTCTCGACGAACGTCCTCACGCAGGCTACACCGATAGTGATCGATGAGGGCCCTCTCATTCCACCCCTCATCCGCCGCTAGCGTCCGGAAATCCAGGTCGAACTCCTGTGCGCTCCTCTTCCCCTGTCGGAGGTGGAACAGATGCTCCCCCGCCGCTTTACCCTCAGGAGGGTGATCGAAAACTGCCCTGAAGCGGCGGGAGAACACAGCGTAGCTGATGGTGGCGGCGTCTATTCCCCTCCATTCGGCGTTGGCCCACTCCAACGCCTTGCCGGAGAGACAGGAGATGAGGGCGGAAACGCTCTCGTATCCCGAGGGCGCCGGGTGTATGTTGGCCAGGTAGAGTTCCACCTGAAGGAGGAACCCCTGACACCTGGCTGCGGTGCCGTCATACGCCCTCGGGAGCGAGAGCTGAATCCCACTGGATTCCGGAGCTGGTCTGGTGGGGCTGGCCGATGGTGGTGGTAATGTAGGAGGAGGTGTGGGCAGGCCTCCCCTCTCCCATCGGCGCAGAGTGTTCATAACCTCCTGCATGGCGGAGCCGAGTTGCTGGATCATGGCGTCCTGGCAGCTGACCCGATCCTCCAGCGACTCGGTCGCCGCCGCTGCTCCTGCTGACTCCATGTATGGTGTGTTGTTCTGTCACAAGGCTGATGTGGATGCGGTGTTGGAGTCAGGCGCAGGACACAGAAGCTTAGTTGATCCGACTTTTAATAGTCACAGGAGCAAAAATACAAAATACAACGGGCCTCCTAAACAGGAGACGAGCGAATACGCAAAACAGTGCATAAAGTGCGCACAGCACTAACAATAAGAAAACACATAAACTTAAACCAACCGACGGGAGAACAACAACACACAACTACAAACACAACCAAAGGAAACGTATAGGTGACATAATCAATATGTGATATAGAACAGGTGCACTAATCAGACAAAACCAAACAAACATAGATAGCATCAAACGGTAGCAGCTAGTACTCCGGGGACGACGAACGCCGAAGCCTGCCCGAACAAGGAGGAAGCAGCCTCGGCGGGATTCCGTGACAATGGGTGTAAAAGATTCCTGGATGGGATTCTCCTGAGCCATGTCTGAACCAATAGACACTGTGTTCTCCTACACAGGTCTCAGTCTGTATTGTACAGTTCAGAGTCACATAGTCTCCTGGGAGGACTGACTCAGACACAGGCTGCTGGAGTACAGACATGTTTCTGGACCCTGATCCTGACAAGAAGTTCAAATAACCCATTTAATCTCTAGAATATTACTGTAGAAAGTGTTCAACCTCAACATTTCATCTGATTAAGATAATACCGCATATCTGTAAATTAAGTTTTTCAAAAACGTACCTTTTACTATGAGAATGGCTCCTTCTCCAAACTCCACCTTGTTGCCATAAGCACTTCCACAGTAGTATGTGCCTGAATCAGAGAGCTGCATGTCTGAGATCCTTAGGTGATTCTTTTCTTGGCCATTTTCCACTGAGAAGCGAGGGTTATCCTTAAACTCATGGTAGAATGTTGCGTTCCTGTCAAACTTATAGACGGTTGATAAGAGTTGAAGCTTATCTCTCAAGGGTTGCTTGTACCAGGAGAAATGCATGGCCATGTGGCCTTCATAGAAGCAGTGCACAATCACGGCGTCTCCAACGTTGGCTGATATGAGTCCACTGTCCTGAAGTATGGATGAGGACACAGTACCAGCTACCACATGTATTAAAGAACATGAACAATACAACGTTTTTGCTGTTACATACCCCAAATACAACTTAGAATATTCAAAGTTCCTGTAAAGTATTTAATGTGATATCTCATGCATCCAAATCAAAGGTGGACATCACCTAAGCAGAGAAATATAAAAGTTGGATTTACCCATCTCTACAAGAACTGGAAATATCAGACACAGTGTGATCCTCTTTGAAGTTGTCATCCTCCTCACAACCTGTCTTGAGTGGAAAAAGTTAACCTATGTAGACAACACTTCAACAATGGAGTTACAGATGATTGGTCAAACTGGACGCTTCATTTTTTTTGACGCCATATTCTGGTACGACAATCTTCTTCACATTGTACAGAGTCACAGAGTCTCGTGGCTGGACTGAATCAGACACACAAAGATTTTATTATAGGTATATTCTTATCCTTATATATTTAGTACAAATTTAGTAATAATCATTCAAGTTTGGCATCCCTTATTCTTTATTACTACAGCTACTGTTGTCTACGTCAAGACACTCATAGTTGTGAACTTGTTGGGAACGTGCAGGCTATGACACTGTTATCCAATAGGGCTTCTATCACCAAGGTCACTTCACCTCACTAAAAACATCTCTGGAAAAAAATCTCTAATTCAGGATTTACACTCGATTGGATTGGATGGATAGAATCCCTTCCCATGATTTTGTTATTGAGGAGGCAGATTCCTCTAGGCCTATGGGTGATGATAATTATTCACAGTTAAAACTGTGTTGTGTTTGACTAAGAACTACAGATCTAGGTGAAATGACCTCATAAATAGCTCATTGTGTTTTTTCACAGATTTCAGTAGACTATGTATAGATAAACTGCCTCATCAAAAGAGTTGGTTTACTGTTGTTAAAATGGTCAACTTGAAGAGCAAGTAGTGTAGCCTACGGTATGAGAGAGCTAAGAGTTCTGAGACATCCGTCTGAAAACCACAGAGAGCGAGAGAGAGAGAGAGAGAGAGAGAGAGAGAGAGAGAGAGAGAGAGAGAGAGAGAGAGAGAGAGAGAGAGAGAGAGAGAGAGAGAGAGAGAGAGAGAGAGCGAGAGAGAGAGCGAGAGAGAGCGAGAGCAACATTAGAGAGAAAGAAAGAGAGCAGAGGGTCCTATGTTCAAAGCCAGCAGGTCCTAACAAAGCATAGATACATCCTCATCTTGTGTTCATCACTGACCGCAAACTAACTGTAAATAGGTTGCTCTGTGTTTGAGAGCGTGTTACTGGCATGAGAAGAGAAAAAAGTGTTTAACACTACAAATTAAAGCTGCAATATGTAACTTTTTGGGCGACCTGACCAATATAAATGTGAGTTATAGATGTGTCATTCTCAATTAATGCAAGTCTAAGAAGCTGTAGTTCTGTTCTAAGTGCGCTATTTCTATGCTGCATGTCTGAGATCCTTAGGTGATTATTTTCTTGGCCATTTTCCACTGAGAAGCGAGGGTTATCCTTAAACTCATGGTAGAATGTTGCATTCCTGTCAAACTTATAGACGGTTGATAAGAGTTGAAGCTTATCTCTCAAGGGTTGCTTGTACCAGGAGAAATGCATGGCCATGTGGCCTTCATAGAAGCAGTGCACAATCACGGCGTCTCCAACGTTGGCTGATATGAGTCCACTGTCCTGAAGTATGGATGAGGACACAGTACCAGCTACCACATGTATTAAAGAACATGAACAATACAACGTTTTTGCTGTTACATACCCCAAATACAACTTAGAATATTCAAAGTTCCTGTAAAGTATTTAATGTGATATCTCATGCATCCAAATCAAAGGTGGACATCACCTAAGCAGAGAAATATAAAAGTTGGATTTACCCATCTCTACAAGAACTGGAAATATCAGACACAGTGTGATCCTCTTTGAAGTTGTCATCCTCCTCACAACCTGTCTTGAGTGGAAAAAGTTAACCTATGTAGACAACACTTCAACAATGGAGTTACAGATGATTGGTCAAACTGGACGCTTCATTTTTGTTGACGCCTTATTCCGTTAAGACAATCTTCTTCACATTGTACAGAGTCACAGAGTCTCGTGGCTGGACTGAATCAGACACACAAAGATTTTATTATAGCTATATTCTTATCCTTATATATTTAGTACAAATTTAGTAATAATCATTCAAGTTTGGCATCCCTTATTCTTTATTACTACAGCTACTGTTGTCTACGTCAAGACACTCATAGTTGTGAACTTGTTGGGAACGTGCAGGCTATGACACTGTTATCCAATAGGGCTTCTATCACCAAGGTCACTTCACCTCACTAAAAACATCTCTGGAAAAAAATCTCTAATTCAGGATTTACACTCGATTGGATTGGATGGATAGAATCCCTTCCCATGATTTTGTTATTGAGGAGGCAGATTCCTCTAGGCCTATGGGTGATGATAATTATTCACAGTTAAAACTGTGTTGTGTTTGACTAAGAACTACAGATCTAGGTGAAATGACCTCATAAATAGCTCATTGTGTTTTTTCACAGATTTCAGTAGACTATGTATAGATAAACTGCCTCATCAAAAGAGTTGGTTTACTGTTGTTAAAATGGTCAACTTGAAGAGCAAGTAGTGTAGCCTACGGTATGAGAGAGCTAAGAGTTCTGAGACATCCGTCTGAAAACCACAGAGAGCGAGAGAGAGAGAGAGAGAGAGAGAGAGAGAGAGAGAGAGAGAGAGAGAGAGAGAGAGAGAGAGAGAGAGAGAGCGAGAGAGAGAGCGAGAGCAACATTAGAGAGAAAGAAAGAGAGCAGAGGGTCCTATGTTCAAAGCCAGCAGGTCCTAACAAAGCATAGATACATCCTCATCTTGTGTTCATCACTGACCGCAAACTAACTGTAAATAGGTTGCTCTGTGTTTGAGAGCGTGTTACTGGCATGAGAAGAGAAAAAACGGTTTAACACTACAAATTAAAGCTGCAATATGTAACTTTTTGGGCGACCTGACCAATATAAATGTGAGTTATAGATGTGTCATTCTCAATTAATGCAAGTCTAAGAAGCTGTAGTTCTGTTCTAAGTGCGCTATTTCTATGCTGCATGTCTGAGATCCTTAGGTGATTCTTTTCTTGGCAATTTTCCACTGAGAAGCGAGGGTTATCCTTAAACTCATGGTAAAATGTTGTGTTCCTGTCAAACTTATAGACGGTTGATAAGAGTTGAAGCTTATCTCTCAAGGGTTGCTTGTACCAGGAGAAATGCATGTCCATGTGGCCTTCATAGAAGCAGTGCACAATCACTGCGTCTCCAACATTGGCTGATATGAGCCCACTGTCCTGAAGTATGGATGAGGACTCAGTACCAGCTACCACATGTATTAAAGAACATGAACAATACAACATATATGCACTAGGGCTTCTATCACCACGGTCACTTCACCTCACTAAAAACATCTCTGGAAAAAAATCTCTAATTCAGGATTTACACTCGATTGGATTGGATGGATAGAATCCCTTCCCATGATTTTGTTATTGAGGAGGCAGATTCCTCTAGGCCTATAGGTGATGATAATACTTCACAGTTAAAACTGTGTTGTGTTTGACTAAGAACTACAGATCTAGGTGAAATGACCTCATAAATAGCTCATTGTGTTTTTTCACAGATTTCAGTAGACTATGTATAGATGAGCTGCCTCATCAAAAAAGTTGGTTTACTGTTGTTAAAATGGTCAACTTGAAGAGCAAGTAGTATAGCCTACGGTATGAGAGAGCTAAGAGTTCTGAGACATCCGTCTGAAAACCACAGAGAGAGAGAGAGAGAGAGAGAGAGAGAGAGAGAGAGAGAGAGAGAGAGAGAGAGAGAGAGCAACAGCAGAGAGAAAGAAGGAGAGCAGAGGGTCCTATGTTCAAAGCCAGCAGGCCCTAACAAAGCATAGATACATTCTCATCTTGTGTTCATCACTGACCGCAAACTAACTGTAAATAGGTTGCTGTGTGTTTGAGGGCGTGTTACTGGCATGAGAAGAGAAAAAACGGTTTAACACTACAAATTAAAGCTGCAATATGTAACTTTTTGGGCGACCTGACCAATAGAAATGTGAGTTATAGATGTGTCATTCTCAATTAATGCAAGTCTAAGAAGCGGTAGTTCTGATCTAAGTGCACTATTTCTAAGCTTTCCGTTCTTAAGTTTTGTTTTTGCATCTTTTACTTTCGGTTTTGTACACCAGTTTTAAACAGCTGAAAATACAATATTTTTGGTTATTGAAATTATATTTCACAGCGGTTTAGATGGTACAATGCTTCTCTACACTATGCATTGGTTGTTTTGTCACATAAACTGAAATTAGGCAAACTATTAGAATTTTAGCAACCAGGAAATGGCGTAGCGATTTCTGCATATTTCACCTTTAAAGATTCCTGAGTATGGCCTAAATAAATACATTCAACTTCCTTTGTCTTGACTGCTGCTAAATGCTTTATTGATCTCATCACAAGCAAGTCCATTTCAAATTAGTTTGGCAGAGAAGCAAGGCACTTAATTCAAGTAGCTACAGTAATTATTAGTTACAGTAATTCAGCTAATAATGTTAATAAAGTGAGAGTTAATAAAAAGCTAATTCATTGGACTGTTTCATTCATCCAGTTCTACTGTCTGATCCCAGCATACACTGTCTCTTCCTCCATTTGGCTTCTCTGTCTTCCAGACCTGTTCTTCTTCTTTCTCAGATTCAGAGCTACGTAATGGAGATTGTCTGCATCTTGAGCCAGTGAGAAACAAGGGGGGAAGGAGAAATATTATTCACTATAAACATTTTCATACATATTTTTACGGTAATACAAAATGTAAGGAATTCTACTTACCCCTGCATCTGTAGAAGAGACTGCTGGACATGTTGTCATAGAGACGGGTCCTGAAAGGAAATACCCCAAAGATAAAGATACAGTCCCTTCTTCCACTACAGATACATCCAGAGATGGTAATATTAAAGAAGAGCAACCTCTAAGAAAAAGTCACTTACCTCTACACTTTCTCTGGTTCATCTTATACATGATGCAAGCAAGGACAATGATCAGGATTAAGGAGAAAGCCAATGCTACACCCAGGCAGTACTCCAAGAGAAGAAGGTCTGCCCTACGGCCTGTGGAGATTCAAACATTATTTGAGGACACTCAGAACAGCAAGTAAATGTATATTCTACACAGTAGATTAGTAAAATATATAAAAATCCTACCTTGAATGTCCAGCTTGGTCCCGTTCCCAAACAGTATCTCCCCATGAGGCCACAGCACAGTAGTAAGTCCCAGCATCAGAGAGGCTGAGGTTCCTCTTGGGGAGGTTGTAAACACAGCTCTGTGTAGGAGACCCAGCATCAGGGCTCTTCACACACTGATCACTCCTGTCTCCATGGGTGTAAATGATTCCTGGATGGGATTCTCCTGAGCCATGTCTGAACCAATAGACACTGTGTTCTCCTACACAGGTCTCAGTGTGTATTGTACAGTTCAGAGTCACAGAGTCTCCTGGCTGGACTGACTCAGACACAGGCTGCTGGAGTACAGACATGCTGTTGGACTCTGAACCTGAAAAGAGTAACAGATTAATATCATGATTAATGTCCTGCTAGATTTATTTACAATTACAATATACCATTTCTAAAGTATATTTAGAATTTCATGGATGCAAAATGAACTTCCAAAATAAAGAACTAAGTTAGTTTACCTTTGACAATCAAAACAGCTCCTTGTCCAAATTTGACTTTGCCCACTTCAATAGCACCGCAGTAGTATATAGCTGAGTCCCCTAACTGTGTCTTGGAGATGGTCAGGTTAAAGTTGTCAACTCCTCTCTTCACACTCAGACGATTAGTCCCATTGAAGTCCTTGGTAAAGTTATATAACTTAACAATTTGTTTCAGAATTAGAAATATCATAAACAGGGACACCATCTTTGAATATATCATCTTGCGTGGAGAAAGTCTACCCATGTATAACACTTCAACAATGGGCTAATTTGATTTGATTTGATTTGATTGGTTGAACTGGAACCAATCTTCTTTGTTAATGCCTGATTCAGACGACCATGGTCTTGTGGTCTATTGCACCCTACAGAGTCACACAGTCTACTGGTTGGACTCACTGAGACACAGGATGCTGTAGAATGTAAGTAACTGTCTTGAAGGTTTTACTTGTTTCGTGGTTTATTTTCTCACCTCTCTGGAGAACACTGGGTCAAAATAGTAGACTATTCGTTTTTTCACCTCTCTGGAGAACACTGGGTCAAAATAGTAGACTATTAGTTTTCTCACCTCTCTGGAGAACTCTGGGTCAATATAGTAGACTATTCGTTTTCTCACCTCTCTGGAGAACACTGGGTCAAAATAGTAGACTATTAGTTTTCTCACCTCTCTGGAGAACACTGGGTCAAAATAGTAGACTGTTCGTTTTCTCACCTCTCTGGAGAACACTAGGTCAAAATAGTAGACTATTAGTTTTCTCACCTCTCTGGAGAACACTGGGTCAAAATAGTAGACTATTCGTTTTCTCACCTCTCTGGAGAACACTGGGTCAAAATAGTAGACTATTAGTTTTCTCACCTCTCTGGAGAACACTGGGTCAAAATAGTAGACTATTAGTTTTCTCACCTCTCTGGAGAACACTGGGTCAAAATAGTAGACTATTCGTTTTCTCACCTCTCTGGAGAACACTAGGTCAAAATAGTAGACTATTAGTTTTCTCACCTCTCTGGAGAACACTGGGTCAAAATAGTAGACTATTCGTTTTCTCACCTCTCTGGAGAACACTGGGTCAAAATAGTAGACTATTAGTTTTCTCACCTCTCTGGAGAACACTGGGTCAAAATAGTAGACTATTCGTTTTCTACACATACTTTAGTTACACTTGATTTATCTTGCCTCCATTGCAGAAGACCAGCAAAACCAAGTGTACCTAAATTATTTGAAAGAAAACTATTATTATTTTGAACAAGTCATTCAACAGTTACAGTACTCCAGATGACCCATAGGAGGGCTGTTATACATAGAACATATATTGTCCTGTCTAGCGGTTAAGAGCATTGGGACAGTAACCGAAAAGTCGCTGGTTCAAATCCCCGAGCCAACTAGGTGAAAAATCAGTGCATGTCCCCATGCACAGGGCACTTAACCCTACTTGCTCCGGTAATTTGCTCTGGATAAGAGCATCTTCTAAATGACGAACATGTGGGAGCTGTGGGAGTGTATATGAGATAAACAACTATAGAATGAAACAAGTCAATTGTATGTCAGTCTCATTCCCTATCATTCACAGAAACATGCACTAACTGAAATATAACACCTGAGAGTGCATGACTGATTGGACACCCCAGCCTAATATAACCAATACACGACACACTTTATCCACTCTGTATCACTGTCTGGTTAGTGTGGTTCTCATAGGAGGCAATCTATCAGAAGGAGAATCCTCCTCTATTGGTCTCCTTACAGAGAACCCTGCAGAAGTCCTAGAACACTTGACTGATTGAGAAGGTACTATTTCTGCCATGACATCATCATAAAAAGGCCCATCCCCCTGAGCCCATAGATATAGTATAGATGGTGCTGTATTACACATGACATGAGATGCTTAACTCGGAGAGTTCAAATAGATTTCATTAGCAGTTCTTTGTGGTTTGTAACTGATTTCAGATAACTATATATATATCAGAGTAAGTTTATAAAGAACTGGTTTGCTGTGACTGCAAGCTGTCAGTAGGAACACGAACAACAGTAACAAATGTGAAAACAACAGACTGACACCAGATAGACATCCTGCTGAAAACCACAGAGACACAGAGAGCAGGTAGGAGGGTCCTGTGTGTACAAAGCCAGCAGGCCTAACCAAAGCCTAGATATGGCCTCGAGCAGATCGCAAGTACCTGTGAACTTGTTAGCTGTGTGTGGGTGGATGTGAGTGTCATGCTATCAACACATCTAAAAGAAGGTCAAGACATTTCAGAGGAGATATGACCAAGGTTGTGTGCCTTACTTATACAAACACTCTGGAACTCAATGACAAAACTACACACTCAAACACATGAGTCATTGTCTTCATCATACAGATCACTCTACTACCTGTTTCATTTTGAATGATTGTTGCTCCTTGTTACTAAGTTACACTTTATTATAACTATGTTGAGGTTAGTAGTAATGATCCAGTGATGATGACTGCCTGGCTTTTTAGATGGTTGCTACTTAAAGCAACTGTAAATTATTTCTAACATGTTATAGATGTGTAATAAGCATTTAATAACTATATTACATTGTTATAGATTCTTCATTGCCACACATTGTCTTTTTTGGCATTTACTTGACTGCTATTTCGGCTAGACACATGAACTATCACAGAAAAGCAAGTTGTCAATGATACTTCATCAAATTAGTGAACATTTTAAACATTTTGACAACTACATGTTGCTGCCAACTCTACTGTTGAGGCAGTTATGGGGACTTCCATGTACACTGCTGCTCCCGGTTGAAAAAGAAATGGATTGCAGTCCTACAAGGTGCACTTATACATATTCACATTTTGTCAATAGGTTGTGAAAACTGCTCAGTTACAATGTGAACATTGTCATATTTGAAATCAGTCTCTCAACCATATCAATTCTGTTCAAAGTATATTCAGCTAAGAAGTTTATTTTTAGTTCAGTCTTTTCTTATGGAGAGAGAGAGTTGTGCTTTTAGTGACATGGATGTTTGTGGTTTTGATGGTGTGTGAAAAGAGAGTGTGGTGAGGACTGACGGTCATTGCTGTGTCACGCCCTGACTCAGGGGACTCTTAAATGTTGAGTCAGGGTGTGTATATTCTTTGTGGTGTTTTCTATGTTTTGATCTATTATGTGTAGATCTATGTTGGCCGGTGTGGTTCCCAATCAGAGGCAGCTGTAGCTCGTTGTCTCTGATTGGGGATCATACTTAGGCAGCCTATTGGCACTAGTGGGTTGTGGGATCTTGTTCCGTGTAAGGTATGTTGTGTGCGCGCGCTACCTTGGACTTCACGTTTCGTTTAGTTTGTTGTTTTGTCGTTGTGTTTATTTGGTTTAATAAACATGTACGTATATCACGCTGCGCCTTGGTCTGACCCGTCATTAGACGAACGTGACATGCTGGGGGTTAGAGTTGAGTTTACGTGAGTGGAAAATCTATTTAGGGCAGTCACAACACCACAGAGAGCTGTGAAACAAGATACAGCTAAAATAAGACACTTTAACAGGCTAAAACACCAGCATTAGATACATATTAACAGTTATTATGCAGCCAACCATCTTCTTTACATTGAGCATAGGCTTGATATGGTTGTTGCACACTGAATATGTGGGTTAAAGCGTTGTATAAATGTAAGGACAGAGAAAAATATGAATGAAAATCAATCAATACCTCTATATGAAAGCAGTTGAATGTTTTATTTGTTCAAAATTGAACAACAGTATCAATGTAAAAAGGAGCTTGACAAAATACAAGTAATTGTGACTTACAATGAAAAAGCCACAGTCATACATGCATACAGTGTAGAACACAATACATCAATGCAAGTTATTAAAGAGGAAAAGTTGACATTTCAGTCCATGTTTTGGCGTCTCACCCCAGAGTACACAGTGTCTCTCTCCATGGCGTTCCTTTGTCTCCCGGCATTCGGTTTCTGGTGGATGACGTTCAGAGCGGCGTAATGGAGAGTATCAGGGTCTTGATCCTGAGAGGAATAGCAAAAATCAAAATCAAAATATTTGGTAGCAGGTGGTTAGTGGTTAAGAGCGTTGTGCCAGTAACCGAAAGGTCACTGGTTCTAATCCCCGAGCCGACTAGGTGAAAAAAAATATATATATAATAATAATAATAATATCTGTCGGTGCCCTTGAGCAAGGCACTTAACCCTAATTGCTCCTGTAAGTCGCTCTGGATAAGAGTGTCTGCTAAATGACTACATTTTTTTTTTTTATGTTCTTAAAAAAATATTAGTCTAAGTATTGCGGTATTGTGAAACAACCCTTCTAATAAAATGCATATTTTCATATTTTGATTGAAGGAAAAATACATTGATTCTGCAACAGCTAACCAAGTGTTAGGTCAGGTTACCTGGTTATCATGACTGGGGACTGCAGGAGCACTTGGCTGAGGGTGCGTTCCTTTTAATCAAACACAATAATCAATATCATCATCATCATACAACGAAGAGCCTTTATGACCAACTTTGACCAAAACATGTAAAATAATGTTACTGTACCAACAATTGATAAGCATACTGTATAATGGACAATAATATTGCTTACCTGTGCACTTGCTCATCTTGTAAAAAACACAAGTAAGGACAATGATGAGGATGACACACAGACCCAACGCTACTCCCAGGAAGTACATGAAAGGAAGATGGTCCTCCTTACAACCATCTGTGAAATATCAAATAGGAATAGAGACACTGAGGGATAAAGCCATGACAATGTTTAAGACACCAACAAGACTCGGCCTGATCTGAGAGTCATACTTTCTTCTCTCATGTACAAAGATATCTGAAGGATATAGGAAAACAAAAGTATCTGAATGATATAGAAAAACAAAGGTATTTGAATGATACCTTGCCTACAATCTAAAGAACTTTGATTATATAGATTTTAATATAACTGAATATCAGAAGTATCACTTACGGTCAATGTCCAGCATGGTCCCGTTTCCAAACAGTATCTCCCCACATGAGGCCACAGCACAGTAGTAAGTCCCGGCATCAGAGAGGCTGAGGTTCCTCTTGGGGAGGTTGTAGACACAGCTCTGTGTAGGAGACCCAGTCTCAGGGATCTTCTCACACTGATCACTCCTGTCTCCATGGGTGTAAATTATTCCTGGATGGGATTCTCCTGAGCCATGTCTGAACCAATAGACACTGTGTTGTCCTACACAGGTCTCAATGTGTATTGTACAGTTCAGAGTAACAGAGTCTCCTGGCTGGACTGACTCAAACACTGGCTGCTGGAGCACAGACATGCTGTTGGACTCTGAACCTGAAGAGAGTTAAAACTAAAGTAAAACTAAGTGGGTGAAAAATATGAAAAGCCATGTATTCATCACAAGCATTTGATGAAGCAGTTGTAGGAACATATGAACATACAGGGCCACACAATTTGAAATTGAAGAAGCAAATGTTTAGTTACCTTTGACAATTAAAACAGTTCCCTCTCCAAATGCTCATAGATGGCTGTAGTGGAACAATAGTATGTAGCTGAGTCCCCTGGCTCTGTCGTGGATATGGTCAAGTTACAGCTGTCGTCTCTTCTCCTCACACCCAAACGTTTGGTCTCAGTAAATTCCTTGATAAAGTTGTTGGAATAATAATTATCTTGGCCAACATAAAGAGATGATGCCATGTGGAGGGGTTTCTGTCCAACACTCTGCTTGAACCAATCAAACCTGCTCACTGACTCATCTGGACAAAGGCAAGTGAGAGTCACAGTGCCTCCCAGCTCAGTAACCATCACAGGGTCTGGTTGGATTACGTTTGGTTTGGTAAAAGCACAAACTGTCAAAGCAAACAAACAAAATGGATCAAAGACAAAGACATGGATAAACCATTTCTACCCATTATAGACAGAACATCCAGTTCACTTATCATATTCAAACTACATACTACAAATTATTAAAAAATGATCTCAATTCAAACGTCTTACACTTACCCAAGTTGATGTAAAACAAAAATACCTCTCTATTCATCACTGTAACATTAGTCCCTTCTGCACTGTATAGTGTGTGGGTCTGACAGTGGAACACTTTATATGCACCTTATATATATGATGCCACTTAACATGTACCCATCATACAGTAGGAGGGAACACTGAAACAAGAGATTTTATTGGCTGACTACAATCTTAGATGTGTGTCCTCTAGCTTACCATAGTTTGAGCTTCCCGGGAATTGCTTTTTTAAGAAGACATTATAAATCAAGTCAGAGTTACTGGATCAAGGCAATCAAATATTGGCTTGATATGGTTGCATCTTTTTTGAGAGAAATGAAACATTTACTGAAATGATTTCTCTTTTGATGTTTGGACAGTAAACAGTGAAGAATCTCTAGTGCTGCTAGTAACGTTGAATAATATATATTTTTGTTGGCCAAATTTCAAACCTTTGTTTGTTACCAATACCCAGTGGTGGAAAAAGTACCCAATTGTCATACTTGAGTAAAAGTAAAGCTACCTTAATAGAAAATGCCTCAAGTAAAAGTGAAAGTCACCCAGTAAAATCCAACTTGAGTATAAGTCTAAAAGTATTTGGTTTTGTATATACTTAAGTATCAAAAGTAGAAATAATTACAAATTCCTTATATTAAGCAAACCAGACAGCACATTTTCTTGTTTTTTAAATTTACGACTAGCCAGGGGCATGCTCCAACACTCAGATATCATTTACAAACTAAGTGTGTGTTTAGGGATTCCGCCAGATCAGAGGCAGTAGGGATGACCAGGGATGTTCTCTTGATAAGTGTGTGAATTAGAGCATTTTCCTGTCCTGCTAAGCATTCAAAATGTAACAAGTACTTTGGGTGTCAGGGAAAATGTATGAAGTAAACAGTACATCATTTTCTTTAGGAATGTAGTGAAGTAAAAGTTGTAATAAATATCAATAGTAAAGTAAAGTACAGATACCCATAAAAACGACTTAAGTAGTACTTTTCAAGTAATTTAGTTACAGTGCATTTGGAAAGTATTCAGACCCGTTTACTTTTCACTCCCCCCCCCCCCCCCCCCCCCCCCCCAAAGCTAATGTCAAAGCGAAAACAGGTTTTCAGACATTTTTGCAAATGTATAAAAAGAAAATTCAGACCCTTTACTCAGTACTTAGTTGAAGCAACGTTGGCAGCAACTAAAGCCTCAAGTCTTCTTGGGTATGACACTACAAGCTTGGCACACCTGTTTTTGGGGAGTTTCTCCCATTCTTCTCTGCAAATCCTCTCAAGCTCTGTCGGTTGGATGGGGAGCGTCGCTGCACAGCTATTTTCATGTCTCTCCAGAGATTTTAGATCAGGTTCAAGTCCGGGCTCTGGCTGGGCCACTCAAGGACATTCAGAGACTTGTCCCAAAGCCTCCTGCTTTGTCTTGGCTGTGTGATTAGGGTTGTTGTCCTGTTGGAAGGTGAACATTTGCCTCAGTCTGAGGTCCTGAGCGCTCTGGAGCTCTGTCAGAGTGACCATCGGGTTCATGGTCACCTCCCAGACCAAGGCCCTTCCCCCCCGATTCCTCAGTTTGGCCACGCGGCCAGCTCTAGGAAGAGTCTTGGTGGTTCCAAACTTCTTCCATTTAAGAATGATGGAGGCCACTGTGTTCTTGGGGACCTTCAATGCTGCAGACATTTTTTGGTACCCTTCCCCAGATCTGTGTCTCGACACAATCCTGTCTCGGAGCTCTACGGACAATTCCTTCGATCTCATGGCTTGGTTTTTGCTCTGACATGCACTGCCAACTGTGAGACCTTATATAGACAGGTGTGTGTCTTTCCAAATCATGTCCAATCAATTGTATTTACCACAGGTGGACTCCAATCAAGTTGTAGAAACATCTCAAGGATGATCAATGGAAACAGGATTCACCTGAGCTCAATTTCGAGTCTCATAGCAAAGGGTCTGAATACGTATGTAAATAAGGTATTTCTGTTTTTTTTATTTTTAATCAATTTGCAAACATTTCTAAAAACCTGTTTTTGCTTTGTCATTATGGAGTATTTTAGAATAAGGCTGTAATGTAACAAAATGTGGAAAAAGGGAAGGGGTCTGAATACATTCCGAATGCACTGCCAATACCTTCTTTTTTTCATGAAGGAAGAGTTCACAGAACTATTGAGATTACACTAAATCCTTAGCTGCACTTTATCCTCTTGTTGAATGCTTTAGGGTTCTTAAACGTTTTCAACTCGAGACCCAAATGAGAAATTGACTGTCCTCCCGTGACCCAAATCGTCCTACAACAATCAAAAGTAGGAATAAATAGTGTGTGATTATAGATGCATTCTCATAACTCAGGACCCATAGTTTAAGAAACCCTGCAAAGTGTAGGTCTGGTGTTTACCATCCAGATGAAGAGAGAGAGGTGTGAAAATAGGGTGTGCACTAGCCCCCCCAACTAACGATTAAATGCATCACCAACCACACAATCTGATGGACTGGAAATCTGGCATGTCATACTGAGAGAGAGAGAGAGAGAGAGAGAGAGAGAGAGAGAGAGAGAGAGAGAGAGAGAGAGAGAGAGAGAGAGAGAGAGAGAGAGAGAGAGAGAGAGAGAGAGAGAGAGAGAGAGAGAGAGAGAGAGAGAGAGAGAGAGAGAGAGAGAGAGAGAGAGAGAGAGAGAGAGAGAGAGAGAGAGAGAGAGAGAGAGAGAGAGAGAGAGAGAGAGAGAGAGAGAGAGAGAGAGAGAGAGAGAGAGCATAAGGTACATTTCATCCCCCAGTGTTAGTCTATAAGAGGCCCAGTGATGTTCACCTCAGCAGGTCTCCCTCTACACTGAGCTGCTCCTTCCTGTCACTCACACCACAGGAAGTGATGCATAACCTCACTGGCCCCTCCTCTACCTCAGACCCCAATCAGTGCAAAGCCAAGACAGGAAATACTATCATGACAAAGGCAATTTTGGTTGAACTCTTTATTTGTCTTTAGAAGTGATCAGTATAATGTAATTGTCAACTGCTGCGTACTTTGCCCCTCAGGGACACCCTATAATTTATTTATTTTTAATCACTAACACACACAACAGAGATTGATTGATTTACATGTCAATATATTTGATATAACTACACAGATACAAAATAGCAAGATTTAAACTTGTACTCAAAGATATGTCATTTAATTTGTGGAATTTATTTCCTTTTTAATGCGTTTGAGCCAATCAGTTGTGATGTGACAAGGTACCTTGTCACATCACTACTGATTGGCTCAAACGCATTAAAAAGGAAAATACTTGGTAAAAGACCAATCCATATTATGGCAAGAACAGCTCAAATAAGCAAAGAGAAACAACAGTCCATCATTACTTTAAGACACGAAGGTCAGTCAATACGGAACATTTCAAGAACTTTTAAAGTTTCTTTAAGTGCAGTCGCAAAAACCATCAAGCGCTATGATGAAACTGGCTCTCATGAGGACCGCCACAGGAATGGAAGACCCAGAGTTACCTCTGCTGCAGAGGATAAGTTCATTAGAGTTACCAGCCTCAGAAATTGCAGCCCAAATAAATGCTTCACAGAGTTCAAGTAACAGACACATCTCAACATCAACTGTTCAGAGGAGACTGTGCGAATCAGGCCATGGTCAAATTGCTGCAAAGAAACCACTGTTAAAGGACACCAATAAGAAGAAGAGACCTGCTTGGCCAAGAAACATGAGCCATGGACGTTAGCCCAGTGGAAATGTGTCATTTGGTCTGGAGTCCAAATTTGAGATTTTTGGTTCCAACCGCTGTGTCTTTGTGAGACGGGGTATGGGTGAACGGAGGATCTCCACATGTGTATATCCCACCGTAAAGCATGGAGGAGGAGGTGTTATGGTGTGGGGGTGCTTTGCTGGTGACACTGTCTGTGATTTATTTAGAATTCAAGGCACACTTAACCAGCATGGCTACCACAGCATTCTGCAGTGATACGCCATCCAATCTAGTTTGGGCTTAGTGGGACTATCATTTGTTTTTTAACAGGGCAATGACCCAACACACCTCCAGGCTGTTTAAGGGATATTTGACCAAGAAGGAGAGTGATGGAGTGCTGCCTCAGATGACCTGGCCTCCACAATCCCCCGACCTCAACCCAATTGAGATGGTTTGGGATGAGTCGGACCGCAGAGTGAAGGAAAAGCAGCCAACAAGTGCTCAGCATATGTGGGAAGTCCTTCAAGAATGTTGGAAAGCATTCCAGGTGACGCTGGTTGAGAGAATGCCAAGAGTGTGCAAAGCTGTCATCAAGGCAAAGGGTGGCTATTTGAAGAATCTCAAATATAAAATATATTTTGATTTGATTAACGCTTTTTTGGTTACTACATTATTCCATATGTGTTATTTCATAGTTTTGATGTCTTCACTATTATTCTACAAAGTAAAGAAATAAAGAAAAACTCTAGGTGTGTCCAAACTTTTGACTGGTACTGTAGGTGTTTGGGTTTGGTGGGGTTCATAGAGGACCACAAGGCTTCACCCTACAGATGGATTATGCATGTTCAAACTAACTATCCACCAGCCCTAACCCTTAACCCCATCCCTAACCTAACTCGAACCCTACCCCTAACCTCAGCCCTAACCCCAGTCCTAACCCTAACCCTATCCCTAATCCTAACCCTAACCCTAACCCTAACCCTAACCCTAACCCTAACCCTAATCCTAACCCTAACCCTATCCTGACTGTAGATACAGCTACAAAGGTAGAAAGGTATTTTCAGAGACAGAAGTTTTTGCGAGAAGGGTGTAGCTGTAGTCCAATATGGTGACTGGAGAATGGCCGAGTGGGTGTGTGGAAAGGAGTTGGTGTGTCAAAAGCTCTCTGCTATAGGTTAGAGTGTTTTGATTGAGCTGTGTTTCTTTTTCTTCCGTTTCTTACCACGCAGCTACCATACATTGAGCTACCATACCGCAGGAGCTTGGACGTCTGTTTTAAAGCCAGAGCATGACTCTGAGTCATATTGCATTGTTAGTTTTACACAAATAATTTAAAATGTTCAGTTATGAAACTGACAATTGTTTATTTGTTATTAAAAGTACTGGTGATGGGTGTAGTGTCACTCTGATATTGGCTACTACAGTAGGTAGCTACTTCCCACGCCGTTGCCGGACATTAGTGCTTGGCAAACGGGAGCAAAGGGCAGTGTGTCCCGGTGTTGTTGCTGTTCATGCCCTCCCCATTGAGTAGTAGACTGTATGTATGTATCAAGGTGACATCTAGATGGTTATCAATAATAGTTATTGTGTATGCTGCTATCCTACTTGAAATAAAATTCTGTGATGGTAAAACATGACCACGTTAGCTACCGCTGGCGATACGACCATGATATAGCTCCTCAGTAAGAAGCACCTCAGGTCAGCAGGCACTTCGATACAGCACCGGTGCACTGGTCACCGGCTTATCAACTCATTATTCAGCCAAATCAGCCATGCAAAACGGTCTTGAGTGGCAACAAATCTGCCCAATTAGCTGATTCGCTTTCCATACACCCACTCCTTTCGACACACCCACTCGCCCATACACCAGTTACAGTTATGTAATCAAAGGCCAATGTTTACATTTATGAATTAGAGCTATGACAGTCTATTACAAATCAGTCTGACAGTACTTTTGACAGTATTTAAATATGAAGGAAGTATGGTTTGAAGTGACTGAAATGCATCAGAAAGGTATTTGGAAGTTCAGATGATAGGCAGTAATTTTGCATGATATTGTGTGTAGAAAACAACATCATCATTGATGATGTTCATTTTCCCCCAGTCTGATGTACATTTACGTCATTTAGCAGACGCTCTTATCCAGAGCAACTTACAGTTAGTGAATGCATACATGTTTTGTTTTTTTCATACTGGCCCCCCGTGGGAAACGAACCCACATCCCTGCTGGCCAAAACCTCCCCTACCTTGGACGACGCTGGACCAATTGTGCGCTGCCCATGGGTCTCCCGGTCACGGCCGGCTGCGACAGAGCCTGGACTCGAACCAGTCTCTCTAGTGGCACAGCTGGCACTGCGATGCAGTGCCTTAGACCACTGCGCCACTCTGGAATGCCTGGTCTTGTCCAGTCTATTCTGGCTTCTGGGAATTGTAGAGGTAAACAGAAGAAACATACATGTTCCTGAGAGTATTATCCTTCAGTAATGGGGTCATAATATTTTGTAGCTTAAACCATTCCAAAGATAGAGCCACATTTCTAGGAGGAAAACTGAAACCACTCTATTTATTACAACCGCATAAAGCGGCTCCCGGGGTTATTGACGAAAATCCGTTACTATGAACCAAACGCAAATGTTTTCATTTTATTTCAGAGTTTCTCTCTCGACCCTTTTTGAAAATCAGGTGACTCCATTTCAGGTGACCCCTAGTTTGGGAAATGCTTTACTAACCAATAATATCAGGTCATCACTGGCTCAAGCCTTGTAGTTCCTGTCACCTCACACTGTGGTTGATGCACTTGTCACCTTTCTAATGTCAGTTAAAAAACAAACTGCAGGAAATGGCCATTAGCTGACACCTATAGAGTACTATTTTCACACGTTTGAGTCAAACTCTGATGCCGCAATATACTGCGGTTGAAGAGACCAATCACACACTGATTATTCATGACTTTATTAACTTCAGAGTTCACTGTTAGAAGCAGGACTGATGATACAGTAGGTTGTCCTCTTCCTTCTCTCTGCTGATCTCAGAACAGACAATCAGGCCTAGTGACCATCATTCCAGCCATGTAAGACAGCCAATCCCCTGCCTCTCACTCTAATCTGACAGACAGAATGACTAGTATACACCAGTGGTGTCGGTGCCGTTTAAAATGGGGGAGGATTATATTTTTTAATGAACATGGCCTTATTTCTATTAGAGCATATTGGATGACTGTCATTCATATTCCATTCAACCAGCTCAATGTAACATCGATAGATTTAGGCTACTACATGATACTCTAATTTCCCCTATACCCATCATGAGGTTGCTACAACCTAGCCTATGAATGAAAGTTTACAACGTAGGTGCACAGGTCGAGATAATGTTTACTAATCAAGGTGACAGACAGTGACACATTCAATACCGACTTGCACACTCTTGCCTGCATCTAGCTGATCTAGGGTGTAATCATTAGTCAACAGTTGCAAACAAGAGTTTCTCATGGACGAATTCAGGTATGTTTATCCTTGTTTCGTTCCGTTTGCTTCCGTTTTTTTCAGTTGAATCAATGCAATGAATACACCCCTGATCAAACGCAAACACAGTTAACTTTCATAGAAGCCAAACAGGTTGTGGTATACATATAATTCCTTCTCCTATCTACCCGCTGTGATATACCCGGAAATATCACATTTACATAAGTATTCAGACGCTTTAGTCAGTACTTTGTTGAAGCACCTTTGGCAGCGATTACAGCCTCGAGTCTTCTTGGGTATGACGCTACAAGCTTGGCACACCTGTATTTGGGGAGTTTCTCCCATTCTTCTCCGCAGATCCTCCTAAGCTCTGTCAGGTTGGATGGGGAGCGTTGCTGCATAGCTATTCTCAGGTCTCTCCAGAGATGTTCGATCAGGTTCAAGTCCGGGCTCTGGCTGGGCCACTCAAGGACATTCAGAGACTTGTCCCGAAGCCACTCCTGCGTTGTCTTGGCTGTGTGCTTAGGGTCGTTGTCCTGTTGGAAGGTGAACCTTCGCCCCAGTCTGAGGTCCTGAGCGCTCTGGAGCAGGTTTTTACCAAGGATCTCTCTGTACTTTGCTCCGTTCATCTTTGCCTTGATCCTGATTGATATCCCAGTCCCTGCCACTGAAAAACATCTCCACAGCATGATGCTGCCACCACCAAGCTTCACCTTAGGGATGGTGCCAGGTTTCCTCCAGACGTGACGCTTGGCATTCAGGCCAAGGAGTTCAATCTTGGTTTCATCACAGCAGAGAATCTTGTTTCTCATGGTCTGTGAGTCTTTAGGTGCCTTTTGGCAAACTCATAGCGAGCTGTCATGTGCCTTTTACTGAGGAGTGGCTTCCATCTGGCCACTCTACCATAAAGGCCTAATTGGTGGAGCGCTGCAGAGATGCTTGTCCTTCTGGAAGGTTCTCTCATCTCCAAAGAGGAACTCTAGAGCTCTGTCAGAGTGACCATCGGGTTTTTGGTCACCTCCTTGACCAAGGCACTTCTCCTCTGATTGCTCAGTTTGGCCGGGCGGCCAGCTCTAGGAAGAGTCTTGGTGGTTCCAAACTTCGACCATTTAAGAATGATGGAGGACATTATGTTCTTGGGGACCTTCAATGCTGCAGAAATGTTTTGGTAACCTTCCCAAGATCTGTGCCTCAACACAATCCTGTCTCGGATCTCTACGGACAGTTCCTTCGACCTCATGGCTTGTTTTTTGCTCTGCCATGCACTGTCAACTGTGGGACCTTATATAGACAGGTGTGTGCCTTTCCAAATCATGTCCAATCAATTTAATTTACCACAGGTGTACTCCAATCAAGTAGTAGAAAGATCTCAAGCATGACCAGTGGAAACAGGATGCACCTGAGCTCAATTTCGAGTCTCATAGCAAAGGGTCTGAATACTTACTGTATGTAAATAAGGTATTTCTGTTTTTTGTTTTTAATACATTTGCAAAAATTCCCCAAAATCTGTTTTTGCTTTGTCATTATGGGGTATTGTGTGTAGATTGCTGAGGAAATTGTTTTATTTAATCCATTTCAGAATAAGGCTGTAACGTAACAAAATGTGGAACAAGTCAAGGGGTCTGAATACTTTGCGAAGGCACTGTAGCAACTAGAACTAACGCGTTAGTAAACCCGCTTCAATTATACAGTACAGTGCATACCTGCCAACTTTCCAAAAAACCTTGGAGTGAGATTTTGTCCTGGGTCCGCCTGGGTCCTGCAGTCGGTGAAAAGCAATTGCACTGCCTGCGTCTCAGAACTGCGGCCGCCTTGATCTCATGAGGTTATCGTTGCCCACGTGTGCATGACGTCAGAGAAAGTCGGGATCAAGTCAGACACAAATCTAACCAGCATGCATTGGGCGGTGATCGCCGGTGATCGATTCTGCGCAGACCTGGCTCATCTCAAATGAGCCTCTTGTCTATGATCTGTCGGCATGGTTATACTGGCCTGTGGCCTTCTTGGAGGCCTTGATGATATCGGAGGGGGGCTCCCATTTGAAGCAGGGCTCCAGATTGGCCATCTTTATGGTCATTATTGAGGACAGGGTGCCATCCAATGCTAGGCTGTTTCTTCTCTTGGTTTTGTTCAGTCCCACAACTGAAAACACCCTCTCATCATCTGCGTTTGCATGGGGCAACACCAGGACAAGCTTGGCGACGGCAGCAAGCCTCTCGAATTCTTTGGCTCCTGTCACCTATGGAAAATGCACCAAAACACAATGGAAAAACATACCTTGATTTTTGATTGATTAATACTGTAAGTATGCTGTAGGTTGATCCATTAACAAAGTTCAGATAAAAACATGCATAATTTGCAACATGCATGACACATATATGCATGCAACAATTTTAAGCAACAGATGTAGCCAAGCCACACCTGCCAAAAGGAAAGACAAAAAATGAAAAAATGTCTACCTTATGCTTCCGGGTTGCCATTTCAGCCCAGAAGCTTTCCATTTCAGTTTCGTCCTGCAAGGATATCATTGGCATGGTCTGATAATTTAGAAACTCCTCACCCAGAAGGTCATGCTCCTCTGGCCCATGGTATGGGAGGAGATGGGGAAACCTATTTATGAAAGTAGAGTTACAAGTTGTTACGTTTTAGGTATATAGTCATCAACCAGCAGCAGTTCATACACATCTTTGAGGAGAAGCCACATAAGAATATCTCATGTGCAGTTTAGGAGTGAACACACCTCATCATAAAACACAGGGTATTTTAGCTAAGATGATAGACAATAATTAGAGAAAAAAAACTAACCTTTCAACAAAGTACAGGACATCTTCGATGTCACTTTCAGCCCTCTACCGTACATCTACAAATTGTGCGTGCTTGATCAGTGGCTCTTCCAGTGGCAGCTTCTTAAGTGCATAGTCCACAGCACTTGTCAGGAAACACAACACAGCTTCATGGAATGAATCCACCTGCTGTGGTGTGATGTCACCCTCGTCGAGTAATCTGTTAAGTTTAGCCCTGGTTGTGAACCCAATGTTCAACTTTCTTCCTGTCACAGATACAGCATATCGGTATAAGGTACAAGGCTAAATATCACATATCACAGTGTTTGATCATAATAATAGTCAAATACTAACCTGGTAAATGGTTTGCCTTTTCTTTAAAGGCAATTTCACAAGGCTCCTCATGGCACTGCAGAGCTGCTGGAACCATAAACTTGGAACATAGCTTGCGTACGAATTTCACCATCTATAACAGACATTTACTAAAATAGTAGGTGAAACCTGTTTTAGAGGATCCCTGCAGATATCAGCAAGAAACACAGAATGGAAAAAAACTGCTAAATCCAATCCCACCTCATCATGTAACAAAAATATTGATGACTGCTCTCTCTGAAGCAGCAAGTTGAAAGAAGTGAAAGTTGGTACGGTGGCTTGGAAGAACAGCAGGTACACTTCTGTCATGGGGTCAGTGAATGTCTGCCCAAGTCTCTTGAACCTGGCCTGATTTTCATCTTGAATCAATCAATAAATAACACAAAACAAGAGGTTGTCATTAATACAAGTATGTGACTAACAATCCATGTAGTTGCTGCATAATGAAATTGAAAATTGATAACCATTAGGGGTGTAACGATCCATCTACTACATCGATGTATCGATTTATATTCCTATGATCCAACTACATCGATATGTGCTCGGCGAGTTGGTCTTTTGGACAACATATATCGATCTAACATCGTTTTAAAATGTAATAAATCGATTGTATCGATACTAGGAAATAACCCATTGGATTTAAGCACGTCAGACTTTATATGGATGTTTTTTCTTAGCACTTTTAATGATAAAGGCTTTAAACATTACTCGATTCAGTCTGCCTATCCGTGACGTCATCGCGCCAACAGCAGCGCAAAGACAACCAAACATAGCATGGCGGACTACAGAGGAGAAGCCGACGAGCGAGAAATTATCAAGCCACCATTGCGGTCCAGTGTGTGGAAACAGTTTGGCTTTTGCAAAGACGGAGATGTTCTAAATAAGTCGCTCGCTGTTTGTAGGATATGTAAAGGTCAAGTAAAGTACAACGGCAACACGACAAATCTCTCCAACCACCTACTAAGGCGCCATGGGATTTCACACAACACCGACCGTCCAGGCACCTTTTGCAGCGTTCCCGCTGCTACAGCAGCGAAAGGTAAAGTCAACTCCGCAGAAGCCTCAGGTCTCGCCTGCATGTTTAGTCAGAGGCCAAAACTCAGCTCGGGCGAAAAACATCACGGCAACAATTGCCAAGTTTATCTGCAAAGACATGCGACCCTACAATGTGGTTGAAAATCCGGGATTCCGTGAAATGATTCAAACATTGGAGCCAAGGTACACAATACCAAGCCGACCACACTTCTCAGAAAAGGTTATTCCTGCATTGTACGAAAGTACTAAGAATGATGTGAAGCTGTCGCTTTCTCAAGCTGAACGAGTAGCGATAACGACAGATGGCTGGACGTCATGCTCAAATCAAGGGTATGTGACAATTACCTCTCATCACATTGATCCGGAGTGGAAAATGAAGACCTTTGTTCTGCTAACCAGAGTTTTAAATGAAGCCCATACTGGTAAAAATATTGGCGCGTTACTGCGTGAAGCCTGCATGGAGTGGAAAATCCACGACAAGAATCCTGCCATCGTCACAGATAACGCCAGGAATATGATTGTGGCCGGTGCAGAAGCCCAGTTCAGTCCACACATTACCTGCTTCGCACATACACTCAACCTTGCCTCGCAGAAGGGTTTGGGGGTGGACCGTGCTTCCAGGTTGTTGGGGAAAGTGCGAAAAATTGTTGGATATTTTCACCGCAGCCCGATTGCATGTCACGCCCTATAGGAAAAACAAACTCTGATGGATTTACCAAAACATAAACTGATCCAAGACATAATCACCAGATGGAACAGTTCATTCGAAATGCTTGAACGTTTTTTGGAACAACAGCCAGCTATAATGGCAACTCTGATGTCCAAGGATCTACGAAAGGGGGTCACAGATGTAGGCACGCTGAGTGAGAGTGATATTGCCAACATGGATGACATTGTTCAGTTGATGGGTCCTGTCAAAATAGCAACCACTGTGATGTGTGAAGAAGACCAGCCAACTCTCTCTGTAATTGCTCCTCTTCAAGCAAAACTGCTGAAACACCTACAGCCATGCGAAGACGACTCAACCCTGGTTGCAGAGATTAAGAGGGTGATGGCCAGTGACCTCTCCACACGCTACAGAGGCACCCAAGATGCTCTCAACATAGGTAATTAATTTGGAGTCTTAATTAAAATCAACTTGGTTAATATTTTAGGTTATTAGACTGTATTAATTTGTAAAATGCCACACCTTTGCGTTTTCAAGTTTGAATTTGAGTTGTTTTTTCATATGGAAAAGTAAACAAGATATCTGCAATATAATTCTTAGTTCATGGTGGCTTTATATCATCACTGTGCCACATTTATTTTAAACATACTAAAGTTTAATCTTCTGATTATTTTGTGTATGAGGAGGTGGTCATCACTTGCAATTTCAGGTCAACTTAATTTAATAATGCAATGAATGCAATATTCTTGTTCTTTAAACAGCATCAGCGTTGGACCCGCGATTTAAAGAACTGCCCTACCTGGAAAAAGAGGACAGAGAACAGGTCTACACAAAACTGGTTTTTGAGGCAGAAGTGTCCCACCAGGTAACTCTTCTCTCCTCTTTCCTCTGCTCTTTTCTCTTCTCCCCTTTCATTTGTCCTCTCTCAAATCTCATCTGTTCTTTATCTTCCTCTAAATTTATGTGTGCAGTATTACAGAGCAGAAATTTGAACAGTTCACACATTCTTACATCAATAGATGCAAGCAATGGGAAATCAGGAGGAAGACGAGGGAAGCTCAAGCACAAAGCTGTCAGGATTCAATGAAGAGACCACAGGTGTGTTTCATGTGATACCAATAAAATATTGTTGTTGTTTTGTATTAATGAGAAACATGACTATATTTTGAAATATATTTCTTATATTGTAGCTCCAAATGAGTCACCTCCTTGTAAGAAGAAAGCCTTAGATGCGCTGTTTGGCGATTCCTTCACCCAAAGAGAAAGAAAATCCACAAGCGAGACAGCCAGAGCAGAGGTGTTAAAGTACCGAGCAAAAGATGCGTTGCCTTTGACTGAAAATGCCATGAAGTGGTGGAGATCTCAGGAGAAAGAGCTACCTGTACTTTCCACCCTTGCTAAACGGTACCTGTGCATTCCAGGCACCAGTGTGCCAGCAAAACGAGTTTTTAGTACTGCTGGCGACATAGTGAACGCACAGAGAAGTGTTCTGCAGCCAGATCATGTTGATCAGTTGATATTTTTGAAAAAAAATCTGTAGTCATTGAAGAGTAGCCTAGTAGGTTACACTTGATCTTTTGTTGAATATTGTTTGTTTATTAAAATGAGAGTAGTAGCAGGTTCATCCACTGCTCATTCAACCTGAAGAAATGTTGGTTGCACTTTATTTTTGATATTAATACTGTATTTGTATTGTAATGTTGAAAAACAAAAGCAGAAGTAGCAGGTAAACCTACTCTTTATTCAACCTGAAGAGATGTTGGTTGCACTTTATTTTTGATATTAATATTGTAATATTTTTATGTTGAAAAACAAAAGCAGAAGTAGCAGGTAAACCTACTGTTGAAATGTTGGTTGCACTTACTGTACTTTTATTGAAAATGTATTGAATATTGAAAATGAGATCAGACAATTTTAACTTCCTGTTAATTCAACCTAAAGTGTTGTTTGCACTTTATTCAAATAAAATGTGAATGCATTTGCCATTCATTGTTGTTTACTTGTTTATTTATATTCATAATTAATTGATACCTGATTCCATTACAAGAAACAGGAATCTAGGAAACTTCACCTGCACTGTCCAGTATCCAAGTATTTATTTCAGTCACACTGGTTGAATGTTTTGGCTAAAAGGTTACTGAATCGATTTCAAGTCACTGAATCGTTTCGGATCGTATCGTTCTAAATGAACCAATATCGTCCTTGAATCGTATCGACAACCACGAATCGTGATACAAATCGAATCGTTGTTAAAACGAATCGTTACACCCCTAGTTTACACTGATACGTTCTCATACTTACAGCTATACATACTCACACTTTCATACTCACATTCACACACGAACCCCACCTTCAACAGGTCTGATCACATACAAGGCCCCTGGATAGGCAATCGAGTAGGCTACTTCCTTACATCAAACTAGATGTAGCTCCGGCGCTGATGTGCTCTGGCATTTGCAGGACAGAGCGTACTCACCAATTCTTTCCCTCTCACTGTTTATTCTCTTCCCCTGTCCCCCTTGCGCCTTATCGCTCTATATTTGTATCTGTTTATGCAACCTATCTTCCTTGGCCATGCATGTATGTGATAGAGACAGAGATACTAATACTTTATGGGAATTAACCCTGTTCTTAGAATCAGCACTGTAGAACATAGCGTGTATAATAAGTATAGTGTTAATTGCAGTGTAGCCTAGGTTGCCTCTGGCTATTGTTAGAAATTGCGTAATTCAAATCTGGTATTGGAGTAAGAATCAAGAGATCTTCAATCCAAGCTTAATTTATTATATGCAAAATGTATGTATGATAGGTATGAAGGTTCGTATACAGTGAGGGAAAAAAGTATTTGATCCCCTGCTGATTTTGTACGTTTGCCCACTGACAAAGACATGATCAGTCTATAATTTTAATGGTAGGTTTATTTGAACAGTGAGAGACAGAATAACAACAACAAAATCCAGAAAAACGCATGTCAAAAAATTTATGAATTGATTTGCATTTTAATGAGGGAAATAAGTATTTGACCCCTCTGCAAAACATGACTAATACTTGGTGGCAAAACCCTTGTTGGCAATCACAGAGGTCAGACATTTCTTGTAGTTGGCCACCAGGTTTGCACACATCTCAGGAGGGATTTTGTCCCACTCCTCTTTGCTGATCTTCTCCAAGTCATTAAGGTTTCGAGCCTGACGTTTGGCAACTCGAACCTTCAGCTCCCTCCACAGATTTTCTATGGGATTAAGGTCTGGAGACTGGCTAGGCCACTCCAGGACCTTAATGTGCTTCTTCTTGAGCCACTCCTTTGTTGCCTTGGCCGTGTGTTTTGGGTCATTGTCAAGCTGGAATACCCATCCACGACCCATTTTCAATGCCCTGGCTGAGGGAAGGAGGTTCTCACCCAAGATTTGACGGTACATGTCCCCGTCCATCATCAACCCTTTGATGCAGTGAAGTTGTCCTGTCCCCTTAGCAGAAAAACACCACCAAAGCATAATGTTTCCACCTCCATGTTTGATGGTGGGGATGGTGTTCTTGGGGTCATAGGCAGCATTCCTCCTCCTCCAAACACGGCGAGTTGAGTTGATGCCAAAGAGCTCGATTTTGGTCTCATCTGACCACAACACTTTCACTCAGTTCTCCTCTGAATCATTCAGATGTTCATTGGCAAACTTCAGACGGGCCTGTATATGTGCTTTCTTGAGCAGGGGGACCTTGTGGGCTCTGCAGGATTTCAGTCCTTCACGGCGTAGTGTGTTACCAATTGTTTTCTTGATGACTATGGTCCCAGCTTCCTTGAGATCATTGACAAGATCCTCCTGTGTAGTTCTGGGCTGATTCCTCACCGTTATCATGATCATTGCAACTCCATGAGGTGAGATCTTGCATGGAGCCCCAGGCCGAGAGAGATTGACAGTCCTTTTGTGTTTCTTCCATTTGCGAATAATCGCACCAACTGTTGTCACCTTCTCACCAAGCTACTTGGCAATGGTCTTGTAGCCCATTCCAGCCTTGTGTAGGCCTACAATCTTGTCCTTGACATCCTTGGAGAGCTCTTTGGTCTTGGCTATGGTGGAGAGTTTGGAATCTGATTGATTGATTGCTTCTGTGGACAGGTGTTATTTTATACAGGTAACAAGATGAGATTAGGAGCACTCCCTTAAAGAGTGTGCTTCTAATCTCAGCTTGTTACCTGTATAAAAGACACCTGGGAGCCAGAAATCTTTCTGATTGAGAGGGGGTCAAATACCTATTTCCCTCATTAAAATGCAAATCAATTAATAACATTTTTGACAAGCGTTTTTTCTGGATTTTTTTGTTGTTATTCTGTCTCTCACTTTACAAATAAACCTACCATTAAAATTATAGACTGATAATTTATTTGTCAGTGGGCAAACGTACAAAATCAGCAGGGGATCAAATACTTTTTTCCCTCACTGTATACGGGTCCACTGAAATACCACGCAGGGCACTCAGAGAACTAAAAAACTGTTTACAGGTTATTTTCTCAAATACTCTGACAGATAGTTCCCACCTCTTCTGTTGGCCAATCAGAGTAAAGGACTGAGTGTGGTTTAGCCAATCCGTTGGCGCAGGGGTTGGTCCCAACTCCTCTTCTCCATTTATTGCACACTGTTGCCAGGCATAAGTTGCTATCATAATAACCTGTGGAGTCAGCACCCAAAAGACACCATTCCACTGTACTCCATGTACCCACGTTCAAGGACAGTTTCACAGACAACAAAGAGAGAGTGTTCGTATCTGTGAGAAATACAAGTCTTATCTCATCCTAGCCCCTAACGTTCCCCACATGAATAACAGGCGGTTATGTGAAACAATCCATATCAGTACAGTGCTCCTCATTAATGCATTCCTTCCAAGCTATTCATCACATACAGATCCAATTATGAGAAAAATAGAACCCAACACTATGAATGTTTCTGTACTTGTATCAGTAAATTTTTGGCTAATAACATAGACCTAACAATTATTGTAAATGTGTGTTTACCTTGTGTTATAATAACCTATTTTCAATATAAATGATAGGACTGACTGAAAATCTGACTTCCTTCATTATAGGCTCCTGGTTGTAATTATTACATGTGTAAGCCCACAACAGCATTGCTGTTAGATAGCTTCATTTATTTAGTTAGCTATACGAAATTAATAATAGCCTAAAACTTATATTAGCTGTATGGCTAGCTTTATTCAAAATAGCAGAACATACCTCCCAGGCGACAAGTCAGCTCTCCCGCGCTGCCTCTCTTTACGCGAAAATCGTCATGCAGACTTGTGCCCTCATGGAGATTCCGTGCAGTGGATAATTAATACTGAGGTATTAATTTGTGATACTTCACTAGGCTAAAACAAGGTTTACTCGTTCATTCGTGTCGGTCAACCACTGAAAACATAAATGTGTCAAACTTTGTCTGCCTCTTCTTATCCATTTGGTGGAATTTCAACCATGCTCGTCTTCTCTGCTTCCCACCCCTCCTCGTGCACTTCTCCAATCCTCCCTCTCAGTCTCACAACAAGAGGATAATGCTAGTGTCTCGTTTCCCCTAGCAACCAGTTGCTATAGGAATATTCCTTAGTAATTCAAAGTGTTGATGATGATGATGAAGTGTCCAGATGTATGACCACGATAGTTAGATTAGGCTAGTTATTCAATCAAACACATTTATTTTACAATTATAGACCCCTAACCTAGGAAGAAATGTGTCTCTTATAAACGTCTGTGTGCAGTTACAGGTAGCATACTCCAAAAACTAGAGAAAATTCGACAAAAAATATATTAAATCCACCTTTTGCACAGTCCTCGGCATTTTAGCTGTGCACATCTCACATTTCCCAACACCGTTGCAGTAACTAGTCGTTTCTATGCGAAGCGGCTGCGGCCGCTTGTAGAAGTAGCCTTAATGACAGCACTTCCCACAGTGCGACCAAAAGAAAGATCTACACATATGAAAGCGGTATTTATCGCTCAATACAAAAAGTGGATTTAATATTTTTCTGAATATTCTTTGTTTTTTGGAGTTCCAAATGCAACTGCACACAGATGTTCATAAGAGACAAGTTTCTTCCGAATCGAGAACAAAGAAAGTATCGCCAAGGTTTGTAAAAAAATATCCTGATTATGGTAAACAGCAGCCTATGCAAGATCTCAGATGAGCTTTAGCTCTGCCCCTGAGGTTCGTGTTTACATGGCTATCTAGCAGTAATGTTAGAGGCTACTGGCTTTGATCCAGTTAGTCTACTGGGAGGAGAAGATTTGTCTTTCCCCAGGATACCCTTGCTTGTGGAGATAATGCTAGCAACCGAATGCTTTAATAAAGGATGAAGGTATAGTAGACCCAAGTAGCCTATTGTAAACTGTAACACATCTCACAATTAGAGTAACATGCAATTTTATCATTGGGGTCATCACACTTTGTGCTATAGAGTATAGACTGTTGGGTTTAACAACATTTCCAAAACTCCATACCTGATCATAGGCTTTTGTTTTGAAATGTGTATGCCAGTTATGTTAATTTTATCACCAGCACTTTTGGAACCATAGCACCACTGTAGCTATATAATCCAACCACCTTGACTGATGACTGTCAATTCCTGCTGGAAGTTTCTAACTTTCACAGACTAACCAACCTTTATAACTTTCACAGACTGACCAAACTTTTTTCACAAACGTTTTTAGAGTAAGATTGTTGGTCATGAAGATGTCCCTTTCCTAAAATAGTGTAGCAAACAAGGGGCGGGGAAGCGAACCCAGGTTACATGCGTGAAAGGCACACACCCTACGCATCGTTCCAACAGATTTAACCCACTTGGTCAGAATTGTAATGTGGCTCACTGTATTAGCGAGGATCACTACACCGTTTCGACCACTTTGACCACCAATATGCAGCCTACAGTTTTTTAGAGAGACAATAGATTTGTGGGAGTCCTTCGTAATTAAAACACTAACCAGCCGTAACATACGCATTCGATTTCTATTGTCTGCCATTTTCTTTTAGCCTCTGATTACTTTTATCTCCTAATGAAGATTTGTGTTGGTGTACTGGTTTTCCTTAACAGCCACCCTCTTTGGATGTATTATTGTTGCCGGCTGTACAGCCAGAGCTTGTGTGCTCGCCCAGGGTTTCAATTTTAGTCTATTTTAGGATTAGGGTTATGTCATGAAACGTGGGCTACTAGGCCTACATTATAAATATGACACAATCAGCATTTCACTTTGGATATGAATAATCCAAATTATCAATCAGTTATCAAAACGCTCTGATATAACCACCAGGGCAGGAGGGCGAAGAGATGAGAAGAGTAGGCTATCTCAGCTGATTTATGCAGGAGATTTAAAATAATAATGTAAAACATATCTGTAGGCTTTTTAGTAACTATTTGAATGATGTTTTAGTCCAATGCATGTTGGTTGAACGCTTTGACACCTTGAACGTGAAAGTGAGTGGTTCAGTGAGTGTCTCCGCCTAGAACATCACAGAGCTGATGAACGCAGCAACGTTCTTTTTCAGAACCATGGCGAGCGCATTGTGACGCTGTCCTTCTACTCCTACTCAGAGCCATAGATACAGTATTTTCTAAATGGTTATACTCCTACTGTTCTCTAAACAATGGTTTCATAGTTTACAATTGTATAAACTCCCAAATCATGCTCAAAATTCAATTTAATTGATGTCACTGTTGAGTGTTTTTTAATCAGTTTGATAAACATGTTTATCCCATTGTGACATAGCCAACCATGACTTATGGAAGACTTTGACGTATTAATGGTCCCTATAAAACCCTGTAATTCTAAGAAAGAATTGTCAGATGGTTTTGAACTCAGTCAAAATCACTGCAGTATGTAGAGCGATAATGAGTAGGTCTATGTTCAGTCGTTTGTTGAAAGCGACCCCGCAGAGATTCCTCCGCGAGAGGTCGCTTCTGTGTGCAGCTGACCTGTTGTTTGCGACCGGTTCGGCAGTCTACTTTCATAATAATAATAATAATATGCCATTTAGCAGACGCTTCTATCCAAAGCGACTTACAGTCATGCGTGCATACATTTTTTTTGCGTATGGGTGGTCCGGGGGATCGAACCCACTACCTTGGCGTTACAAGCGCCGTGCTCTACCAGCTGAGCTACAGAGGACCACATATAGCAAATATTACGGTATCGGTGAGGATGCACTGGCCACCGTGGAGAGCGTGGACCGTGTTGTCACGGTTGAGGAGGGTAAGTTTACATATTTGACAATGTCTAAATAGTAATAGTCCCAAATGCCACCCAATACCCTATTTCTTATTTTGACCAGGACCCATAGTTATATGGTTAAAAGGCGCTGGTCAAAAGTAGTGCACTAAATAGGGAATAGGGTGTCATTTAGGTAGCAATCATGGTGATGACATTTTTTACAGTGTAGCCCTAGATTAACAACAACAAACAAACTTGCTCCTTTGAAACCAAACCGTTGCTTTAGGTTTAATTGAACATGTTGGTACATTATGCAGACACATAAATACATTTGATGTCATACAATATAAAACACAAGTAAATATATGATCAGCCTAACTACATGGACAGATGTCTGGTGTCTTGTAGCTAGTATTTCTTAAACTTAGAGAAAACAATCCTTTATTGTTTTTCATAAAGATAATGAGCCCACCCTGGACCAGGAGGACCCAGTCCTTGTTCAGGTAAGAATGCTGCAGGCCTATCAATAGCTTGGGTGCCAGTCTTTCTGCTCTCTTGCCAATTCCATCGTGGCAATATGATATTGGCATCACAATCCCATAAGGAGTGGACAGAGAGCTGAAACAGACTGGCACCCAGGCTATAACAATACTGCTTCATTAGCAGGATTGGTTCAATAACAATCTGTCATTCAAACTGTAATTTTACTGACTCATAAATTGATTCTGATTTTCTTCCTTAGTATGTGGTTGAGGAGGTTGGGCACCGGCCCTGTCTGGCTTTAATCCCTTGGTCTGGACCTCTGTGGGTTCCCAGCTCTGTAAGTCCATCCATTCTGATACTCTTTGGTCTTCTCTCTGGTCTTAAAACTGGTTTATGTACTTTAAACATAAACATGACGTTTTCTGAAGAACAATATGGAAATACATTTCTGTAAACATATTCCCTATTTTTTATAACTGCAGCCAACATATTACCTTACCCATGCTGGGAGGATGCTGGTGAGAGAGCTGGCAGTGTTAAACACGCAGGTAACCATGCAGATTATTGGACAAAGCTCATCTGATCTAATAGGCAGGATTACCTTCAGTATCCACTACGGTAGTGAAATACTTTGATGTTCGTTCCCTCATTTTCTCACAGATATTCACAGTGGAGCAGCCCATTTTCATCTGTTTCACTCCTGCTAGGAGGATGGTATGGAATGAACTGTCCTCTCAAAATGAACAGGTAGCCATTCATATGCAGGTACCTCAGATGTTTCCTTAACCTTTCAACACAGACCTGTGTAGTGTCTCAGAATCTATCATGCAGTGGCCTCCTCTTGCGATCCTCCCTATTCCAGTCTGTCAGTCCTATAGGCTACCTGTCTATCATTCAAACTGACTCTTAATTTAATCCTGTCTTGTTCCTTAGTATGTGGATGAGGAGGTTGGGCACCGGTCCTGTCTGGCTTTAATCCCTTGGTCTGGACCCTTGTGTGTTCCTATCTTTGTGAGTCTATCCATTCTGATACTCTCTGGTCTTTAGAGGATATTAAAGATTAACATCAAGTCACTAGTTTTCTATAAAACCACATAATGAAAAAACATATTCCCTTGTCTTCATAGCCTGTCTTCTCCAAGGCCAAACCAGTCTACTACCTAACTCGTGCTGGGAGAATGCTGGTAACAGAGCTTGCAGTGTTAAACACACAGGTAACCAAACACATTATTAACCAAAGCTCATCTGATCTTATAGGGAGAATTTACTTGACCCTGTTCCCTTTTTTTTCACAGACTTCCAAATTGGTTATTGAGGAGCCTACCATTCACCTCACTGAAGCTGGGAGGCTAGTGCTTGACGAACTGTCAGCACCTTCAGATAGCCATTCACAGGTAGTCTATCACATTATTAGACAGTCATAGCTGATTAGTAATAGTACACATTACCATGTCCTCTATCTCCACAATTGTGTGTCTTATTAATCACAGAGAAATCTCTATAATTAGGGGATGTCTTTGTTTTTCAGCCAAATAGGGAAGACTCTGGTTTTCCCTATGAGAAGTTGCAGCTGGTTGGGAACTGGGGTTCGTTTCATTTCCATTACTGGAATATCCATTATGGACGAGTGCAGGTACTTCAGACATATTCTTAACATTTATGAACACACCTGTGTATTTGAACTCCCAATTGTCTCTGGGTTTTCTTTTGTATGTCTGTCCCTAATTGAAACCTAGGGGAAACTTGTCGTACGAACATCATGTAGGCTCTATATCACTGCCAGGGATTATACTCAGAACTGAAATCGCCTGCCAAATGTTATAGACATCTACAGCTAACATATAGAGAGAGGTCTGGAGACTGAAGGAGTTTTTTCTTTATAGCAAAATGAAGAGGACATGCATCACCTGTGCATTGTGAGGGGAGTGGAGAAGCAGCTGTGGTGGAGCAGAGTCATCCAGGAAAAAATCCTGGACCCATGGGTGAGAGATTCTCAACTGGTCTTTCGTCTCAAATGCACCTGATTTGTGTCAAATGACGCACATGCTATAGGTCTACTTATATTTCCTGCATGAAATGTAATGTTTCTCTGTCTCTTTTAAAGGGTCTCGTCCAGGTGGTCCTCACCAACAAGAAGCTGACTGGTATTAAGGTACAGTCAGGCAATTTTTCACAGAAAAAATGTAAAGTGGCAAATGTCCATTTACCTATTTGAATAAATACATGTTGACAGAAAATGAAATTACACGTTCTAATCTCTTGCCTCATTTTTAGTTCCTTGGTAGAAGGATCCATGGACTCATGTCCTGCCTTGTCAAGAGGAGGTCTGAGTTCACCTATTATGAGGATGCCCAGGTACACCCCGTTTTTTCTCTGTGTTATGATTTATTTCAGTGTTTGGTTGAGGGGTTTTCAATACGGTGGTTTTCAGTGTTGGGCTGACAGTGTCACATGTTGTGTGTTAAACAGCAGGTGGATATCTCCACCACAGTGGAGGGGTACCAGGAGAGGGGGGATGAGATGATGGCATATCAGTTCTCCACCTCTGACATCATCACCACCCCTCATGAGCCGTCCTCTGGCTCCTCTCACCAGTTCCCCCAGAATTCTCCGCCTCCCCCTTTCCCTTCCGATTCCCCTCCCAGTCCCCCTCCACCTTACCACTCCACCCAGGACCAGGACCAGACCCCTGACAGCACTCCTCAGGTAAAACTCTTTCTACAGTCAATAATTCTTATTTCATTTGTACTTGTGTGTACAGGTGTGTGTCATTGTTTTGGTATCGATAGGTTTGTGTTGTCTGTCAAGGGTCAAGTTGTTAGGTCAAGATGAAAGTATTGTTATGATGTCACTGAATGTTTTGTCTGCTTCAGTTGATGTTGCAGGTTAAATGCAGTTTAGTAGTTTAAGTTAATGTGATGTCTGTTTTAGGAGTTTGAGGAGGAGTTTGTGGAGGAGCAAAATAATGCTGCAGATGTGCCCCAGTTGCGGTGGGTTCGCTTTCATGTGTTCATCTATAGTAAAAACCTTTGCTTTGAAATAATCTGCCCAATATTGTAGTTATACAGATGTAGGATCTTAATTTGAGACAGTTTGCTACAGCAGGAAAATAATCCTGCAGCAACAGGATACATTTTTCGTTAGGGCAAATCGAGTCTAAAATTAAGAAATTCCAAACTTGAAAATTCCAAATACGCTACAAGTTTGCATTTCCTGCCGTGCAGGAAAATTCTCAGCAACAAAAGAGTGATCAAATTAAGATCCTACATTGGTATGGTCTTTCTGAATCCTGCAGTTATAATATAGGCTAACATACAATTATTTCTTAATTTCATGGCACTGATGTTTTAGCTTCTTAGGTTGAACATTTGTTATTGAACATTTCTATTTACAGGCGTTACTTTGAAAACCAAGGGACAACCAACTTCTCTCTGAGGCTGGCCGGTATCAGACGTGCTATGGAGGTGAGAAAATGTGAATTTAGCACCTTTTTGTATTTCACTTCATGAACATTTCTGGACTATTTGTAAATGTACTGTCTTGTTCTCACAGGCTCTGACATCCTCAGACAGTACCTCCCTCAATTACCTCACCCACGCTGGGAGGATGGTGTTGAGTGGACTATCCGAGCTCAACCAGCAGGTAACCAATTACATATTGTGCAACGACCAGATATATAGTTCCCACTGGGCACAGATGTCATTTCAACGTCTCGTTTTGATTTACATTTGGTTGAGTTGTCAATTAATGTGAATTCAATGTGAAATCCCCCCAAACATTAACGGAATTGGATTTAGGTTAAAAGACGAAATTCCCTTACGTTGATGACTTCTTTCAAATCCAATCAGTTTCCCACTTTGATTCAACATCATCACATTGACATTTTTTATTGATACGACATTGATTCAAACAGTTCTTGCACAGTGGGTTACCTTTAGGCAACAGTGATTCATAGGGTTTAGTTGAAAAGTTTCAACGTCATACTAGCCAAACAATCGGAGGCCCTTTGAATTACAGACCTGAATCTTTGAGTTTATGATCTAAGTTTTAAGGAATTTTATGATTGTTTTGTTTTGAGGATGTGAGGCAGTTTCAGCAGGCCTACGACCTACTGGTGAACTTCATTAATGAGCCAGCAAACAGGGAGCGACTAGAGCAGGAGATGGCTCTCGTAGGAGTAGGTCTACATGCAAGCTTGAGCGTTAGCTGCAGGCACCGTCTTCTCATCTAACATCTACTCAATGAGACTTTCTAAAGTGCTTGTCAATGAAGATTATGTAATTATCCTATTTGTTTGACTTCAGATCGACCGCATCAACTTCGCAGATGTTTTTTATGAATTGGTTCTACTAAGCCTTCTAGAAGGAAAGACATCTCTTCCTATATCTGTAAGTGGCCCTAAGAATGGAACATCCTGTTGTTTATCTATGCTATACACACTGTTGTCATATCAGATCTGTAGACACTCACTCATGTCCCCTGTTCCTTCTCCAGAAGCCTGGTAGCTTCCTTTATCTGCTCCTCCAAGTCATAATGAGGATTCACCCTCCTGGAGGAGCCTGGACAGAGGCTGCTGGGAACTTCTACCTCCTCGTTAAGGTACATTTGTCTCTCTCTCTCTCTCTCTCTCTCTCTCTCTCTCTCTCTCTCTCTCTCTCTCTCTCTCTCTCTCTCTCTCTCTCTCTCTCTCTCTCTCTCTCTCTCTCTCTCTCTCTCAATAATAGTTGATGATGTGTCTGTTGTCAACAGGGCCAGATGAAGGCATGGCTAGAATCCATCTTCAACCTCAATGAGTCAATCTATGAAAGCCCAGAGAGGCTCTCGGGGGAGGTGATGGGGAATCTAGAAATACAGGTTGAGTTCCTGCTGTCCAGCCTGGATTAAGGTTCCCAAACTGAGCTCAGGGCCCCATCACAAAATAAAGTGTTTTGCATTTAAACATTATCTGTCAATCGTAAACAAATGTTACATCATGTGTAGGGGAGAGTGGGGTAAGTTGAGCCATTTTTTACATTCAGCATTACTCTGTCAAGGGAAATATAGTATTCTTTCAAAAATATACAGTATCTGTCACGACTTCCTCCGAGGCTGCCCCTCTCCTTGTTCGGGCAGGCTTCGGCGTTTGTCGTCACCGGCCTTCTAGCCACTGCCGCTCCTCATCTCATCATTCCATTTGTTTTGTCTTGTTTATTACACACACCTGGTTCATATCCCTTCATTAGTACCTGTATAAGTGTTCCCTCTGCCCCCTTGTCTTTGTGTGTGATTGTTTATTGTGGAGGAGAGAGAAGCTCGGTGGAGCTCCATGTATTTTGTATCGCTGGGAATATTCCCTGTGTGCCTTGTATTTTCCAGTGCCCCTGTTTTGCGCACTGGAGTGTTTTTACTAGGGGTGTAACGATCCATCTACTACATCGATGTATCGATTTATATTCCTATGATCCAACTACATCGATCTGTGCTCGGCGAGTTGGCCTTTTGGACAACATATATCGATCTAACATCGTTTTAAAATGTAATAAATCGATTGTATCGATACTAGGAAATAACCCATTGGATTTAAGCACGTCAGACTTTATATGGATGTTTTTTCTTAGCACTTTTAATGATAAAGGCTTTAAACATTACTCGATTCAGTCTGCCTATCCGTGACGTCATCGCGCCAGCAGCAGCGCAAAGGCGCCAAGACAACAAAGCATAGCATGGCGGATGACAGAGGAGAAGCCGACGAGCGAGAAATTATCAAGCCACCATTGCGGTCCTTACAAGAAACAGGAATCTAGGAAACTTCACCTGCACTGTCCAGTATCCAGGTATTTATTTCAGTCACACTGGTTGAATTTTTGGCTAAAAGGTTACTGAATCGATTTCAAGTCACTGAATCGTTTCGGATCGTATCGTTCTAAATGAACCAATATCGTCCTTGAATCGTATCGACAACCACGAATCGTGATACAAATCGAATCGTTGTTAAAACGAATCGTTACACCCCTAATAACCATACTAGCAGATTTGTAGTAGCTGGCCAGAGGTTCATACAGCCTCAGGATCCTGGTCACACAACGTTCAAGGATTAGCCAACGGACCGAGATATGCAGGAGGACCTCCATGTACTCCGCTTCATGGAGCTCACAAAACTCTGTTTTAGACATTAAATCCATATCATATATTTTCTACAGCTCAGCATTTCAGTATTACACTTAATAGTATCAAACATGCATACCTGTCAGGTATCCTTTCCGATTTGTGCTACCCTTGAACCAGTAACCGATGTCCACTACCATATCCTCCAAATCAAAACCGGACACCTGCAATGCATAAATCAATCATAACACATTCAGTCAATGCACGTAATTAGGATACAAATAAAAAGTTACATGTAAAGATAAATCAGGCCTTAACTCACTTTAAAAAATCCCACTCCTGCAGCTTTGGCGGTGTTATGTGCCACATGACAAGGACAACCATGAATATAGGTGTTGGGATGCTTCTGGAGCACCCTAGAGGCAATGGAATTACGTGGTCCAATGTTCACAGCTGCATTGTCAACTGAGAGACCAATGCAGTTCTCCCAAGGGATGCCATGCTCCTCTATGGTGGAGTTAATTTTGGTGAAGATCTCACTTGCTGTCCCACATCTGTTCCCACTTGTTGTGCACATATTTAAAAACTGGTGGACAACTTTTCTGCCCATGAAGACCCGGACAGTAAGCGGGTTCATCTTTTCCACTCCTATAATGACAAGTTAGAATCATACAGATGTTCATGTTATTAGATGTTTAAAAATGCACAAAGCACATGTTTTGCAGAGGAGAAAAATCTCAAATAGTTTGTGAAATACCAGTGTCATTCGACCCATCCGTAACAAGGGTATACGGGGCTTTTTTCATCTCCTTCACAAGCTCCTGTGTGAAATATGGTGCGAGTGCTTCATTGATAATGCAGGATGACTTAGTCCTGGCACACCTGTACTCCTGCGCTGTCTTCGAATCTCCGAAACATTCATTTAGGAGAGGCCCCAGGTGGTCCGCAAAGGCTAGGGGGACGTTGTGAACTATTAACCCAGCTGTCATATTGACCTCAGCCCTTCTTGTCTGTAAGAAATTAAAAATTATAAATCCTCCCAAAAGACCATAGTTTATTTAAAATAGACACCTGCGATAATAGGGCACAGGTAAAAAACACATTCAGCAACTAAGATCTCAAATTAAGAAAACTGGACTGTACTACACTGAAATACAAACCACAAATTAGTCAAAACTATCAACCATGTCTTTACCGTGATCAACTAGAACACAAAACTCTTGACTGAACCTTGACAGAATCATTACACATATCATACCTTAACCTCTTGTGCAGACATACCCCCAACAGATGGAACGGCCATTGCATATTGGGATATTGTGGCTGTGGACTGGAGAGCTCGTTGCTTATCTTGGTGGCCTTTGCTTTTTATATGGCGCACTACATCTTGCTTGCATGTTGCTGCTCCAGCCAGAGCACGACTCTTCTGGCCCTGCTGTTGGATTGGGGGGGCCTCTTCTGTCTGTCCCTCTGTGTCTCCTTCCATCTGCCCTGTTGGTTGTTCTATTTGTCCTGTCTGTTGCTCCTCTGCATGTGCGTCAATCTGTCCTGTCTGTTGCTCCTCTGCTTGTTTGTCAGTCTGTCCTGTCTCCTGCTCTCTCTGTCCTTTGTGTTGCTCCTCTGTCTGTTGTCCTGTCGTTTCTATCAATCGTTCTGGCTGTTCTGTCAGTGTGTTTGTCTGTCTTTTCTCACTTGGCTGGTTCTTTAAATAAAATAAAAGGTTTCACTTTTGTCCTGGCAAAGTTCTCTTACGGGACATCTTTGAAACCTTAAACAATTCAAATGGTCATGTTGGTTTAATAACTCTACTCTCAGTTACAAAAACATACCTACTTCTATTGCACACATTTCCTGTATTTATGTTAAATTCTTTGGAATACATCTTACCTGTTCGAAATCTGCTGAGTTTACATTCACCACACTAAATCATGTTCACACACACAAACAAATAATGTATTTCAAGATTTAAAGTTTAAGAGAGTGAGTACTCAATTGGACGACATTTCATTGTTACATACCTAGTCTCAGCTCCATATCAGACTTCTTGAGGTAGTGACCGTTTCTTCTCCTGTTGTCATTCGCGGCAATGGTATCTCTTCTTCTGTCGCTAACTTCGGGGTGCAGCGCATATGGTTCAGTGGCGCTCATCAGCGCCATCTACCATCGGGGAGTTTGAAAAAAGGAACGAACGAGTCTCGGCCGATTTTTTTTGCGTGAGAAATTGGATGTGTGGCGTGAGTGCGTGTGAAAACAGGCAAAAACGTGTGTCACACGGCGAAAGCGTGAGAGTTGGCAGCTCTGACAGTGTCTGCAGTCAGCAGCAATCAGTTTAGCTGTTACACTGGTGGGCCCCGGTGGCAAACATTTATAAAAACCAAAAGCTTACCTTGACTGGAGAGTTCCAGTGTTGGATAGCCATAGCCAGCTAGCTAACATAGCATCCCTCTCTGTTTGAGCCGGGTGTTTGAGTAAGCTAAGCTTGCTAGCTGCATTCGAAGCTAGCTAAGTAAGTGAAAGTGAAAGTGAAATAAAATATACTTCGAAATATAGCTAGCTCGCTCTCTCTCTCGCTCTCTTTCTTGCTTCTCCTTCAATTTAAAATAAATACATTTGTTCAAAACGGTTCAACTATCGTCTTTCTCTTTGAGTCAACTACTCACCACATTTTATGAACTGCAGTGCTAGCTAACTGTAGCTTATGCTTTCAGTACTATTCTAGATTAATTATCTGATCCTTTGATTGGGTAGACAACATGTAATTTCATGCTGCAAGAGCTCTGATAGGTTGGTGGACGTCCTCTGGAAGTTGTCATAATTACTGTGTAAGTCTATGGAAGGGGGTGAGAACCATGAACCTCTTAGGGTTTGTATTCAAGTCAAAGTACCCAGAGGAGGACGGAAGCTAGCTGTCCTCCAGCTACACCATGGTGCTGCCCTACAGAGTGCTGCTGAGAATACTGTAGAACTTAATTGAAAACAGTGTATTTTAATCAATTATTTGGTGACAATATATTTACTATAGTTTTATCTAAAAAGGATAACTTGTTTAATGTTTCACTATTTATCTTTTCTGAAATTCACTGAGTAGGATGGTCCTCCCCGTCCTCCTCTGAGGAGCCTCCACTGGTAGATACATGATGGGGATGTATCTACAGAGGGGGACAATGACTAAACTCTGTCTGGCCATCTCTCAGTTATTTGGAGCATGTAGAGCCATCTGTAATAGTGGAAATGTACTATTGAAACGGAGGATCATGCCTATGTATTTAAGATTGAAATATATGTTGTCCGACACTACACTTTTTAACAATTTTCAGTATAGTACCTGAACACGCATGAACTAGATTAATATTGAGGTCTTCGATTAATCAAAACTTATCTTTCTTTGTCTCTTGCTCTTCCTCAGTCTGATGTTTGAAGACCTGTATCCCTTGAGACACAGTTAATTTGGAATACTTCATCACTGGGGACCTTAGCAACTACTACAACTGGTTCAATGTGACAATGGGACAGTCTGAGTCAGACCAGCAAGGAGACTGTGACTCTGAACTGGCAATACACACTGAGACCTGTGTAGGAGAACACAGTGTATATTGGTTCAGACATGGCTCAGGAAAATCCCATCCAGGATAGCCAATACTATATTATATACAATGATACAAAAATGGGAAATATAAAAGGTTTAATTCTTTCAGGTGGTGACATTCATGTGGCGACTGAAGCAGATATGAGGATCCTTGTCCTCCTCTCCATCATAAGAACTGGAGCCCTCCTCTGCTGTCTGACCATCCTCTTCATCATCTACCTCATCAGGAAATAGATCAATTCAATGATTCAGTTTCTCAATCCTTCAGCTGTTACAAGCACAAATGTGGTTTACTGTCTGTTCAAATGTTTCAGTGCTCGTCAGCTTAGTTGACAATGTCAAGGTAAAATGCCCACATGTTGATGATGCAGATTTGCTTGTAATACTTTTTTTTATATTTCTGTTTAGACTTTCATTAAATAAATGAATCTTTATTGAAAATCAATTTTGTATTCAATACTGACAAAACTACGCTTTAAATACAGTATTATATATTAACATACTCTGATGGTAAGTATTTCGCGGTTATTGCTTTATGGGAGCATACACAACTTGTCTCCGAAACATCTCCACCCTGCCCTCTCCCACTTCCATGCTATGATTTGTTTATTGAGAAGCTCAGTGCAGCGTAATTTTCTGTGTCCATGTTCAGATTCTAAAATAAAGAAAGAGAGATACGTACCCCAGCGACCTATATGAAGCATGAGATTGTATTGAGAATGTGAAGCAGCATAACGGCAAGAAAAAATATATTGCCAAATTACTCACTTGGACTGTGAGTGAAGTGTCCATGGTCACCCCTAATTAAAAAACAAAAAATATATATTTTTAGTGTATTATTGTTTGGCATTCATACATTGCTACTAAACGTTCTGTTTCTTCACTTAACTTGACTCATGAGATACTCACCTTCTCCAAAATATTATTCATTTACCAGAATATTCCACAAAGATACGATTCAACATCAGTATGGGCAACATTCCATAGGGTCAAATTAAAACTCAAATCATCCTTTGCAGCTCAAAATGAGACGTATTTGCAAAATCTCCCTGGAATTGCACTTTTTCATAGTAGGTTGTTACATGGGTACAAGTCCATGTCCTGGTGTGTGTTTCAGCCCTATCCAGGGTAACACTGACTCTACAGTGGAGAAACACTCCAGAGTCACAGATCCCCCTAGGGGCATCAATTCTGTCAGCACAGGCTGAGATACAATGGGATGCAAGGTACCATCTGGAACACACAGGACAGAGGACATAGTTGGAGAGGGAAATATTTGCCCATGGTGTAAGCAGGTCAACATTCACAAGGCCGCAGGGCCAGACGGATTACCAGGACGTGTACTCCGAGCATGTGCTGACCAACTGGCAAGTGTCTTCACTGACATTTTCAACATGTCCCTGACTGAGTCTGTAATACCAACATGTTTCAAGCAGACCACCATAGTCCCCGTGCCCAAGGACTCTAAGATAACCTGCCTAAATGACTACCGACCCGCAGCACTGACGTCTGTAGCCATGAAGTGCTTTGAAAGGCTGGTCATGGCTCACATCAACACCATTATCCCAGAAACCCTAGACCAACACCAATTTGCATACCGCCTCAACAGATCCACAGATGATGCAATCTCTATTGCACTCCACACTGCCCTTTCCCACCTGGACAACAGGAACACCTACGTGAGAATGCTATTCATTGACTACAGCTCAGCATTCAACACCATAGTGCCCTCAAAGCTCATCACCAAGCTAAGGATCCTGGGACTAAACACCTCCCTCTGGAACTGGATCCTGGACTAACAACACATCTGCCACACTGATCCTCAACACGGGGGCCCCTCAGGGGTGCGTGCTCAGTCCCCTCCTGTACTCCCTGTTCACCCATGACTGCATGGCCAGGCACGACTCCAACACCATCATTAAGTTTGCCGACGACACAACAGTGGTAGGCCTGATCACCGACAACGATGAGACAGCCTATAGGGAGGAGGTCAGAGACCTGGCCGTGTGGTGCCAGGATAACAACCTCTCCCTCAACGTGACCAAGACAAAGGAGATGATTGTGGACTACAGGAAAAAAAAGAGGACTGAGCACGCCCCCATTCTCATCGACGGGGCTGTAGTGGAACAGGTTGAGAGCTTCAAGTTCCTTGGTGTCCACATCACCAACGAACTATCATGGTCCAAACACACCAAGACAGTCGTGAAGAGGGCACGACAAAGCCTATTCCCCCTCAGGAGACTGAAAAGATTTGGCATGGGTCCTCAGATCCTCAAAAAATTCTACAGCTGCACCATTGAGAGCATCCTGACTGGTTGCATCACCACCTGATATGGCAACTGCTTGGCCTCCGACCGCAAGGCACTACAGAGGGTAGTGCGTACGGCCCAGTACATCACTGGGGCCAAGCTTCCTGCCATCCAGGACCTCTATACCAGGCGGTGTCAGAGGAAGGCCCTCAAAATTGTCAAAGACTCCAGCCACCCTAGTCATAGACTGTTCTATCTGCTACTGCACGGCAAGCGGTACTGGAGTGCCAAGTCTAGGTCCAAAAGACTTCTCAACAGCTTCTACCCCCAAGCCATAAGACTCCTGAACAGCTAATCATGGCTACCCAGACTATTTGCACTGCCCCCCCACCCCATCTTTTTACGCTGCTGCTACTCTGTTAATTATTTATGCATAGTCACTTTAACTCTACCCACATGTACATATTACTTCAACTACCTCAACTAGCCGGTGCCCCCGCACATTGACTCTGCACCAGTACCCCCCTGTATATATAGCCTCCCTACTGTAATTTTTTCTCAACACTTTTTTGTTGTTGTTTTATTTTACTTTTTTAATAAAAATAAATGCACTGTTGGTTAAGGGCTGTAAGTAAGCATTTCACTGTAATGTCTGCACCTGTTGTATTCGGTGCATGTGGCCAATAACATTTGATTTGATTTGATTTGATTTGAAATCATCCAGAGGTAAAGAGCTCATGTTTGGCTAATTGATGTATGCGTAAAATTAATCAATTCACATCCTAATTTGCATAAGAGTTACAGTAAAGCCATGTTAATAAGTTGAGCCAAGGTACAGGACAATGTCAGTTATCTTACAGTAAATAGCTACTGAAACACAGGAGAAATGGACTAGGCAGTCTACAAGTGAGATGCAGAATCACCATTCAGATGAATAGTGGTGTCATCTTGCAGTCCGTCCTGAGTGGTTACCCTCCCCTGCCCTGAACCAAATGGACTGGTGCAGTAATGTCATCAGTAGGCTTCTTGCCTGACAGTTACAGAAAAATGAACCTTTTTTCTCTGATTGGTGGGAGATACATCAAATCACACCCTTCCTGGTAGGAGTGGTGTGTATTCATGGATGCCAAGGAAAGCCAGGCTTCCCCAAAAAATTGATTAATAAAATGTATCTTTCATCTCTCTTTGTTTCATAATTTTCCTTGAATTCGCAAGAGGCCGAATGTATCTCACAGGAGAAAGCATCCGAGCGAGTGAAACAGTGCCCCTCTGTCTCTCTACGTGTAGGCCATCTATCTGATGCTGTCTGGTCCAAACTAATTTAGTATGACATTGTTGCCGCCCGTAGCATTGAAGGCAACGGAAGCCAGCAAAAAAAGTATTAAAAATGAGCCAATCAGCGTTGAGCTAAACTGAGCGAGCTCAACTGTGAATGTTCCTGGCGCACCAAAATAAATTGTCAAGGGAAGCCAGATTGGATTTGTCGTCACTTCTATCAAATCCCATTGAGAGCATATGTCATTGACAGAAAAACTTGAATTGTTGCATCTCGTTGTGTTGTTGTCCTCCGGTGGCTAGCTAGCCAGCTAGTTAAAATTGTCCCTTTTCTAAATTAGCCATCGATGGAGATAGGGAATTGGACTTGTGGTTTTACTTAATTCTCCATACTGGCCAATGATTATAACGGAGATTCTGATCCAACCATTAATTCATACATTGTTGTGACCCTGGCCTGAGAGGATGGAAGTTCAATATGTAGGTAGATGTAGAAGGCTAATGTTAATTAGCTAATGTTGCCCATGAATGGAAGTTAGGCTAACGAGCAAGCATTTTAGCCAGGTAGCCTAGGACAACAAAAAATGTAAGCGTGTACTGTATGACAGAGTGATAGACCGTTTTGTCAACATGAAAGAGAGGAGGATGGCATTGGCGTAAGGTTAGTCAACATGTTTTTCTACTTGCACGAACACGCACTCACACACACATGCACACACAGAAATCAGAACCATGGACAGCCACATCATATTTAATGTAGCTTACGTTGATTGGACTAAATTGTTTTTGGTATCTTTTAGTTGTCACTGTATTAGACTAAGCAGAGGTGACTTGATGATGTTGAAATGTTGAAGTTTAAATGGTGCTGGAATAGTGGAGGTAGCTCCTGTTTTCTTTGCGACTTGCGGTAACTCTCTGTGGTTCTAAATCAATAATTGTTTAGTAGTCCGAAAATGTCCGAAACATTAACTTGCTTAACCATGCTGTCTGTTACATGCAATATGCATAGTGGACTTCACCGGACAGAGGTTGCTATCCTGTTTTGTGATAAAACAAAGGTGTGGTTGAATTTATTCTGCCACTGTGTCTTCTTATTGTCTCGGCCTTAGGCCTATGTATCACGATCGCAAGGCATATGAACTAACAGGTTATAGAGCAAACAACGCAATTATCACAACACATAGGTTGTAATATGGCTTTTTGGGGGGAGGTGGGGGGGGGGGCTTGGCTTCCCCAGTGATTTTACCCATGCACCGCTACTGCCTGGTAGGTGTGTAAACCGACACTGCACTTCTTACAAAGAGAGCATTTATTGTAAATCATATACGTTTGCGGTATGTGGAGTCAGAGAGATTCTCATTGTCTCTCCTGAAAAATGTATTTGTATCTCAGCAACTCTACACTTGGTTAAATAAAAAGCACCTCTTCTGTGATAAGAAATAGATGTGTGTTGGTGTTCCTCCATTTCTAATGGTGTGATGGAGCCTGATACATATTCAGCTAAACTGCTACTCCCTTTAATGATATTGTATATTTGTATATGTGGTAGCAGAGATGTACTGTAGACAGAGAATAGAGATGTACGGAGTGTATAAATTAATGGTTTATTATGTTAAAAACACACAGTCATAAAGCAAAAATTGAATTCTCTATCAGATGATTTCTTACAATAAAAAGCTGTAAAAAGTTATGGCTATTTAAGGCATTACAGGATCATTATATAATTCTAACATACAGACAATGTTAAAAATACATTTTCATTGCTACTTTGAAAATTGGATACTAATTTCAGTTACTAAAAGCAGTTTCATTAGGCTACAAATAGTCTTTGTGACAGTGGTGATATCTTTCACTGCTGCTGCAGGTATCTGACCTCAGAGTACACTGCATCCTCTCTGCTGGTCTTCTCTCTTGCTCTTCTAGAGGAGGAGTTCTTCTTGGGGGTGAAACTCACAGCTGCATAGTTCAACACGTCACTGTCTTGATTCTGAGGGGGGTGGAGCCATGGGAAAATACATTATGATGATAGCGTGATCTATTATATAATGTTTCTATTCTCCTGTGGAAGAAAACACTCTACAAAAGACATGACTGTTCAGACTGTACACCCACTACAATGACCTGACAGTCAGTGGAACAGTGACAGACAGAAGTTCCATGTAAAAATTAACAACGATCACAAAGATCAGAAGGCTTCATCTAGTACAGTGACCTATTACTTCCAAGAAAGCTTCATAACATAAAAAGCACAAATAAGCTGAATATTAGCTGTAAGAAAAATTAAATGGCAGTTTCTTGTAAAAACGAAAAATATACTGTATTTATAAATGTTGACAAATGTACCTGATTACCCTGGGACGTTGGGACATCTGTCCTCCCTTCAAAGAGATTGAAATAGAGGATGGCCAGCTATTATTTTTTATGACAATCTATCTCTTTTTAACTTCATGTAGTTAATTAACAATGCTTATACTTTGGTTATTTAACTGATATTTACAGAAGGTACATCGCATAGAGATGCATGAAACATTAGATACATCAGCTATAACGTTAGATACATTGGATGCATTAGATATAAAGTACTACCTCTGCTATCTCTGTTCTGAGTCTTGCACAGCACCCAGACAAGTAGAAGGGTCACTATCCCCAGAACGATGTTGGAGACGACCAAGGCCAGAACAGTAGGACTCAGATCAAATGGAGAATCATGCTCTGGAACTGTGGAAAGGATATCAGGGAATTCATATTGTATTCATGAGCGCTTAGGAAGACCATCAAACAGTAAAATATGGAATCAAAAGCTAACAGTGATATTGTGTAGCTTGTTGAGACAAATGTATGGGGTTGTTTTGAGGTATGCCGTTTGCATGAATATACAGTATAGTTTAAATTTACAGATTAAATCGGATTTACCATGAATGTCCAGCTTGGTCCCGTTCCCAAACAGTATCACTCCACATGAGGCCACAGCACAGTAGTAAGTCCCAGCATCAGAGAGGCTGAGGTTCCTCTTGGGGAGGTTGTAGACACAGCTCTGTGTAGGAGACCCAGTCTCAGGGCTCTTTTCACACTGATCACTCCTGTCTCCATGGGAGTAAAGGATTCCTGGACGGGATTCTCCTGAGCCATGTCTGAACCAATAGACACTGTGTTCTCCTACACAGGTCTCAGTGTGTATTGTACAGTTCAGAGTTACAGAGTCTCCTGGCTGGACTGACTCAGACACAGGCTGCTGGAGCACAGACATGCTGTTGGACTCTGAGTCTGAAGAGAGTGAGTAATTAAAGTAAGACTAAGTGGGTGAAACACATGAAAAGCCATGTATTCATTACTAGCATTTGATGAACCAGTTGTACGAACATATCAACATACAGGGCCACAAAATATGCAATGGTCAAAAATTATTCAATTGTCATACTTGAGTAAAAGTAAAGATACCTTAATAGAAAATGTCTCAAGTAAAATTGAAAGTCACATAGTAAAATACTACTTGAGTACTTGAGAGTCTAAAAGTATCTGGTTTTAAACGTACTTAAGTACAGTGAGGGAAAAAGTACTCAACTGTAAAGTAAATGCTATACATCAAATTCCTTATATTAAGCAAACTAGACGGCACACTCCAACACTCCAACACTCAGACATAATTTACAAACCCAGTAGTGAGTCTGCCAGATCAGAGGCAGTAGGGATGACAAAGTGTTATATTGATACATGTATGTGCATGAATTGGACCATATTGCTGTCCTGCCTGAGCTATCGAAATGTAACAAGTACTTTTGGGTGTCTGGGAAGATTTATGGGAGTAAAACGTAGATATTTTCTTTAGGAATGTAGTGGAGCAAATGTCAAAGTTGTCAAAAATATAAATAGTAAAGTAAAGTACAGATACCCTAAAAAACTACTTAAGTAGTACTTTAAAGTATTTATACTTAAGTACTTTACACCACTGAAAACTTTAAATTGAAGAAGCAAATGTTTAGTTACCTTTGACAATTAAAACAGTTCCCTCTCCAAATGTTTGCTCATAGATGGCTGTAATGGAACAATAGTATTTAGCTGAGTCCCCTGGCTCTGTCTTGGATATGGTCAAGTTATAGCTGTAGACTCTTCTCCTCACACCCAAACGTTTGGTCTCAGTAAAGTCCTTGATAAAGTTGTTGGAATAATAACTGTCTTGGCCAACATAAAGAGATGATGCCATGCGGAGGGGTTTCTGTCCAAAACTCTGCTTGAACCAATCAAACCTGGTCACTGACACGTTGGGACAAAAGCAAGTGAGAGTCACAGTGCCTCCCAGCTCAGTAACCATCACAGGGTCTGGTTGGATTACGTTTGGTTTGGTAAAAGCACAAACTGTCAAAGCAAACAAAATGGATCAAAGACAAAGACATGGATAAACCATTTCTACCCATTACAGAAAGAACATCCACTTCACTTATCATATTCAAACTACATACTACAAAAAATTATTAAAAAAGGAACTCAATTAAAATGCCTTACACTTACCCAAGTTGATGTAAAACAAAAATAAGTGTCTGACCATCATTTTTACATCAGTCCCTTCTGCACTGTATAGTGTGTGGGTCTGACAGTGGGGCACCTTATATATGATGACACTTTACATGTAGCCGTCACACAGTAGGAGGGAACACTGAAATGAGAGATTTTATTGGCTGACTACAATCTAAGAAATGTGTCCTCTGGCTTAGCACAGTTTGAACAGCCCGGAAAAAAACTTTTAAAGAAGACATTGTAAAGTAAGTCAGAGTTACTGGATCCTGCCCAGTCAAATATTGGCTTGATACGGCTGCTTCTTTTTTTTTGAGAAATGAAACTTTTACTGAAATCATTTTTCTTTTGAGGTTTGGACAGGAAACAGAGAAGGGTCTCATTCCACTTCTCTAGAGCTAGTACCTCGGGTACTACTGTGTCCAGCAGAGGTTCAATAATAATAATAATCTGCAATTTAGCAGACGCTTTTATCCAAAGCGACTTACAGTCATGTGCACATACATTTTTACGTATGGGTGGTCCCGGGGATCGAACCCACTACCCTGGCGTTACAAGCGCCATGCTCTACCAATTGAGCTACAGAGGACCACATAGTACAGGTTCAACTAACCCTCAATGGGAATTTACCCACCATAGCATAAAAGCTGCATATCCAGCATGCTCTTGGTTTTCATCCTAGGCCCCTATGTGGCAAATAAACACATTTGTAGATATGCCATAAGATGAGTAAACCCTATCTAAAAGTGTGCCTAGATCGAACAAATAGGGAGAATACCCATGACCTCTCGAACAGTGTACAGTCTGTAAGATCTCATCACTTACCCACCCTTTACTGCTTGTTGCCCGGTGGCTGTATAGTGCACTTTTCTTTTGCAAATACATGGTTTGGGTGGGTAGGAACCTACTATACCCCTAGTAAATCTCTAGTAAAGTCAGCCCAGAGATATAAATAGATGGATGATGACAAGGCTTAATGGAATCAGAATTTGGTTGTGGCTCACAAACTTCTCTGAATAATGTTATCCAGAAACTAACTGTTTGTGTATTGGTTGCCTTGACTTTAATGGTGGCTAATCTGACACAGGCTAACTCAGAACTCAGAACAACAGGCCCTGTGTTCCGGAATCTAATCTGATTACTGTAGAGTAAGGCATGTGGTTTGTTGGCCCCTTATGACAGTTGCATCATCATCATTATCATCATCATTAGGTTACATATAAACATTAACTATTATTTGTTAATTTATGAGTGCAAATCAATGTAACTTTTCTATTTATAATTTGGGGGTCTGAAAGAGAAAATAGAAATTGTTTAAATCCCTACAGAATTTGAACTTGATGACCTGCTGTGGTTCTCATCCTTGTCCACTAGAGTGCGGCATTCTATCATATTTCACCTATAATATGGATAGTTATTGATGATTCGCTGACAACGTCACGAAAATGATGCGCACGCTTTCATGAGGCAGCGGTCCTTGTGTTTTGTTGTGATTCTGGATGGAAAGATAGCAACAATGACAAGAAACTGCCATGTGGGGAATCGTAAGTGGCTCATTGCAGTTAGTTGCATCTTGTACTTGATACCATGTCTTGTTTTGAGGTGTTTTGACTTATTTCATGTCAAATATGGAAAAAATTTACTAGCTAGCTACCCAACTACTGTAAGGATGTATTTGAGAGACAACAAGTGCTCATTGTGCACAATTATTTATGTTTTCAATAAACATTGGAGACGAAATATAGTTTACATGTTGTCAACAACCTAAACCAACTCCATCTGTTTTGCCCCAGAGTTGAGTATGCCTCGGTTGTGTTGCTTAACAACCAACCCATCTAATAAGAATTCACACCTGCAATCTACCCAAAATACTGATAATCTCCGATTCATAGTAGACCAACACATAAATAAATAAACTGTTCTATGAATTTATCCCAGGAATATTAGTACAGGTGTTCATGCAATTTGTAGGTTACTATTTTTAACAGTGGTTGGTCAGGTATTTGAGGTGTGTACCTGTTCCCCTATCGAATGAGATGGCACAGGCAGGAGGCGCGCGAGATGCTCGACAATCCTGTTCAGTCCTCCTCACTAGCAACAGCCCCGCCTCACTACGCCACCGCTGCCTGCCTGGTCCATCCGCATCTTTCACAACTGTCTGCAGCTGCTTGAGCTCCGTGGCATGCCCTCAGTTATACCCGGATTTAGGTGGTGGTTTTCACGAGAAATATAGCTATGTCGGAGGTACGGAAATTTACCAAAAGGTTGAGTAAACCAGGAACGGCGGCGGAACTCAGGCAAAGTGTCTCGGAGGCTGTGAGGACATCGGTGATTGTGGTTAGTATGATGATGGCTAATAATCTCTTCTTTAGCTAGCTAACGGTAGCCTAATTTACCTTGCTGTCCAAACCCGCTCACGAAACCATAGCCCGAGGCTCCGGTCCGTTTATTCTGTTTCATCCAGAAAAGCCTGTGTACTTTTAGTTCATAACGTTACTTGAATGTCTGAATATCGAAGGACAATTTTATTCTAGTTTTATCGAAGACGCGTGTCAGCGTCTCACCGTTTCCTATACGTCACCCACTGAGCAGAGCTTGCTACATTTGATTAGGCTACTAGCTACCTCTTTAAAATGTAAACTTGCGTATGACGTCGTAATTAGTTGGTAATTAAGCAGTGACGGTTGGCAGAAAATGACCATAATGAAACAGGATGATGTCCATATAAAGGGAGTATCGTATTTGCAGTATGTGTGTCTTTTTCCTGCGGCTAGTGGTGTGACATTGTTCAGGCAGAGCAGAAGAGAGAACACATGGTATTCCATTTCTCTTGGCTTCAGCTCCAGCGGCGGCTTTTGTGCGCTTGAGGATTTGAGCAGTGCCAGTTCTGAGGTTGAATGGGCAGCTAGACTGCATGGTTTCCCAAGCTATCCCTTTTCCCTGTCCTGTAGTCTGGTCCTTTCTTTTCTGGTCCTTTCTTTTCCCAGTACTGAATATTTGATGGCCCAGGCATGTAAAGTATCACTATGGATCCTGGTGGTCTTTGATTATAGCTGTGCCTACAGTAACAGTTCAATCTAGTTAGAAGCATGTCCTCTTTCTTTGTTGAAAGGATAATAGTAAGTGATGTATCATGGATCATGATTTGAGCACTGGTTGGGTTTTGTGCTACAGTTGGACTGTGTGTAGTATTGGCCTGAAACCGTGTGATGATGCAGGGTATGGCTAGAGATAAATTGCATATAATGCTGATGAGGCACTGAGATTTAATCACTCACACAGGGCTCCTTTGGGTTCTCTTTGGTGTGTGTGTGTGTGTGTGTATGTGAACGTGTTTAACTATACTTGTGAGGACCAGAAGTTCCCACAAGAATAGTAAACCAAGAAACATTTGACCAACTGGGGACATTTTGTTGGTCCCCACAAGGTCAAATGCTATTTCTAGGGGGTTTAGGGTTAAGGTTAGAATTATTGTTAGGGTTAGAATTAGGGTTAGTTTTAGGGTTAGGAGCTAGGGTTAGATTTAGGGTTAGGGTTAAGGTTAGGTTTTTGGGTTAAGGTTAAGATTAGGGTAAGGGTATGGGTTAGGGTTAGGGGTTACGGGAAAATAGGGTTTTGAATGGGACTGAATTGTATGTCCCCACAAGGTTAGCTGCGCAAGACTGTGTGTGTGTGTGTGTGTGTGTGTGTGTGTGTGTGTGTGTGTGTGTGTGTGTGTGTGTGTGTGTACAACCTCTAGGAGTGTCTGACCTCATGACTGCTATCATGATGTTTCTCCACTGTAAACTCTCCCACACTGTCAATGTCATCTGATTCACCAGACCTCTCTCTCTTTCTCATATGATACAACCAATGCAAATCCCAGCCAAGAAAATATTCAGTGGACTTTTGCAGACCTCTTAGCCCAGATCTTTTTGTTTGCAAACATCTCCAGTCAAGTGAGGGAGTGGTCAACAGGCCTAGTAATCTTGTGATGAGGTTTGACGCTGCCTGACGTGTGCTAGGCAACACAGGTTCCGAAGTGTGTTGTGTCTGGTTGAGCAGATGATCCTCAGGGTAATGGTCGCCGTGGTAATGGAGAACAAGCGCTTTTTTGTGGAGGTCGCAGAGCTGGCATTCTCACATGGGGATTCCCTGGAGGCATGCTCCAACTATGCTTCCTGTGTGTGTGTTGTGTGTGTGTGTGTGTGTGTGTGTGTGCGTGTGTGTGTGTCACTTATGTCAATGGGGCTGCTGTCTTATTCTCCTTCCTGGAATTAAACGTTTTCTGCTCTTTCCATATTCCTGTATCTCCCAGTTGGTGTGTCTAGAAATGACCTTTCCTACATTCAATTGGAGGGCTGGGTATTTCCTTTGTTCTGAGGCCAGTTCTCTGTGACCTGAAAGCTCAATTAAAAGTCTTAGCCTAGTAATAACGGCATATTACTGAGGCCCACCAGTTTCACTTGCAGTCCTTTCAGCTCATAAGACATTGAGACATTTTGAATGTTAGCTGAAAGGAACCTACTATAAGTGACTAGGGTCTCTTAGATCAAAAGGAAGCTCCTGAAGAGTCTCAAGAGGTGTTGTTTTGATCTAGTCTAGATGAAAGATATACATATAAGATTGTGTATTTACTAAATTCAGGTCAGGTCAAGGGTTGTGGGAAATGGGGAGTCTGTGTTCACAGTAAACACACAGACTAAAGCACTTACTGGGGTCAGGGGGAGGACACTGGAACTGTGGATGCATGTGTGTGTGTGTGTTTTTGTGTGTGTGTTTGTGTTTGTGTGTGTTTGCGTGCGTGTGTATACACACACACATAAACGCCAGTTGTAAAGCCCATCTGCTAGAGATAGACTTCTCCTCTGTCTTTCCACTGAACTGTATAAGACACACAGAAATCTGGAAAAGTACTTATCTCGCTAACATTATAGCCAAAGCCAGTGATGGTGTTTGGAGTGTCCGGGGCCAGATTGATAGCTGAGTTGAAAAAGCGATGTGACGTAAAGTCCCATAAAGAGATGAGAAAGTGACTATATATAGTTGAAGTCGGAAGTTTACATACACCTTAACCAAATACATTTAAACTCAGTTTTTCACAATTCCTGACATTTAATCCTAGTAAAAATTCCCTGTTTTAGGTCAGTTAGGATCACCACTTTATTTTAAGAATGTGAAATGTCAGAATAATAGTAGAGAGAATGATTTATTTCAGCTTTTATTTCTTTCATCACATTCCCAGTGGGTCAGAAGTTTACATACACTCAATTAGTATTTGGTAGCATTGCCTTTCAATTGTTTAACTTGGGTCAAACGTTTCGGGTAGCCTTCCACAAGCTTCCCACAATAAGTTGGGTGAATTTTGGCCCATTCCTCCTGACAGAGCCGATGTAACTGAGTCAGGTTTGTAGGCCTCCTTGCTTGCACAAGCTTTTTCAGTTCTGCCCACACATTTTCTATAGGATTGAGGTCAGGGCTTTGTGATGGCCACTCCAGTACCTGACTTTGTTGTCCTTACGCCATTTTGCCACAACTTTGGAAGTATGCTTGGGATCATTGTCCATTTGGAAGACCCATTTGCGACCAAGCTTTAACTTCCTGACTGATGTCTTGAGATGTTGCTTCAATATATCCACATAATTTTCCTTCCTCATGATGGCATCTATTTTGTGAAGTGCACCAGTCCCTCCTGCAGCAAAGCACCCCCACAGCATGATACTGCCACCCCCGTTCTTCACGGTTGGGATGGTGTTCTTCGGCTTGCAAGCATCCCCTTTTTCCTCCAAACATAACAATGGTCATTATGGCCAAACAGTTCTATTTTTGTTAAATCAGACCAGAGGACATTTCTCCAAAAAGTACGATCTTTGTCCCCATGTGCAGTTGCAAACCGTAGTCTGGCTTTTTTTATGGCGGTTTTGGAGCAGTGGCTTCTTCCTTGCTGAGCGGCCTTTCAGGTTATGTCGATATAGGACTCGTTTTACTGTGGATATAGATACTTTTGCACCGGTTTCCTCCAGCATCTTCACAAGGTCCTTTGCTGTTGTTCTGGGATTGATTTGCACTTTTCGCACCAAAGTATGTTAATCTCTAGGAGACAGAACGCGTCTCTTTCCTGAGCGGTTTGACGGCTGGGTGGTCCCATGGTGTCTATACTTGCGCACTATTGTTTGTACAGATGAACGTGGTACCTTCAGGCGTTTGGAAATTGCTCCCAAGGATGAACCAGACTTGTGGTGGTCTACACATTTCAAGGTAGGCCTTGAAATACATCCACACGTACACCTCCAATTGACTCAAATGATGTCAATTAGCCTATCAGAAGCTTCTAAAGCCATGACATCATTTTCTGGAATTTTCCAAGCTGTTTAAAGTCACAGTCAACTTAGTGTATGTAAACTTCTGACCCACTGGAATTGTGATACAGTGAATTATAAGTGAAATAATCTGTCTGTAAACAATTGTTGGAAAAATTACTTGTGTCGTGGACAAAGTAGATGTCCTAACCGACTTGCCAAAACTATAATTTGTTAACAAGAAATGTGTGGAGTGGTTGAAAAACAAGTTTTAATGACTCCAACCTAAGTGTATGTAAACTTCCGACTTCAACTGTATGGGCGAATGTAGCGGGCAGGCGGCTACGCCCCAACCAGAGCTAACCCCTTCTTCTTCCTTTGTTCCTCTGTGTTTCTTCTTCTCTCTTTCTGTTTCTTTCTCTCCCAGGCTGTTCCTCTCTAAAGGAGCTGAGCCAGAACTCAATCTCTCTCTCTCTCTCCCCCTTCTCTCTCTATCTTTCCCCTCTCTCTCTCCCCCCCTCTCTCTCTCTCCCCCTTCTCTCTATATCTCCCCTCTCTCTCTCTCTCTCTCTCTCTCTCTCTCTCTCTCTCTCTCTCTCTCTCTCTCTCTCTCTCTCTCTTTCTCTCTCTCTCGCTCTCTCTCTCTCTCTCTCTCTCTCTGTCTCTCTGTAACACAATCTCTGTCGCAATGGAACTGTATCTTCTGGTTCTGTGGTTCCACTGCTGCCCAGCCTGTTGCACATGACAGGAAGCTGCTGCTCTCCTCTGAGCTGCTAGAAGTAATGAATTGAGCAGGCAGCAGGGCCTACCTAGCTGATTGTGAGGCCCAGCGACTATGTTGTTTACCATGTATATGAATACACATGCGTGTGCGTGTGTGTGAGACAGAACAATGACTGGGGGAGGGGAGGAGTGAGAAAGAGAGGGAGAATCACTGTGCACCAGCTGAAAGGGAAGTAGTTGATCTAAAGTAGAGCATGTCCTCTCCCCTCACTCCCTAACACCCTGGACAGCTGTACAAAGACCCTCTGCCTTTAATGGAATTATGGAGGAGTGCCAGGTGGGACACACTTACAGCTGTGCACTGAACTGTGGCAGGGTGTGTGAGCGAGAGTCCTAGAGAGGGACCTGGTGGTTCTCTAACATGTTGGCTGACTGAGTCTCTCTCTCCCTTGAGTCTTTTTCCTATGTCCTTGGCCACTGGTCAGTGGTCACTGCAGAACAGTCTCCTCTAACATGGATAGAGCTCTACTACAATATGGGCTGCATGAATCTGCCCTTAGGCCCAAGAGTCTATTACCATAACATAGAGAAGATTACATTGTATTCAAGCAAGGCTTATCCTATGTCCTATACAGTGGAGGCTGCTGAGTGGAGGACGGCTTATAATAATGGCTGGAACGGGGAAATTGGAATGGCATCAAACACTTAGAAACCATGTGTTTGATGTATTTGATACCATTCCACTCATTCCGCTCCGAGCCCGTCCTCCCCAATTCAGTTGCCACCAGCCTCCTGTGTTCCTATATTAGCCTACCATTTTCAGTGAATTCTTACTGTTGCTTCTGCTGAGCCTTGCACTATTGTTAGAATGAATAATGATTGACTTTTCCTAGTTTCTTCTCCTTGGCTGACTTGCTTTGTCCTGGACTGACTCACATGATTTAGCCTAGGCCTAACGTATGCATGTTTTTGAGGTGGGGTTTATTTATCTGAAAATGTCTTTGAGTATAGGATATGAAATCATTCACTTCTCTATGAAACTCTCAACAGGATGTAGTGACATCACAGCAGAGATGTGGTGGAGCGGCCATCTTTGTTTTGTGGTTGTGTTGCCTTGGTAACATGTCTGACTGAGCCACTCTCCAATGGCTGATGAAGTTAGAACTCCTGCTATAACTTGTGACCTGCTATGCTAATTTTCACTCACTGCAGCAAAGCAAACCCCCTCTGAACTCCCGGGGTCAAAAGAGAAACAGTAGCCAGGAACTAAGACCCTAAGGTCAAAGGTTATAAGGCATTTTTCAAACCCTGTGTGCTGCCTAACCCCTCTGCAGAGGACTTCAGTAGGGACCATGTAACACAGCCAACCTCTGGGGTCAGAGTGTTGGACTCCAACCCCTTAAAGGACATTCTGTTGAACTTGAGTGATCCTCCAGCTGTTCTAAAGATCTCCAGTCCAGCAGTCACCTTAATATTTTTCACAGCTGCCTTGCTCTCTCTCTCCTTCTCTGGTAATTGTTTTCTCTCATCTCTGCCCCTCTTTCTTCACTTACCCTGCTCTCTCTCTTTCACAGATACACACTAGGGATGCACCTATATTACATTTTTGGCCGATACCGATATCCAATATTTTCCTTGCCAAAACACCCGATACCGATAACCGATATTTAAACTTTTAGCTGTCTTTTAAGCATTTTAGTACAGTTAAATAGTTTAAACAAAGTGTCATATGTTCATTTGTTCATTTAGGAACAGATTGTTTAATAAGTTGTAAATGAGAAAAATGACAAATCCATGGTATTTTATCGCACAACAAATATTCATGACACAAATATTTTGGGGAAACGGTGCTTGTTACTTCTCCAGTATCCAAGTGCATCTTCATTCCTGGGAATAGTAGGTTCTGTCAGGTATGCTAGTATCTGCAAATAATGGAAAAGGGGGGTGGGGGGTTTAGTACATTTAATACAACATATTGCATTATTCTTGCATTCCAAATGATCATTTGGCATAGATCAACATTGGCAAAATGAAAATACAACGCGTCTCTCTCTCACATAGATACATACACACACACACACACACACACACACTGACCAAAAAGTTATTTTGTTGGCATTTACGTATGACCCCATTACCAGTAAAACATCATCAAAACCTATTTATTTCACTTACTTGCTGTGCTGTTCATTTATTCAGTCATTCCATTCTCAACCAGGATTTTTCATCATACATGTCAAGCAGTGAAGTTTCAGCTCTGTCTGTCCGTGGCCTCTTCTGTCGTGGTTCCTCTCTCTCTGTGACACTGTCACTGTGTCCGTTTCCATCTTGTCCAGCTGTGTCTGTAACATTTCACGTAAACCCTGTTTCTTGTCTGCATCGAAGTGCTTGTACCTAGCATCGAGCGTGGTGGCAACACAGTAAAGAGGCTCAGAGAGAATGCCACCGAGTCACTTGTTCAGCCTCTAGTAGAGTACTTTTGCAAGTTTTAACCCCACGGTCTGTGTCGGCAGTTTTGTTGAGCATGCGTTTCAATGCCATGACAGAGGGTATCACGTCTGCTGCAGACGTAGTTGATGAGCTTATTTCTCGAGCCAGTTTTTCGAATGGAGCTAGGAGTGTGTTCACGTTTTCAATGAGAGTCCACTGGTTTGTACTGATTGTTGCAGGTAACTCATAGTCGGCTGCGTACACGCCAACCACTCGTTTTTGTTCCAGCAGGCTCTCCATCATGTAAAAAGTACTGTTCCATCTGGTGGAAACGTCTTGCTTAAGCCTTTTCGTTTTCACTGCAAGCTGCTCCTGTATTGCTTGCAGGCGGCTGTATGCTAGCTGTGAGTGTTCAAAATGACCCACTATCTTCCTACCTGTTGCCACTGTGTCAGATATGCTACGTTGGGCCAAAACACCTTCGTTCATAGCCAGTTGCAGCGTGTGTGCCATGCATGGCAAACTGGCGACTCCGCATTCTTCCAAAGCCTTTTGTCATGTTACGTGCATTATCACGTAGCACAGCGTGTACTTTGTTCTTGGGGATTTTCCAACTTTCAAACATGTTCTCAAATGCCATTGAAATGGCAGCAGCGGTATGAGAACCTGCACATTCTTGAGCATGCAATACGGCTTTCCTCAGTACGAAATCCTCGTCGACCCACTGTGCTGTCAGACTCAGCATGCTCATGGGGCTGGGTCGTGAAGCTAATAGCAGTGATGCCCATAGCAAGTAGCTCATGGATGTGCGTTTGAAAAATAGCGCCTAGTTGGTAGTGTGTACCGGGGCTCGAGGTGCTCGGCCAGTCGGCGAAAGCCAACATCATCCACGACAGAGAACGGTAGAATGTCAAGGGCAATGAATTCCATTATCTTGGCGTTAATGGATTTGGCCTTTGAGTCGTCACGCTGAAATTTTCTTACTCTTTCAAATGACTGCTCGACTTTTTTTCTGCTTTTGTTCTAAGTAGTCGCTGAATGTCTGGGGGTGATGCACTTTCAAATAAGTAATTAGGTTTGTGGTATTGAAAGATATCACTTTCTCCCCTCCTTGGGAAATAATAGCAGCACACACGTTGCATATGGCCTTTCTGTTATCTTCCTTTGAAACTTCAGAATAGATCCACACAGCAGACATTGTGGGCTAGGTTAGGAATGCTGTGTTGCACGTGTAGCGCTGTATTTTTCGTGGCGTCATTACGTCATCTACCTACATTATACAGGTATGCACGTCAGCTTTGACATCGGTTTTGCACATCGGCGTTAAACTATACATAGAGCCAATGTCGATGTTGACATTTTTAGCTAATATCGTCCGATTCCGATATGCTTACCGATATATCGTGCATCCCTAATACACACTCTTCCTCCTCTCTCTCTCTCTCTCTCTCTCTCTCTCTCTCTCTCTCTCTCTCTCTCTCTCTCTCTCTCTCAATTTCAATTCAATTCAAGGGGCTTTATTGGCATGGGAAACATATGTTTACATTGCCAAACCAAGTGAAATAGATGATAAACAAAAGTGAAATAAACAATCAGAAATGTACAGTAAACATTACACTCACAAAAGCTCCAAAGGAATAGAGACATTTCAAATGTCATATAATGTCTATGTACTGTGTTGTAACGATGGACAAATATTTAAAGTACAAAAAGGGAAAATAAATAATATGGGTTGTATTTACAATGGTGTTTGTGCTTCATTGGTTGTCCTTTTCTTGTGGCAACAGGTCACAAATCTTGCTGCTGTGATGGCAGCAGTGACGGGGCGGCAAGTAGCTTAGTGGGTAAGAGTGTTGTGCCAGTAACTGAAAGGTTGCTGGTTCTAATCCCCGAGCCGACAAGGTGAAAAATCTGTCGATGTGCCCTTAAGCAAGGCACTTAACCCTAATTGCTCCTGTAAGTCGCTCTGGATAAGAGCGTCTGCTAAATGTCAAAATAATAAAAATAAATAAAAATGGTACACTGGTATTTCACCTAATAGATATGGGAGATATCAAAATTGGATTTGTTTTCAAATTATTTGTGGGTCTGTAATCTAAGCTCAGTTTCCACCTCATTTTGTGGGCATTGTGCTGTTTTCTCTTGAGAGCCAGGTCTGCCTATGGCGACCTCTCTCAATAGCAAGGCTATGTTTACTGAGTCTGTACATAGTCAAACGTTGACTTAATTTTGGGTCAGTCACAGTGGTCAGATATTCTGGCCAGGTATTCTGCCACTGTGTGCGCTGTGTGCTCCAGATTGCTCGTTCTTTTTGGTTAATAATTTCCAATGTGTTAAGTAATTATGTTTTTATTTTCTCATGATTTGGTTGGGTCTAATTGTGTTGCTGTCCTGGGGCTCTGTGGGCTCTGTTTGTGTTTGTGAACAGAGCCCCAGGACCAGCTTGCTTAGGGGTTCGTCTCTCTGTAGGTGATGGCTTTGTTATGGAAGGTTTGGGAATCACATCCTTTTAGGTGGTTGTAGAATTTAACGGCTCTTTTCTGGATTTTGATAATTAGTGGGGATCGGCCTAATTATGCTCAGCATGCATTATTTGGTGTTTTACGTTGTACACAAAGGATATATTTGCAGAATTCTGCATGCAGAGTCTCAATTTGGTGTTTGTCCCATTTTGTGAATTTTTGGTTGGTGAGCGGACCCCAGACCTCACAACCATGAAGGGCAATGGGTTCTATAACTGATTCAAGTATTTTTAGCCAGATCCTAATTGGTATGTCGAATTTTATGTTCCTTTTGATGGCATAGAAGGCCCTTCTTGCCTTGTCTCTCAGATCGTTCACAGCTTTGTGGAAGTTACCTGTGGCGCTAATGTTAAGGCCGAGGTATGTATAGTTTTTTTGTGTGCTCTAGGGCAACGGTGTCTAGATGGAATTTGTATTTGTGTTCGTGGCAACTGGACCTTTTTTGGAACACCATTATTTTTTATTTACTAAGATTTACTGTCAGGGCCCAGGTCTGACAGAATCTGTGCAGAAGATCTAGGTGCTGCTATAGGGGACTGAATATATTGGGGACTGAAGCACCAGATCATCAGCAAACAGAAGACATTTGACTTCAGATTCTAGTAGGGTGAGGCGATGTGCTGCAGGCTGTTCTAGTGCCCTCGCCAATTCATTGATATATATGTTGAAGAAGGTGGGGCTTAAGCTACATCCCTGTCTCACCCCCCGGCCCTGTGGAAAGAAATGTGTGGGATTTTTGCCAATTTTAACCGCATACTTGTTGTTTGTGTACATGGATTTTATAATGTATTGTGTTTTTCCCCAACACCACTTTCCATCAATTTGTATAGCAGACCCTCATGCCAAATTGAGTCAAAAGCTTTTTTGAAATCAACAAAGCATAAGAAGACTTTGCCTTTGTTTTGTTTTGTTTGTTTATCAATTAGGGTGTGCAGGGTGAATACGTGGTCTGTCGTACGGTAATTTGGTAAAAAGCCAATTTGACATTTTCTCAGTACATTGTTTTCACTGAGGAAATGTAAGAGTCTGCTGTTAATGATAATGCAGAGGATTTTCCCAAGGTTGCTGTTGACGCATATCCCACAGTAGTGACACCCCCTGTAGCTCAGTTGGTAGAGCATGGCGCTTGCAACGCCAGGGTTGTGGGGTCGTTTCCCACGGGGGGGCCAGTATGAAAATGTATGCACTCACTAACTGTAAGTCGCTCTGGATAAGACCGTCTGCTAAATAACTGTAATGTAAAATGTAGTTATTGGGGTCAAATTTGTCTCCACTTTCGTGGATTGGGGTGATCAGTCCTTGGTTCCAAATATTGGGGAAGATGCCAGAGCTAAGGATTATATTAAAGAGTTTAAGTATAGCCAATTGAAATTTGTGGTCTGTATATTTTATCATTTCATTGAGGATACCATCAACACCACAGGCCTCTCTCTCTCTCTCTCTCTCTCTCTCTCTCTCTCTCTCTCTCTCTCTCTCTCTCTCTCTCTCTCTCTATTCATGCTCTGCAGCCACCCTCTGAACTTTGTGTCTCTCTGTGATCTCTGCCCTCTAATCTCAGACTTCTTTAGTTCAGGGAGAGTAGGCTCTTGCATAGTGTCTCTCAGTCACATTGACAAATCTCTAGTCCAGCAGAGCAGAACATATCAGGTGGGAAGAGACCAGGGTGATGATTTTCAGTCTCAGCTTCCGAATAACTGCCCAGACAGAGGAAAGCTGAAACGCACTGTGCTTTTTCACAATGACACAATGCTGAGAGTGTGTTGTGTGTTACTCCTCTTGGACTCTGGTCTGTTTTTTACTGGGTCCATAGCCACCCCTTTATACTCAGTCCCCTCTACAGATCATATTGAGGGGGAAAGCCGAAACGCACTGTGCTTTTTCACAATGACACCATCATGAGAGCTCAGGATTCAGTAGCTAAGAGGACTTAATTGGTCTGTCTTGGGCTGCGTCCCAAATGTTTACTTGTCTTTTTGTCAAGCAAAACTTTTTGTGGAAGGTACTATGCAGCACACAGACTCCCTCGCGCACTCAACATTTGGATGTTTCAAATAAAAATAAAAACTCTTTGTCACATGACTATAGAAATGGAAACATTGTGATTTTAGAGACACAAAGTAACAATAGCCCATGATTAAAGGGTTAGGCTATACTGGGCTCTCACCATCATCATCAGTATCATTATTCACATCATTCCAATTCAATCAAGTCACAATTATCAGCTTTGGTATTGACATCAGTGAGCAGGCTTTCTGAGTGAGGAGAGACACATGGGTAGGCCTAACAACGGAAAACGTCTGAAAACGAAAGTTATTATGAAATTCAGACCACAGAAATCCAATATTTATATACTTAGCAAAAATATAAACGCAACATGCAACAATTTCAACGATTTTACTGAGTTACAGTTCGTATAAGGAAATCAATCAATGGAAATGAATAAATTAAGCCTTAATCTATGGATTTCACATGACTGGGCAGGGGCGCAGCCATAGGTGAGCCTGGGAGGGCATAGGCCCACCCACTTGGGAGCCAGGCCTAGCCAATCAGAATGAGATTTTCCCCAAAAAAGGGCTTTATTACAGACACCTGTGTAATGATTATGCTGTTTAATCAGCTTCTTGATATGCCACACCTGTCAGGTGGATGGATTATCTTGACAAAGGAGAAATGCTCACAAACAGGGATGTAAACAAATTTGTGCACAGAGAAATAAGCTTTTTGTGCATAAGAACATTTTCTGAAACATGGGACCAACACTTTACATGTTGCGTTTATATTTTTGTATCGTATATAAAATGTCTACCCTTTTCCATATATTTTAACATTCTAATAAGGCAATTTAATATAGGAAAACATCACAAAATCCAAATTTAATTTAGTCTCATTATGATACGGAACATGTAGGCTATTTAAAAATAATAGAATACCATACTTTGAGTTGACTGTATAGGATAGTATACACTGCTCAAAAAAATAAAGGGAACACTTAAACAACACAATGTAACTCCAAGTCAATCACACTTCTGTGAAATCAAACTGTCCACTTAGGAAGCAACACTGATTGACAATAAATTTCACATGCTGTTGTGCAAATGGAATAGACAACAGGTGGAAATTATAGGCAATTAGCAAGACACCCCCAATAAAGGACTGGTTTTGCAGGTGGTGACCACAGACCACTTCTCAGTTCCTATGCTTCCTGGCTGATGTTTTGGTCACTTTTGAATGCTGGCGGTGCTTTCACTCTAGTGGTAGCATGAGACGGAGTCTACAACCCACACAAGTGGCTCAGGTAGTGCAGCTCATCCAGGATGGCACATCAATGTGAGCTGTGGCAAGAAGGTTTGCTGTGTCTGTCAGCGTAGTGTCCAGAGCATGGAGGCGCTACCAGGAGGCAGGCCAGTACATCAGGAGACGTGGAGGAGGCTGTAGGAGGGCAACAACTCAGCAGCAGGACTGCTACCTCCGCCTTTGTGCAAGGAGGAGCAGGAGGAGCAGAGCCCTGCAAAATGACCTTGAGCAGGCCACAAATGTGCATGTGTCTGCACAAACGGTCAGAAACAGACTCCATGAGGGTGGTATGAGGGCCCGACGTCCACAGGTGGGGGTTGTGCTTACAGCCCAACACCGTGCAGGACGTTTGGCATTTGCCAGAGAACACCAAGATTGGCAAATTCGCCACTGGCGCCCTGTGCTCTTCACAGATGAAAGCAGGTTCACACTGAGCACATGTGACAGACGTGACAGAGTCTGGAGACGCCGTGGAGAACATTCTGCTGCCTGCAACATCCTCCAGCATGACCGGTTTGGCGGTGGGTCAGTCATGGTGTGGGGTGGCATTTCTTTGGGGGGCCGCACAGCCCTCCATGTGCTCGCCAGCGGTAGCCTGACTGCCATTAGGTACCGAGATGAGATCCTCAGACCCCTTGTGAGACCATATGCTGGTGCGGTTGGCCCTGGGTTCCTCCTAATGCAAGACAATGCTAGACCTCATGTGGCTGGAGTGTGTCAGCAGTTCCTGCAAGAGGAAGGCATTGATGCTATGGACTGGCCCGCCCGTTCCCCAGACCTGAATCCAATTGAGCACATCTGGGACATCATGTCTCGCTCCATCCACCAACGCCACGTTGCACCACAGACTGTCCAGGAGTTGGCGGATGCTTTAGTCCAGGTCTGGGAGGAGATCCCTCAGGAGACCATCCGCCACCTCATCAGGAGCATGCCCAGGCGTTGTAGGGAGGTCATACAGGGACATGGAGGCCACACACACTACTGAGCCTCATTTTGACTTGTTTTAAGGACTTTACATCAAAGTTGGATCAGCCTGTAGTGTGGTTTTCCACTTAAATTTGAGAGTGACTCCAAATCCAGACCTCCATGGGTTGATACATTTGATTTCCATTTATAATTTTTGTGTGATTTTGTTGTCAGCACATTCAACTATGTAAAGAAAAAAGTATTTAATAAGATTATTTCATTCATTCAGATCTAGGATGTGTTATTTTAGTGTTCCCTTTATTTTTTTGAGCAGTGTAGTAAAGATCTATCAAGGTTCAACTTTAAGGCAAGGGCATCTTTTAAAACTATTTTGATACTCACCTCATGTCTTAATAATATGAATGAGAATGTAGTCCATTATATTTTGAAATCAGTATTTTATCCATCTCTCCCATTGTTCCCATTTTCGATAAAAACAGTACTGTAACATTGGAATGTTGTAAAATGCTGCCCTGCCCTGGCTGGACACTCACATTCAAATCAGTTTAGTTTGCATGAAGGCTACACCTAAGTCCTTCTGGAAGTGCACAGAATATGATGCTTTCGAATGCCGAGTTTGCATAACCCTCACTTACGGAGTTATCTCCAATTTATGTGGAGAACACAACCATATCCCGGACAATGCTCGGATTCAGATCCAAAAGGTGATGAATGGCCTGAAGGAGAGAAGCCTGGAACCCAGGAAGAAACCGACCAAGTTGTGGACCGTGGTACACACGGCTTGCCTGCGTCTATTTGGGGAGAAAATACATTCTTTACAACGAAAACACATTGCAGAAACTATACATAGGCCTAGATATAGTATAGGCTGTTTTTAGCTTTCAGCCTTTATATAACCATATTAACAAATTGATATACAATATTCTGCCCATATAAACAAATTTAAATAGGCTACAATAATCTGCCTATATGAGCACATTTATTTTAGGCAAAAACTAAACTAATTTCTGTAGGCTATTTAAACAATATTCTGCCCATAGGAATAAATGTATATACAATATTATACCGATACATGATTTAATGAAAAGCAGTAAACATACACATTGTTTCACATTATTTAATAACAGACTCATAAACACAATCACGCAATAGACTACAGCTCGCTTCACAGCTTCCCCAGCGCTTCACAGCTTCCCCAGCACTTCTCAGCTTCCCCAGCGATTCACAGCTTCCCCAGCGCTTCTCAGCTTCCCCAGCGCTTCACAAATTCCCCAGCGCTTCACAGCTTCCCCAGCGCTTCTCAGCTTCCCAGGGAAACTCAAGGTATTGTAGCCTCACATGGACGAAAGAGTAGCAGAGGAAGGAGTTAACTTCTGCTGCAGTGTTCACGGTAAAATATAACACGTTGCGGCAGTTCTTCGGTCCTAAATGGCACCCTATTTCCTATTCCCTATGGGCCCTGCTCAAAAGTAGTGCACTACATAAGGAATAGGGTGCCATTTGGGATGTAACCTTAGACTGGATCCATACACTCTTAGAAAAAAGGATTCCAAAAGGGTTCTTTGGCTGTCCCCATAG
>NC_139994.1:52068500-52191637 GCF_964263955.1 Coregonus lavaretus
AGCCCTATGGGCCCTGGCAAACGTAGCGCACTATACAGGGAAATAGGCTGCCATTTCAGATACAGCTCAGTACTAAAGAGAGAGGGAGAAAGAGAGCAGAGCAGAGGCTGTCTATCAATCCAGGAGCACTAAAAGAGGCTGGCTAATGTTACATGACTTACAATGTCCTTTCTAGCTACACCCCAGACATCTTGTCTCAGAGGGAGGAAGCCGTAATGGTGTATCACTGATAGATCTATATGTCTATATTTAGCCTATTCCTTTCATCCCAGCATCCTTTTATAACCACTAGAGAGAGAAATAGATAGAGATAGAGAGAGCGAGAGCGAGAGAGATAGAGAGAGGGAGAGCGAGAGAGATAGAGAGAGAGGAGAGGAATGACCATAAGAATGAATCAATGATAATGCAATCAGGGAGATTGGTGAGGGATCCCACATGAAAAATACTGCAGTATACTATGGTATAAATACTATAGTATTCAATGTAGTGTTTTTGCGGACTTTAGAGTATTCACTGTAGTGTTGCGGACATGACTGTAATATACTGTCGTATTTACAGATTACTATAGTATAAATCCTGTAGTAATTGTTTTTGTAGTGAATGTTATAGTATTTACTATAGTGTTTTTGTGGACATTACTGTAGTATTTACTATAGTGGGGGGTTTCTCCTTGAGGAAACCTACTTGACAAAATACTCAAAGAGCAAATTTTCCATAATAATAATAATAATAATAATATGCCATTTTGCAGACGCTTTTATTCAAATCATGCATGCATAAAAAATTTTTTTGTGTATGGGCCGTAGGGAACACAATATGTGGTCTATATGTGACATTTAGGTTTCTCACATGGGTGGCATACAGTGAGGGAAAAAAGTATTTGATCCCCTGCTGATTTTGTACGTTTGCCCACTGACAAAGACATGATCAGTCTATAATGTTAATGGTAGGTTTATTTGAACAGTGAGAGACAGAATAACAACAAAACAATTCAGAAAAACGCATGTCAAAAATGTTATAAATTGATTTGCATTTTAATGAGAGAAATAAGTATTTGACCCCTCTGCAAAACATGACTTAGTACTTGGTGGCAAAACCCTTGTTGGCAATCACAGAGGTCAGACGTTTCTTGTAGTTGGCCACCAGGTTTGCACACATCTCAGGAGGGATTTTGTCCCACTCCTCTTTGCAGATCTTCTCCAAGTCATAAAGGTTTCGAGGCTGACGTTTGGCAACTCAAACCTTCAGCTCCCTCCACAGATTTTCTATGGGATTAGGGTCTGGAGACTGGCTAGGCCACTCCAGGACCTTAATGTGCTTCTTCTTGAGCCACTCCTTTGTTGCCTTGGCCGTGTGTTTTGGGTCATTGTCTTGCTGGAATACCCATCCACGACCCATTTTCAATGCCCTGGCTGAGGGAAGGAGGTTCTCACCCAAGATTTGACGGTACATGGCCCCGTCCATCGTCCCTTTGATGCGGTGAAGTTGTCCTGTCCCCTTAGCAGAAAAACACCCCCAAAGCATAATGTTTCCACCTCCATGTTTGACGGTGGGGATGGTGTTCTTGGGGTCATAGGCAGCATTCCTCCTCCTCCAAACACGGCGAGTTGAGTTGATGCCAAAGAGCTCGATTTTGGTCTCATCTGACCACAACACTTTCACCCAGTTCTCCTCTGAATCATTCAGATGTTCATTGGCAAACTTCAGATGGCCCCTTATAGGTGCTTTCTTGAGCAGGGGGACCTTGCGGGCGCTGCAGGATTTCAGTCCTTCACGGCGTAGTGTGTTACCAATTGTTTTCTTGGTGACTATGGTCCCAGCTGCCTTGAGATCATTGACAAGATCCTCCCGTGTAGTTCTGGGCTGATTCCTCACCGTTCTCATGATCATTGCAACTCCACGAGGTGAGATCTTGCATGGAGCCCCAGGCCGAGGGAGATTTACAGTTCTTTTATGTTTCTTCCATTTGTGAATAATCGCACCAACTGTTGTCACCTTCTCACCAAGCTGCTTGGCGATGGTCTTGTAGCCCATTCCAGCCTTGTGTAGGTCTACAATCTTGTCCCTGAGATCCTTGGAGAGCTCTTTGGTCTTGGCAATGGTGGAGAGTTTGGAATCTGATTGATTGATTGCTTCTGTGGACAGGTGTCTTTTATACAGGTAACAAGCTGAGATTAGGAGCACTCCCTTTAAGAGTGTGCTCCTAATCTCAGCTCGTTAACTGTATAAAAGACACCTGGGAGCCAGAAATCTTTCTGATTGAGAGGGGGTGAAATACTTGTTTCCCTCATTAAAATGCAATTCAATTTATAACATTTTCGACAATTTATAATCAATTTATGTGTTTTTCTGGATTTTTTTGTTGTTATTCTGTCTCTCACTGTTCAAATAAACCTACCATTAAAATTATAGACTGATCATTTCTTTGTTAGTGGGCAAACGTACAAAATCAGCAGGGGATCAAATACTTTTTTCCCTCACTGTAAACTGGGATATGGGGGAGGAGAATGGGCAGGGTATATGCAAATTAAAGCTGTTGTATAATAAACTATTGTAATTACTGTAGTAATTTTGCGGACTATAGTGTTTTTGCAGACATTATTGAAGGAATTACTGTAGTGTTTTTGCATTCTGTTGTATACTGTAGTATTTACTATAGTATTCTACTGTATACTACAAAATTATATAGTAAGAATTACACATGGCCGAGGGATACTACAGTGTGTAGTATAGTATTCTACAGTATACTACAGTTTACTACATAATTATATAGTAAGTACAGTAGTATTCTATAGTAAACTGGAGTATTTTTTCATGTGTGATCGAGGGAGGGTCGGATATAGGGATGAAGGGGGTTCTCGAAGCGAGGGAGGGGTTGGAGTAATGAGGGAGGACAGAGGAGAGAGCTCAGCCAATTGGATTACAGCACAGAGCTAGAGAGAGGCATACTTACGATCGGACGAGCGCAAAGGACAGTGCCACTTCAATGTGTTAACTGAGTTGTGTGTGTGTGCGTGCGTGTGTGTGGGTGTGGGTGTGACGTGTGTGTATTAGCCTATTGATTGTATATCCACACCCATTATCAATACTAACTCTCCTTCCTTCCTGTGTGTGTGTGTGTGTCACCAGGACTCGTCATCTCTGTGCTCTCAGAGAGGAGGTATCATGAAGCAGGGCTGGCTGCAGAAAGCCAACATCAACAGCAGCCTGTCTGTCTCCATGAGGGTGAGTTAGAACAGCTCACCCACCATCCTTGTCTACTGACATTCGTAAAGTACTCAGACCCCTTGAAGTTACAGCCTTATTCAAAAAAATGTTTTTTAATGTTTCCTAATCAATCTACATACAATACCGCATCAATCTACACACAATACTGCATAATGACAAAAACTGTTTTTTTAAAACATTTTTGCAAATGTATTAAATATAAAAAAACAGAAATACCTTATTTACATAAGTATTCAGACCCTTTGCTATGAGACTCAAAATTGAGCTCAGGTGCATCCTGTTTCCATTGATCATCCTTGAGATGTTTTTACAACTTTATTGAATTAAATTGATTGGACATGATTTGGAAAGGCACACACTTGTCTATATAAGGTCCCACAGTTGACAGTGCATGTCAGAGCAAAAACCAAGCCATGAGGTCGAAGGAATTGTCCGTAGAGCTCCGAGACAGGATTGTGTCGAGGCACAGATCTGGGGAAGGGTACCAAAACATTTCTGCAGCATTGAAGGTCCCCAAGAATAAAGTGGCCACCAAGACTCTTCCTAGAGCTGGCCGCCCGACCAAACTGAGCAATCGGGGGAGAAGGGCCTTGGTCAGGGAGGTGACCAAGAACCTGATGGTCACTCTGACAGAGCTCCAGAGTTCCTCTGTGGAGAAGAGAGAACCTTCCAGAAGGACAACCATCTCTGCAGCACTCCACAAATCAGGCCTTTATGGGAGAGTGGCCAGACGGAAGCCACTCCTCAGTAAAAGGCACATGACAGCCTGCATGGAGTTTGCCAAAAGGCACCTGAAGGACTCTCAGACCATGAGAAACAAGATTATCTGGTCTGATGAAACCAAGACTGAACTCTTTGGCCTGAATGCCAAGCGTCACGTCTGGAGGAAACCTGGCACCATCATGCTGTAGGGATGTTTTTCAGCGACAGGGACTGGGAGACTAGTCAGGATCGAGGGAAAGATGAACGGAGCAAAGTACAGAGAGATCCTTGATGAAAACCTTCTCCAGAGTGATCAGGACCTCAGACTGGGGCAAAGGTTCACCTTCTAACAGGACAACGACCCTAAGCACACAGCCAAGACAACGCAGGAGTGGCTTCGGGACAAGTCTCTGAATGTCCTTGAGTGGCCCAGCCAGATCCCGGACTTGAACCTGATTGAACATTTCTGGAGAGATCTGAAAATAGATGTGCAGCGACGCTCCCCATCCAACCTGACAGAGCTTGAGAGGATCTGCAGAGAAGAATGGGAGAAACACCCCAAATACAGCTGTGCCAAGCTTGTAGGGTCATACCCAAGAAGATTCAAGGCTGTCATCACTGCCAAAGGTGCTTCAACAAAGTACTGAGTAAAGGGTCTGAATACTTATGTAAATGTCATGTTTTTTATTTGCAAAAATTTCTAAAAACCTGTTTTGCTTTGTCATTATGGGGTATGAGGAAAACATTTTTTTATTGATTTCAGAATAAAGCTGTAACGTCACAAAATGTGGGAAAAGTCCTGTACTATAAATGATGTAGATCATGTATCACAAAAGGACTCTGTTCCTTGGTGTCCACATCACCAACGAACTATCATGGTCCAAACACACCAAGACAGTCGTGAAGAGGGCACGACAAAGCCTATTCCCCCTCAGGAGACTAAAAAGATTTGGCATGGGTCCTCAGATCCTCAAAAAATTCTACAGCTGCACCATCGAGAGCATCCTGACTGGTTGCATCACCGCCTGGTATGGCAACTGCTTGGCCTCTGACCGCAAGGCACTACAGAGGGTAGTGCGTACGGCCCAGTACATCACTGGGGCAAAGCTCCCTGCCATCCAGGACCTCTATACCAGGCGGTGTCAGAGGAAGGCCCTCAAAATTGTCAAAGACTCCAGTCACCCTAGTCATAGACTGTTCTCTCTGCTACCGCACGGCAAGCGGTACCGGAGTGCCAAGTCTAGGTCCAAAAGACTTCTCAACAGCTTCTACCCCCAAGCCATAAGACTCCTGAACAGCTAATCATGGCTACCCGGACTATTTGCACTGCCCCCCCACCCCATCCTTTTTACGCTGCTGCTACTCTGTTAAGTATTTATGCATAGTCACTTTAACTCTACCCACATGTACATATTGCCTCAACTGCCTCAACTGGCCGGTGCCCCCGCACATTGACTATGCAACGGTACCCCCCTGTATATATAGCCTCCCTACTGTCACTTTATTCTATTGTATATATAGCCTCCCTACTGTCACTTTATTTTTTACTTCTGCTCTTTTTTTCTCAACACTTTTTTGTTGTTGTTTTACTCTTACTTTTTTGTTTAAAATAAATGCACTGTTGGTTAAGGGCTGTAAGTAAGCATTTCACTGTAATGTCTGCACCTGTTGTATTCGGCGCATGTGACCAATAAAATTTGATTTGATTTGATTTGATTTGATTTGATTTGATTTGATTTGCAGGCTCTTGTTCAGCACTAACATACCTGATTAGGGCCCTATAAAATCAGTCATATTTTTGGCCTAATTCAGTTTTTTCCGTTTTCTTTTCCCAGTTTTACATTTTTCAGATTTTTTGGGGGGTTTTCGCTCTCAAAATCAGTTTTTTTAAATATATATAAAACAACAAAATTAGATGTTCTAAGTCCACAACAATACTTAAACCACATCAATCGAAAAATCGAATACATTTTTATTTTGGGGTGTAGATACCCTTTAATTCAGGTGTGCACCATCAAGAGACTTGTTTGATTAGCTGTGTTTCTGATTGCGGACTTTTCAAATCACAAATCGCCAAATAATCATAATATCATTCTGCAGGTAGGCATAGGCTATTTTGTAGTTAACATTTAATTGAGAAGGTTTTTGGGAAAGCCTTTCCATCTACCAGAAGACGGTTATCATTAGCATCATCTCTAATGGCTACACAAAGTGGTAGACAAACAAACACGCACACACAGAAAGGCTATTCCCGCGTTGCCTCTTCAGAAAGAAAGAAGGAAAATACGAATCATTGATGCATTAAAAAAAATAAAAAAATAATTTAACCTTAATTTAACTAGGCAAGTCAGTTAAGAACAAATTCTTATTTACAATGACAGCTTACACCGGCCAAACCCAGACGACACTGGACCAATTGTGCGCCACCCTATGTGACTCCCGATCACGGCCGGTTGTGATCCAGCCCGGGAACAAACCCGGGTCTGTAGTGACACCTCTAGCACTGCGATGCAGTGCCTTAGACCGCTGCGCCACTCGGATGCATTTTGTTCATGTCTTATGATAATCCTGATCTAATTAATAAGTGTTCTAATAAGTTCAATACATTTAGTTGATATCCTACTAAGTTCAATACATTTTTGAATATTGTTGAAGTCCGTTTTAATGTCTGGATTCTGTGATTCCGTTCGCGTTCTCCGCATCGCGGATTTGATAGGGCCCTACCTGATTCAGCCAATCAAAAAAAGTATCTACAACTATATACACAAAAAAAACTGTTTTTGCTTTGTCATAATGGGGTATTGTGTGTAGATTGATGAGGGGGAAGAAATCTATTTAATCCATTGTAGAATAAGGCTGTAACGTAACAAAATGTGGAAAAAGTCAAGGATTCTGAATACTTTCTGAATGCACTGTATTCAGAAAGGTTCATTCATGGTTGATTAAAAAAAAACGTGTGGTCTTTGATAGATTTAGATCTGTTCATACATAGTCTCTGTGCAATACGTTAGGTAATGCTAAAGTAATGCTAAAGGAATGCTAAAGTAATGCTAAAGGAATGCTAAAGGAATGCTAAAGTATTGCTAGTAGTAGCTGCATGGGGATACTGGGCCTAGCCTATTGACGGTACACCATGTGCTGTATACACAATGTCACAACAATACATTTGATCACCAGCCTTATCTACCTCTGTACACACACATCCACTAGACTGTACAGCAGATGTACACTATTAGAAATAAAAGCAACGTTGCTATTGGATGATTTTGAATTGAAACCCTTCTTCTGATTATCAGGTTTTTAAGAGGAGGTATTCCTACCTGTCCCAGCTGCCAGACGGCTCCTACATCCTCAACTCCTACAAGGATGAGAAGAACTGCAAGGACACCAAAGGATCCATCTACCTGGACTCCTGTATAGACGTCATTCAGGTGACCTGGGACCTTATTCACAAAGAGTCTCAGAGTGGTGATCTAGGATCATTTTGGTCTTTTAGATCACAATGAATAAGATTACATGGACAGGGGGGGACCTGATCCTAGATCAGCTACTTTGAGATGCTTATTGAACACGGCCTCTTATCTCATCTTGACTTGGAGATCATTGACGTCAAGTGGTTGTTTTGAAGAATACAGTACGGTGTATCTTTGTATATGGTTAATGTTTGTTCCTAATGTGTCCCTGGAATAGATTGACCATTTGCTTACAGAGGCACACCATGCACTCTGGGCTTTGTGGAGACAGACAAATCTATATATATTGTCTTCTCTGTCCTAGACGGTAGACTTTCTTCCTGCCAGCCATGAAAGGAAGTCTTTGATAATCAAATAGATCATTGCTAATTCAATTAATAAGTCATCTCTGGACTCTAAAGAGGCAAAAATGGCACCAGCACACTCAGAATCAGGCTTGTTACACAACAACCCACTGGGAAAAAACTGGTTGAATCATCGTTGTTTACATGATATTCCTATTTTTTTATTTTTTTTATGTGATGATGTTGAATCGACTTAGAAAACTGATTGGATTTGGAAAAAGTCATCAACGTAAGTCATCAACATGGTGACATTTTTTGTTGAATTCATGTTGAATTCACATTAGTTGACAACTCAACCAAATGTAAACCAAACTGCACGTTTAAATTACGTCTGTGCCCAGTGGGAATAGTTGCTGATAAAGATTTAGGCCTAAAAACCAGTCAACAGGTAAGCTACAGTATGTATTACACAATAACTAGATGGAATTCTGTTGGGTGTACATTCTCACTTCCCAGTAAAATGGAATTCCATTGGGAAAACTCCCACTGTGACCACATAAAAAGGCAACCTTCTTGAAAATTAAGTCAGGATACTGCATTCCAGTCACCGGGTATAACAAAATGGCTGCGTTTAGCGTTTTTATTGTTAATGAATGAGAGAGACTGCTGAGTGTTGGCACTGGGTGGTACAGTAGGCTGGAGAGACTGCCAAGAAGCTTTCCATTGGTTGAAAGTATTTTGGAGATATAGTGAGTGAACGGAGTCATTTTGCAGAAAGGCATCTACTGAATATGGCGGGTGATTATCCAAAGGTTCTTTGTATTAAAGCTAACACTGATGTTTGCAAGACCAAAGGTCTATGGTGCTTTATGTTGTTGACTTTGGTAATGAATGTATAACTATTTAGGCTAAGTTTTTGCCCTATTAACACGAAATTGATGGTTTGTACTAGTAGACTGCAATTAAGTGCACAAACCTGTTGATGACTCCTGCAAACTTTCCTCTTTCTCCCCTCCTCCCAGTGACCTAAGACAGGGGTTCCCAAACCTTTTTGGGGCCGGGGACCCCTTTTGGGATAGCAAATCCATCAGGGACCTATGACTGGGCGATATATAACATTATTTTGAATGTATGTTTTTGCACGATATTTCAAATGCCTGTATCGCAATTTTTTATTTTTATTTTTTTTAGCGTTTATGTCCGCTTGTTCTCATGTTGTTTTTTTGGTCTTGTCTCCTTCACTCCTTCTGTGCTGTGTGCACCTTCCCATTTACATCAGAGATCTGTCATTTCTTCCCATTTACATCAGAGATCTGTATATAATGACGAGATGCTCATGTCTCCGCCCTAACAATGGGAGTCGTTGTCCCAAAGGCGGGAAGGCAGGCCACAAACTTAGGTCCAAAATAAGCCCAAAGAAACTAATCTCGCTTTGCCTCTTCCACTCTGTTTACACACACACACACACACCAAGCCCCTTCCCATGCCACTCACAACAACAGAGATGAGAGATCACTTCTTCCTCTCTGTCAAGCGGTTTCAACGTGCTATTTGCATTTGAGGTTTGGTCCAACAGAATTGGTCATATGGACACTGAATCACATTGAGACATTGTCATGTGAATTTCTATCTCTAATTCAACCTAAGCTTGAATCATTACCAGAGGTTGTAAAGCTCTGGTTTTAATCATCAATGATTCAAGGTCCACAATCCACAAGTAATTATCGGTAAATTTATTCAAGGAGAGCTCTGCTCAAAAACGCAAACATACTGTTTTTATACCCCTTGACAAACAAAGACACTATGCTCCTCCCACCTTTAGGTGGCTTTCTTAAACAGTTCCCGCCTTCCCCCTTGAATGGTTAGTAACGCCCCCTCTGTTAGTGGGTTGACACTACATGATAATTCTAACATTTATACTGTGTTTGGGGTGAAATTCTTTAGTCATTATTCTTAAAATCCAAATTAATCTAACAATCCACCCCTTTGACTAAATATTCCCACATTCAGGATAAATGTATTTTACAAGCATGATTAATCTCAGAGATCACATCAGAACTAATAAACATTTCATCCAATTGCGGTCTTTCAGGGTCCAAATCCTCGTCATCCACCAAGCCTGGAGGATCGTTTTTCACATTCCCCTGGTCAGAGTCCGGAGTCAGTCCATCTCTCATCATTGTTTAGATACTGCATTTCACCAACGCCTGACTCACCAATCCTCGGACACAGGGAACAAGACAACAACCACAACCACAGAAATTCTTTAGTCATTATTCTTAAAATCCAAATTAATCTAACAGACATTATTTTACTGTAATAGAGAAGTTAACCTTTCTAACGATACCCTTTTTATGTCTCAACTACTCAAACTGCGCACAGAGCAGACACTACTAAAACGGGTGTATCAATAAACATTGCTCAGTTTGTCGGTACCTAGCAGCATTTTAACCAAAGACTGTTATACTAGCTGTCTAGTCTGTGTTTTATAAATGTGCAATAAGCATAAAACACAATTATATAGGGAATTGGCAACTCGTTCTCATTCTGAGAAATAAGTTATTGATTTCAACATCTGAACAAAGCAGACAGGCTAGCATGCTGTTCAAACAGTTGGAGACGGACAGAAGGGTGTGTTCATAACAATTCAACTGTTCTGCCTTGTTATCTAGCTAGCAAATAGACCCAAGTTGGCTAAACTCTAAATATTAGCTGGCTACTCACTAGCACGTTTGAGTGTTGAGCCGAGTGTTATTTGGCAATATGCTGCTCCAACCAGGCCTATCCTCTGTCTCTCCTCCCCAGCGCCCTAAGATGTGCGGTAACAGCTTTGAGCTTTGAGCCACAATGTTTAAATGACTCCAACCAAACTTCTAGATTTTCACCCCAGTGCCCTAAGATCTGTAGTAACTGTTTTAAGCTTATGTTACTAAATGACTCCAACCCCCCCCCCCCCCCCCCCCCCCTCCCAGTGCCCTAAGATGCGCCGTAACGGATTTGAGCTGAAGATGCAGGAGCGCTACAGCCACTTCCTGGCTGCGGACAGCGAGGCGGAGATGGAGGAGTGGGTGGTCACCCTGAAACAGGCGCTGCAGAGCAGCACCGAGGGAGGAGACAGGAGGAACGGAGGAGACAGCCTAGACTGTGCCCTGGGTGAGGATGGAAGGGATTAGACTGGACACACACACACACACACACACACACACACACACACACACACACACACACACACACACACTGTATCCTGTACTCTCCTACTCCTACACACCTGCAGTACAAAAAAATCGTATTATTTAGCTACTCCACTCCTGCTATTTTTTCCAAAGAAAAGTTGCACATGTCTTTCAACACAGTCATCTCCTCTAGGAGTTTCAAATCCCTCCCCCTAACCTGTAAACACACACTGAATAGCCTAAACAGTCAATTACAGGATGATACACAACAGTTGGTACAACAAGGCAGCATTGTATTGCTAGTTTTCACCAGTCATTTTATCTGCCTCTAGCATTTAGTTCCCCTTTCAAACTTCATTGGAATTGTTTGTTGACATAAAAGGAAGTTATTGTGAACTATTGAACTATGCATATAATGGCTGTTAGATAAGTGGAGGAACACCAACATTATGATCCAGCAGCTGTGTGTGTGTGTGTGTGTGTGTGTTTTTGTGTTTTTTGTGCACGTGACCAATAAACTTTGATTTGATATGTGGTTTTTTTGCATGCATACGTGTCTGTCTGTGTGCGTGTCTGTCTGTGTGCGTGTCTGTCTGTGTGTGTGTGTGTCCGTGTCTTCATGTTTACCTGTGTGTACAGCCTCTGAGCAATTGACAGTTTGGGACATTCATTTTCTCATAAGGGTAGACACACTCTCCTCAAACGTCCCTCTAAAAACAAATACATTATTTTCTCATATGCCTCTGAGATGCTGAGAGATTTTGGCTAATACAGCAGAAAGCTGTGGGAGTCAGTTAGCCTGGCTGGTCCCCAGCACACTGAAGGGAGTCAGACACGCAGCAGAGTTAGTAGGAAAAGCTCATTGGGACATCGCTCAACATGGAAGGTAAAGAATGTAACATGAAGTAGAATCATCCAGTAGCTTTGTGCAGGTGAATATCCAAGTGCACAACTCTAGGAGGATCAGATATCAAGGAAAAGGTGCACTAATATCAGATGTCATTATACTCATCTGAATCATACATCAGGCTCTATGATCAGTACTCTCTTTGACTGACTCCTCTCTCGTCCAATCAGATGACGACAGTAGCAGCCAGGGGAAAGGAGAGAGCCTATTGGAGAGTCTGGGGAGGAGCCTACACCCTGAACTCATCAAGGTAATACTGTTACTGTTATCAACATCAATCACACACTACAGAGGAATCCCATAAAGTAGGCCTACTGTCAACTATGCTATTTATGTTATGTAAATAAGAATAGTTGATTGAGATTGAGATCATACTTACCATCATACGAACGAGCATATATATATATATATGTTCATTTTTAAATACATTTCTTACTAAGCATATGATACATAATGTAGCTGTCTGTGCAGTCCACTCTTAGGCATAGTGTGTAGACCCTGTTGCTAATTGATTCAGCCTGGTGGATGTTGGCAGTATGTTTTAGTCTGACTTGCTCTCTTCACCTCTGGTCTCATTAGCAGCAGTGTTTTATTCTAGTAGTGTGGATATTCCCCACACACACACATGGTAGTGATTCTAGCCACATGGTGGAGAGGTTTTATAGGGTCATTCAGACAGAGCGTATCCTGTTTCCTTTGGAGAGAACGGAAAGTGCAGTTTTAAAAGTTTTACTCGTAGAAAAAAGGGTTCCAAAAGGGTTATTTGGGTGTCCCCATAGGAGAACCCGTTTTGGTTCTAGGTAGAACCATTTCTGGTTCCAGGTAGAACCATTTTGGGTTCCATGTAGGACCCTCTGTGGAAAGGGTTCTACAGAGAACCCAAAAGGGTTCTACCTAGAGCCAAAAAGGGTTCTCCTATGGACGACAGCTGAATAACTCTTTTAGGTTCTAGATAGCAGATAGAGTTTACATATGTTTAAGCAGTAATGATTATTGATAAGGAATGTTTTTCTAGTCAGTTAGAGAAACAAAATGCTTGCGTCCCAAATTGCACCCTGTGAGAGTGTGATTTGAAGGAGTCAGGCACAGGAGGGTAAATCACAGAATACAGACGTTATTCCGTAGGACACAGTTACGCTGGATAGCGTCAACAGCACAGGGCGTAATACAGGCGCACTGGAACACAATACAGGCACACGGGGAGAAATAACCCCGGCAATACAACGTACGGGTAGCTCAACTGAGCTACACTCATCTTCACATAAAACAATCACCCACAAGGACAAGGGGGGCAGAGGGAACACTAATGAGGGGACTAATGAGGGGATATGAACCAGGTGTGTGTGATTGACAAGACAAGACATGACAAGTGGAGTGATGAGAATGGGAGCGGCAGTAGCTAGTAAGCCGGTGACGACGAACACCGAAACCTGCCGAACAAGGAGGGGAGGCAGCCTCGGCGGAAGTCGTGACACACCCTATTGCCTCTAAAGTGGTATCTGCTCACTGATCTTTCACATGTATTTATCTGATAGCATTTCAGTATCAGAGAACTACAGTTCACTAGCTCTTTTGTCTGTAGCAGGTCCCTACTGTAGGCTACATCCTCTAATCCAGGACGTAACAACAGTACAGGATAGATATGTCCCAAATGGCACCCTTTTCCCTATATAGTGCCCTATGGGCCCTGGGCAAAAGTAGTGGACGTTAGAGGGAATAGTGTGCCATTTGGGATGCAGCTTATGTTTATCCCATAGAGACCACCTCACTGCTTTAATGTGCCTATAATCCCAGAACAGCACATGGAGAACAAAGAGAGCTGTCTGCTCTGAGATGTCCCAGCTCTCCTCTTCCTGGTTAACTCTACTGTCTCTCTCTGGGGATGGATGGATGGATGGATGGATGGTGTGAGAGGAGAGAGGGATGATGGAGATCTCACTGTGACCTGAGGCTGTTCTTTGTCTGTGTTTCTCTCTCTGCAGTACGCCAGGGAAACAGACCAGCTCAATAAAATCAACAGGAACGAGGGGAGGCAAAAGCTGTTCTCTCTGGACCCTGAAACACAGGTTAGGACCGTCTGTGTTGGACTCTATTCATCCCCAATATGTTTGTTAATGTTGCTTAAGTCTATTTTAAGCAGGTTTATAGTAGGCAGTGTATAGGTGTGTATAGATGCATGATATGCCATGTCTGTCTGGGCAGTCCCAGGGCCTGCTGGCTCAACTGGCATCGAGTGAACCTCTCAGTTAGAGAATGTCTGTGTTTGTATATTGTATGTTTCCATGGGGATGGATGCCAGAAGCTAACCACTGTTCCCTCCTCTCTCCTTCATCTTTCTTCCCGACCTCCCTCTCCTCCCTCCTTACTTTCTCCCCCCTCCTTCCTCTCCCACCTCTCTCCTCCACTCTACTTTCCCCCTCTCCCTCCATCTTTTTCCCTCCTCTCCTCTCCTCACCCATCCCTCCCACCTCCTCCCTCTCCTCCCACCTCTTTCCCATCCTCCTCTCCTCCTCCACTCCTCCTCTCCCCCCTCCTCTCCTCTCTCCAGAGGTTGGACTTCTCAGGTATAGAGCCTGATGTTAAGCCGTTTGAGGAGCGTTTCGGCCGGCGCATCGCCGTCAGCTGCCATGACCTCACCTTCAGCCTGCAGGGCTGTGCCAACGACAGGGGGGACGGGGTGCTCACCAACGTAAGGTCACACACACACACCCTATCCTCCTGCTCCAACGTAGGTCGTATATGAGTAACGTACAACAGAGCACAGCAGATCCAAAATTGACATCAGACTTAGTGTTTATGTTGTATATTCAACTTTTTTTCATATCAATTTTTGATCTTTTAAGTATAAAGAATTATGGTTAGAATTTCAAGTAGTTATGTTTTTTCCTAAAATATTGCACATTTGAAATACTTCAAGATAGATGGCCAAATTGATGTATAGAGACCTAAGTCATTATCCACATTCAGATTCCCTGATGAATGAAGTAAGCATTCTGTTTAGAGTGTGAGACGAATGCAGAGCCTCTTTGGCATGAGCCAGCAGTATAGAACACAGTCCTCCCTCTCTCCCTCCTTCAGAGTGGATTACAGTAGACATAAAACACCGTGATAAATAACTTCATGCCCACTAGAGCATTTATAGGTTCAGGGGAGGGGAATAAGGGAAGTTGGCCTAGATTTATATGGAGGGAAGTTGTTGCACTCCCCTCCTCTCCCCTTCTCTAGTCTCAAACTCACATAGGCGAAATGGTTCCTGGAAGAAGTGGGGTTGCCATCATTCAAGCTAGTATGCTGATGTCTACAGAAGTGCAAATACACTCGTATACACACACACACACACACTCTCTTGTTTTTACTTCATAAACACACACATACACACCCTCTCCCATCTCTCTGTTATCCAGGTGGAGCCGTTCTTCATCAGCCTGGCCCTGTTTGACGTGTCTAAGAGCTGTAAGATCTCTTCTGACTTCCACGTGGACCTCAACCCTCCCTGTGTACGAGAGATGCTGACCGACACCTCTCCACTCTCCCCTACATCAGAGGGAGGTGGAGGAGGAGGAGGGGTGAATGGAGGCGGGGTGAATGGAGGAGGAGTGAATGGAGAAGTGAACAGTGATACAGGGAAAGGGAATGGTCTGCCCATTCTACAAAGGGTGTCTGAGTCTCTGCTGCAATTCCCCACTCAGGTAGGACCATAGTGACCTTAACTGACCTATATAATATATTCTGTGTGTTGCATTGTGTTTGTTTACACACATACACACACACACTAAATCATGCTTGTGTATCTGTAGAAATGATGGCGGCATCACAGAATCCCAAGATTACAAACTAAGTCTCTCCCTTATTTGATATGATTACTTTAGATTATCAGTTGGTGGGACAGGGATGACTGAAGATGGCTTGAGATTTGTTAGGAAATAGTTTTTTTCTGATGACCCACGAACCAGTCAGTAGGCATTAGACACCCAGAGATGAGCCACTCCCGTCGGGGATTGCAAGGTGTTGTCGTCAGCGGTGCTGGTTAACAGTGGCTGTCCTCTCCTCTTTCACCTAGTCCATGAGGTGTCACAATAGTGCACATCGTTGCATTTACCCACAATGCAGCGTGTGTGTGTGTGAGAGCAGTAGACTGATTCTCCTGATTTCGCTGGACTACCTCTGGTGTCTGGGGGATTCTGTTGGTGCTACTATGAACACGTCTTCGCAACCAGTACATAATCAGAATGATACCATTGATTTTCCCCCTTCATTCAAAGCTTGTTGAGATTCAGGCTGAGACTACACTGTTTACTAAGTCTGTTGTCCACATGGTCGTAAACATACAACATAACTACATCATCCATTGCTACAGCTACTACTTCCGTGCAACACTGTAGGATTTTGACCAGAGGATTTTCGTGTTAATAATCGGTTGAATATCTCAAAGCTTCAAAGTTGATCTCCTTAACGTTAACTCGTCATTATACAGTATTTGGGTAAATGAGAACAGCAGCTATGAAATGTGTTCACGTTAACCTATCTGTATTGTATATAGCTAGTATTACCATTTCAAAGGCTAACTGCAATATCAAACTGCAATATCAAACTTGCTCTAGTAGCAGTGAAATACACCCTCCCCTAGCCTGTTTTGCTAAACAGTTTGAAGCCAGTTGACTAGAAAAGAACAGTCTAGTGTGATGTCCTAACACACCCGCGCACGCACACACACACCGCTGCTGGTCCCATTTACAGGATTACCCAGCCGCAGTAGCGTTGGAACCCAGCAATAAATCACAGTACCGGTGTTTCCCCTATATTTATTTAGCAGTAGCGCGCCGTGGCGCACTTTTAAGATCAAAGTGACACGTTACAACATCAGATCGTCCGAGAAACCTCTAAGGTAATTAGCTACCTAGCTTGTAATCCTGGAAGTGTAGCCAACTTTATTTATAATATGTATGCCCCGGTCAGTGTAAACTTAAACTACTAAAACCAGATATAAAGGATGTAGAAACGATAATGGAGCTCTATATTTGTTAATAAGATAATCTTTGAGAACTAACAATCACCCCAAAATAAAAGACATTCAGGGAGAATCTAAAATTCAAAAAATGTCATGGTATGGGGCCCGTATTGATTTTGTTATAATGTTTGAGTCACTCAGATAGCATAAGAACACGGCATAAGCCATGGAAAAATTTGTATAATTGCAGGAAATTTGCTTTAAAACTGCACATTTTCTCTCAGCCCCATTGCAAAATGTGTAGAATTGCAGGAAACATTTTCTCTCCGGCCAACGGCAAAACTTTAAAACAGCTAAATGTTTTCTCTGCGGCCAAGAGGAGGGTCGCTAAAATGTTCGGATGGAGACAGCACCATTGCCCACTGCCTACAGTGCTGCACCTCCCATCCCCAGACAACATGGAAACATGACAGAGCTCGCTCTCTCTCTCTCTGGAGCAGAAAGAACACAGATACACAGCAGAAAATCCTGTGAGGTAGAATGGAAATACATGTAATAAAATATCTGGACCCAGAAACAGAATGACAAACAGAGCACCAAACAGAATAGAATCAATCAAGACATTGATCATTCTCACTCTCGTTGGTCAAACGATGCATGCTGATGACACAAAAAAACAGAACTTGATTAAACTCTTGTCCAGTGTGTGTGTGGACCTAGCAAAGTCTAGCAGGACACAGAGAAATAGATAATAGCCTACCTCTATGATTACTGTCTGATTATAGACTTGGAGACCAGCAGATCACAGTGTAATTGAGGTGCTGTTTGGGTGTAGTCCAAGGACAGCCTGCCCTCAGCCCTCATCTCTCTACTGCACAACAGAAGTCAGGGTGTGTCTCACTAGTACGGCTGCTAGCAGGCTCCCCTCAGTCTCACTCAGTGCCAACTTTATATTGTGATTTATGTAAATCCGTTTTTGGTAGCAGAATCATTAGCTAGACCCCTGCGAGAGCAACTTAATGCAACTTTTGGTCCGGATTATGTCAAAGCTGATGTATTGTTAAAGTGTTCCAAATGTCTACTAATGTGTCACGATCTCCACTCTTACTGTGCTGCCACTCCCAGGAAGAACATGTTTTTGCATGTGTGTGTATGTATGTGTGTGTGTGTGTGTGCGTGTGTGCGTGTGTGTGTGTGTGTGTGTGTGTGTGTGTGTGTGTGTGTGTGTGTGTGTGTGTGTGCGTGTGTGTGTATGTGTGTGTGTGTGTGTGTGTGTGTGTGCGTGTGTGTGTGTGTGTGACGCTCTGTGTAAGAGCCACGGTTGGCTTCATCTCACTGACCCAAAAATAGTTTCAACTCTGTTTGGGTTTCCTATATAACTTCGGCCACTAACAACCGACAGCCAACCACTTCCCAGCTCCAGGCTCTGTACAGGAGACAGTTGATAAACTCTCACTCTTAATATGACTAGGAACTACTGTAGTCCTAATGTCACAGTTTCAAACAGAAAAATGATGAATACCTGCAAACTGTTGAAATACATCTAAAGCTTAAAAGCAACGTTTCTACCACACTGGGTCATCATTAGGCCTAACAGTCTCAAATAGTCATTTTTCCCTTCGTCTGTCTTCTCCATCTTTCTTCCTCATCCTTCCATCTTTCTTTTACTCCATCTATCCTCTCTTCCTCATCTCTCCTCCAGGGTATCTTCTCAGTGACCAACCCCCATGCTGATATTTTCCTGGTGGCCAGAGTGGAGAAGGTCCTACAGAATGGTATTACATACTGTGCTGAGCCTTACATCAAGACCTCAGACATCAACAAGGTATGTGTCTGTCTCTCTGTGTGTGTGTGTGTGTGTGTGTGTGTGTGTGTGTGTGTGTGTGTGTGTGTGTGTGTGTGTGTGTGTGTGTGTGTGTGTGTGTGTGTGTGGTGTGTGTTGTGTGTGTGTGTGTGTGTGTGTGTGTGTGGTGTGTGTTGTGTGTGTGTGTGTGTGTGTGTGTGTTGTGTGTCTCCCTTCAGACATCAACAAGGTATTCTGCCACCACTGTGTTTGCCTGGGTTGTGTGTATTCTGTCATGGCGGAGAGAGCTACTGTTAAAGTGTCTTGTTTAACTTGTTTTAAACTGAATTGCTTCCCATGTTTTGCCTATTTTGATCTTGTTTCCAACATGATCATTTGAGTAGCTGTGCCACTGTTATAAATCATGTTATTACCTTTTCATTAACTTGTTACTGTTATTAAATTGGACTCATTCTCTGTGTTCCAATCCAGACAGCCCAGAAGGTTCTGAAGGCTGCCAAGCAGACGTGTCAGCGCCTGGGCCAGTATAGGATGCCCTTCGCCTGGGCTGCCAAGTAAGACACAGCTCTCATACACTGTAAAACACATAAATCAGATGTAAAACTGTGGAATAATTGACTCACTATTTGGGAAATAATGTTTACTGTCCTCAGGCAGTGTGGCGATTTATTTGCAACCTCAGGTGTCTTTATTTGAATATTTACCTGCATTTTACTATGTACATCCTCCTTACACGTAAACATGATCCTGTCTCTGTTGTCTCAGGCAAGTGTTTAAAGATGCCCAGGGCAGTCTGGACATGGACGGGAAGTTCTCTCCTCTCTATCGCCAGGACAGCAGCAAGATCTCCACCGATGACCTCATCAAGATGCTGGCAGATATCAGGAAGTGAGTCATCAATTAGATGTGATGATTGTGACTGTACACTATTAGAAAAAAAGGTGCAATCTAGAACCAAAAGGGTTCTTCAGCTGTCCCCATAGGATAACCCTTTGAATAACCTTTTTGGTTGCAGGTAGAACCCTTTTGGTTCCAGGTAGAACCCTTTTGGGTTCCATGTAGAACCTTTTCTACAGAGGGTTCTACATGGAACCCAAAAGGGTTCTACCTGTAGCCAAAAAAGGGTTCTCCTATGGGGATAGCCGAAGAACCGAATAACCCTTTTTTCTAAGAGTGTACAGTATAGGTGGTTTAGTGTGCTGGCTGGACTACGTACATTTCAGTCGGTATCCTAGTGTCTGTTGGCACTGCAGGCGTACATACTTATAGTGTTATGACTGTTTCATACACTTTCACCCCTTCAGGCCAGAGAAGAGCAAGCTGCAGACTATCCCTGGACAGCTGAATGTCACCATCGAGTGTGTGCCTCCGGACTTCTCAAGTGGGTAGTTTTGCCCTGTTTTCCGCTGTTTACATTTGATTGAACAATATTGAGCGGTTGACTGACAATCGTACTACATAATCCATTACATTGGTTGATAATGTCACTAACGTCCTCCCTGTTCTCCCTCAGACACGGTGACCTCGTCCTACATTCCAGTCAAGCCCTTTGAGGAGAAGTGTGAGAGGGTCTCAGTGGAGATGGAGGAGTTTCTCCCTGAGGAGGCCAAGTATAACTACCCCTTCACTGTCTACAAGAACCACCTGTATATCTATCCCCTGCAGCTCAAATATGACAACCAGAAGACCTTCGCCAAGGTGGGGGAAAGGAGGAAGGGGGGAGGGAGGGTGGGAGGGGGGAGGGATGTAGGGAAGAGAGAGATATATTGTTTTGCAAAAAAAAATGGTGTGCAAATAACAACAACAAGCTGATTTGCAAGTACAGTACATCTACTGAACAAAAATATGAACGCAACATGTAAAGTGTTGGTCCCACATTTCATGAGCTGAATTAAAAGATCCCAGAAATGTTTCATACGCACAAAAAGCTTATTTTTCTCAAATTTGTTTACATCCCTGTTAATGAGCATTTCTCCTTTGCCAAGATAATCCATCTTCCTGACAGGTGTGGCATATCAAGAGGCTGATTAAACAGCATCATCATTACACAGGTGCACCTTGTGCTGGTGACAATAAAAGGCCACTCTAAAATATGCAGTTTTGTCACAACACAATTCCACAAATGTCTCAAGTTTTGAGGGAGCATGCAATTGGCATGCTGACTGCAGGGATGTCCACCAGAGCTTTTGCCATATAATTTAATGTCAATTTCTCTACCATAAGCCGCCTCCAAGGTCGTTTTAGAGAATTTGGCAGTATGTCCAACCAGCCTCACAACCACAGACCACGTGTAACCACGCCAGCCCAGGACCTCCACATCCGGCTTCTTCACCTGCGTGATCGTCTGAGACCAGCCACCCGGACAGCTGATGAAACTGAGGAGAATTTATGTCTGTAATAAAGCCCTTTTGTGGAAAGAAAAACTCATTCTGATTGGCTGGGTTCAGTATACATTGAGTTCAGTGGGTCATTGTGTTTACAGCTCACATTATCACTCACAACTGTCCTCCTTCCTGGGTTGAGTTATTGTATTGACTGAAGTGTCTTTTATCCTTCCAGGCAAGAAACGTAGCCGTGTGTGTACAGTTCAGAGACTCTGACGAAGAAGGCGCGGCCCCTCTAAAGGTGAGCGTTTGGATGATACTGTAATGTCTGATCTAGTGAAAATGACTGGGATCCCCAGGAGAGAAGACTAACTTTTGACAAAGTTCAAGTTAAACTACAGTGGAGTGGCGGAAAAAAGAGGAGAAAATACCTCTTACAGAAGCTTAGCCAGTTATTACAGCTGGCTAGGAGAGGAAATGAGAGCTCTCTCTCTGTCTCCTTCTTTCTCTCTCTCTCTCTCTCTCTCTCTCTCTCTCTCTCTCTCTCTCTCTCTCTCTCTCTCTGTCTCCTTCTTTCTCTCTCTCTCTCTCTCTCTCTATCTCTCTCTCTCTCTCTCTCTCTCTCTCTCTCTCTCTGTCTCCTTCTTTCTCTCTCTCTCTTTCTCTCTCTCTCTCTGGCTCCTTCTTTCTCTCTCTCTCTGTCTCCTTCTTTCTCTCTCTCTCTCTCTCTCTCTCTCTGTCTCCTTCTTTCTCTCTCTCTCTCCTTCTTTCTCTCTCCCTCTCTCTCTCTCTCTCTCTCTCTCTCCTTCTTCTTTCTCTCTCTCTATCTCTCTATCTCTCTCTCTCTCCTTCTTCTTTCTCTCTCTCTATCTCTCTCTCTCTCTCTCTCCTTCTTTCTCTCTCTATCTCTCTCTCTCTCTCTCTCTCTCCTTCTTTCTCTCTCTCTCTCTCGCTCTCTCTCGCTCTTTTTCTCCCTCTCTCTCTCTCTCTCTCTCTCTCTCTCTCGCTCTCTCTTTCTCCCTCTATCTCTTTCTCTCTCTCTCTCTCTCGTTGTGGAACATCCGCACACGTCGAATATTTGTGGGTGGAAACCTCCATCAAACGACCATGGAATTTTTTTTCTCCACCAGACAGAATCTCTCACTGTTCACTGCACTCAAACAGGCTTCCACAGAACCAGTGAGCCAGATTATTTATCACACAGTCTGGCTAGGAACAAAGTATTTTCTCAGGCAGAATAAAGTGTTTACAAACAGCAGGTTCGGGCCAACATCACAACACACCTTTCCATTGAGCACACAGCGGAAACCAGCTAGCGCAGTTCCTGGACTTTACACTGGCTCTGATAGAAGGAACGATAGCCCATGTCACACTGTACTGTAGGTTTCTGGTGCTGTATGAATTCATTACTATATTACTGCTTCAGGTGGAGACAACATTACATATAATGCATTCAAAACATTCTAATTACCGCACTAAATTGACCTCTGCCTGGACTAGCATTGAGTTTTACCCTCAGTACCTTACCCCACAAAAGGCCGTCCCGTCCAGCCCAGGGTCAGAGGATCTATCTGGGTCAGGGCCACATCACACGCCTGGGCTTTGGCAGCTCAGCCTGCCCCCTCCTCCTTCCCTCTCCTGGGTCTCCACTCCACTTAGTTTAGTTCTGTTTAAACTCTCACCTCTTACATACTACATTCTCACCTCTAACTAACTTACACTGGTGAACAAGCTCGTCTTCCTCGTTGTTCGTAGCTGTGGTTTGCTTGTGTTGCAAGTATTTGAGGTGTGATTGTACGGTTCTTTAACAGCATTTCTGTCTAATTATTAGCATTGCTGTCATCTTACTCACTGACATGCCCATGCAACATCAGCAGATGAGCAGTAGATTCATAATAATGTGTGTGTGTTTCAGTGTATCTACGGAAAGCCAGGAGAGACACTCTTCACCACCAGTGCCTATGCGGCCGTCCTCCACCACAACCAGAGCCCTGAGTTTTATGACGAGGTCAGTGAACAATTTGCATAATAAACCTGGCCTTTTCCCTGATTTGCTATGCTACATCAATTACTCCCTGCAATTGTTACTGGTACTGTATTGTGTTGAAGTCCTCAGTGGCCAAAGTCCAGTCATTAGGGCTGGGTAAATCCTATAATCTAGCTCAAGAGCGGGGGGCTCCGGACTGGCTCACGCTGGGCTGGTCTGACACCCATCAGAGGGAGGGAGAGAAGGAGGGAGGGAGAGAGAGAGGTGAGATCAGGACACTGTCACAGACACAGAGATATAGACTGGGGAGGGGGGCCATCTGGTCTATGGCATAGGGATTAGAACACACCTTCCAAGACCCCTTCACTGCTCTGATCTCTCTATTAATCTGGACTGCTGCTTTGGTAATGAGTTACTTTATCAGGGAGACCTGTTTCAACAAGCTTTTAAGGGAAAGGACCACACTATTCGTTGTGACACATAACCAAGTCATACTCGACTCCAGGTTGGAATTTGATGAATGAAAGAAGCAAATGTTAATGGCTAGGCTCACTGTGTGTAATTTCCTCTGACACAGAGCACATGTGCAGGCAGGCTGAACATTCTACTACGCACTCTTGCTGCCCCCTAGTGGTAACGATAGGAATCGTTTTGCTTTGGTTTAGTCTTACTATTTCTGACAGTCAGAAATATGTACAGTTGTACTAGAATGATAGGTTTGTGACTCATCTGGGGTATTCTAGAGGCAGTTCCAGAAGGACTTTTTTATTTAAAAATCTTTGGTCAAGTGAGATGACAATTTGAAAACACTAACGTCCATGTTGATTGTGTATCTATCTGTGCAGGTAAAGATTGAGCTGCCGGTCCATGTCCATGAGAAACACCACATCCTATTTACCTTCTACCACATCAGCTGTGAGATCAGTACCAAGACCAGCACCAAGAAGAGAGAGGGAGTCGAGTCCCTGGGTAAGACTAGGAGCGGTGTGTGTGTGTGAGTGTGTGTGTGTGTGTGTGTGTGTGTGTGTGTGTGTGTGTGTGTGTGTGTGTGTGTGTGTGTGCGCGTGTACATGTACACGTGCCTGTGTGTGTGTGTGCGTGTGTGTGTGTGTGTGTGTGTGTGTGTGTGTGTGTGTGTGTGTGTGTGCGTGTGTGTGTGTGTGCGTGTGTGTGTGTGTGCGCGTGTACATGTACACGTGCCTGTGTGTGTGTGTATCTTCCTCCATTACCTTACCTGTCCATCCCTCACTCTGTAACAGTGGGCTATTCCTGGGCCCCCCTGATGAAGGACGGCAGGATGCAGTCTATAGAGCTACAGTTGCCTGTGTCTGCCACCCTGCCCTCTGGATACCTGTATGACAAGACCCAGGACACCAAGAAGGTACAAGCCTCTGTTCACTGGAGAACAGCTGGGGGTCAGGGAAGAGGTTTCCCCTGCTTGGATGCTAGTGACAAATGACTGAGATGACACTGATTAAAATATTAAAACATTTGGAGAAAGAGTTATGCAGACGACTACAATCATACTGTTGTATTTATGTATTGTCACCCTTACAGTCAGCACCGGATATAAAATGGGTAGAAAACAGCAAGCCACTGTTCAAAGTGAAGACCAATGTAGCGTCAACAATATACCCCCAGGTATGTCTTCTACCTGCCAACATTAAACCAACTGTTGTAACAAATACGCCATCAGACATCTGTGTTCTGTATTTCCCTGTGTAGGATCTGCACCTCCACAAGTTCTTCCAGCACTGCCAGCTGATGAGGTCCTCTTCAGAGGGCAACCCAGCAGAACTCATCAAGTATCTAAAGGTAAGAGAGACACTCCTGCTGTGGAGTCTCTTTACACTGTCACTTTGTATTGCTGTCTCTCTTTGACTTTTTCTCCCTCTCTCCCTCCTCTCTCTCTCCATTTCTCTCTTTCTCCATCTTTCTCCCTCCCTCCCTCCCACCCTCCCTCCCTCTCGCTCTCTCAGTGCTTGCATGCCATGGAGACTAAGGTCATCATTAAATTCCTACCCACTGTGCTGATGCAGCTGTTTGAGGTCCTCAACACAGCAACCAAAGAAGCCACCGAAATCGCTGTCAACTCCACCCGGTGAGTCTGACCTCTGACCCTGTGATGTCATCATGGTCTGACCCAATGACATAGTGACATAGACATAGTCATGGTTTGTGAAAGTGAGTTATAAATGTTATTTTTATTTGGAAACGTTAATTAAATGGATATATGCTGAGTTACGTAATGATCATGTTCTATTCCTTCAGTGTGATTATACACATTGTTTCCCGGTGCCACGAGGAGGGACTGGAAAACTACCTGCGCTCTTTTCTCAAGGTATAACACCAGGCATCACACACAAGAGAGTCAGTCACTAGTGACCAGAATTAAGCCTAGAATCAAGGCCTGGTCCTTGCCTTAGCTATGATTATAATGGGTGATGCATTTTCAGTTGAAAGTAACTCAAAGTTCATGCATTTCTTTTTGGGGATAATGTTGAACTTGGATACATTTTTAATACCATGAAAAGTGATAATGTAAAGGTTGTGTATTAATGCCTATCTTTGTTGTGTGTCCCCAGTATGTGTTTGTGAACAACAGCCCAGTGTCTGGGAACTCTGGGACCACTCATGAGGTTCTGGCCACCGCCGTTACAGCCATCCTCAAACAGACAGCAGACTTCAACACCAGCAACAAGCTACTCAAGGTGTGTGTGTGTGTTTGTTTGTGTGTGTGTGTGTGTCCCGAAAATCCCCACAAGGACAAAGGCTATTAAAAGCTTAGGGGTTAGGTTTAGGGTTAGGGTTACAATTAGGGTTAGGGTTAGGAGTTATTGTTAGGGTGAGGTTTAGGATTAAGGTTAGGGGTTAGGGCAAATAGGATTTTGAATGGAAATAAATGTTAGTTCCCCATAAGGATAGTAAAACATATGCGTGTGTTTGTGTGTGCGTGTGTGGGTACCGGAAAACCCCCCAAATTCTCCATTGTGGGGACATTTCCCAGGTCCCCACAAGGACAACGGCTATTATAAGCTTAGGGGTTAGGGTTAGGTTTAGGATTAAGGTTAGTGGTTAGGACAAATAGGATTTTGAATGGAAATAAACGTTAGTTCCCCATAAGGATAGTAAAACATATGTGCGTGTGTGTGTGTGCGAGCCAGCGTGCGTGCGCTTTTACTTGTCACGCTCAATAAGAAAATTGCGATTCCCATACTGACCAGCAGGTAGCACCAGCCACTAGTTCCTTGAAAGAGAAAGTCGATTCCCAGCATTATTATGTCACCACTAAGCATGTTTTCACAAGCCTTTTCAAAACGCATTATTTGTGTGCAGTTTACTATCTGTTATTACTATACCCAGGACCCAGGCCCATATTATAGAGCCCATTGGTGTTTTGACTTTTGTCAGACTGTTGATACGATCTCTCTTAGTAAGTGTGCGTCCCAAATGGTACCGTATTCCATTTATAGTGCACTACTTTTGACCAGCGCTCTGGTCAAAAGTAGTGCACTATATAGGGAATATGGTGCCGATTGGGATGTGGTCTAAATGCTTCACTATTGAGGAGTCCAACGTCTTCTGTCCCTCGTCCTCTTTTCTAGTATTCCTGGTTCTTCTTCGAGACGATGGCCAAGTCCATGGCCCAGTACCTGCAGGAGGGCAACAGGATCAAGGTTGGCAAATGTTCTACTCTGATTAAGGGTTTATCTTCTGTCCCACATTAAAGATTGTGTACACAAACGCACGCGCACACACCAGCTATCACTGGAAAGCCCTCAGGTGTGGTTATGAAGATTAGAGAGTTATCCGTCTTGTACATGCAAATATTTCTCTGTCCAGGGCCAGGGTGTGTCAGTTCATTCTCTCTTTCATCACCGGGAAAATGTGGCAATGAATTCTTCCTCATTCTACATGCATGTGTCTCTTGTGCACAGCAACCACACATGCACATACCCTCCCAGAAATAACCCTCCAGCTTCCTTCCACTCCCATACAAGTATTTCTGTTCTCCTTTTTTTCCGGAAAGTTTTTAACTTTTAGTTAAAGTTCAGTTGATGATAGGGATACTCCTACTCATACTCTTATCTTGCCAAAAGTTTATAAACAGTCCCAGTCAAATCCAGACTGAGGCCTCTACTGCAGCACCTCTAAGATAAACCAAGGTTGCTGAAATAGAAAAGTTGAGGATGTTACAAGCTGTGCACATTTCATATTTAACCTCTTAGCCAGCCTTCTATTGAGAAAGAAACCTGTTTCTCAATGAGTAGAAGAGTACACTTCTTCCTTCCTCCCATTCTATTAGGTAATATAAGATACAGCTCTGGAAAGAATTAAGAGACCACTGCCAATCTTTCTTAAATCAGCATCTCTACATGTATGACAGCCATTCCATTCCAGTGTCTGTTGAATTACAACACAGGCACACCTCATTCTACTGAATTAGGTACTGATTAGGTGATCACTTGAACCAAATGTTATTTAACAAGGAAAAGTATAAAAACCACTGCTGTGGTCATCACTATCCTATTGCAATAGGGCCAGCTGGATGGCAAAAACAGTGCTAATAGTACCTCAAAAGTAATATTAAACCAAAAATAACTATTGACCATAGTTTTGAGTGAGAAAAAGAAGGGTTCAATTCTGGCTTTACTGGCAGAGGGCGGTTCATAAGAACAAGGTCAAGCAGCAGACATTGCGGACAACAAAGCTACAGACCGGCAGAGGGTGAAAATGACTCTCTACTGACCGGGATGTCCACCAACTCATTCGAATGTCACTCAACAACCGTAGGATGACATCAAGTGACCTACAAAAAGAATGGCAAACGGCAGCTGTGTTGAAGTGCATGGAGAGGACGGTTCGAAACAGGCTCCTAGGGGCAGGGCTGAAGTCGTGCAAAGCTAGAAAAAAGCCCTTCATCAATGAGAAGCAAAGAAGAGCCAGGCTGAGGTTTGCAAAATACCATAAATATTGGACCGTAGAGGACTGGAGTAAGGTAATCTTCTCTGATGAGTCCAATCTTCAGCTTTGCCCAACACCTGGTCGTCTAATGGTTAGACGGAGACCTGGAGAGGCCTACAAGCCACAGTGTCTCGCACCCACTGTGAAATTTGGTGGAGGATCTGTGATGATCTGGGGGTGCTTCAGCAAGGCTGGAATCGGGCAGATTTGTCTTTGTGAAGGACGCATGAATCAAGCCACGTACAAGGTTGTCCTGGAAGAAAACTTGCTTCCTTTTGCTCTGACATTGTTCCCCAACTCTGAGGATTGGTTTTTCCAGCAGGACAATGCGCCATGCCACACAGCCAGGTCAATCAAGGTGTGGATGGAGGACCACCAGATCAAGACCCTGTCATGGCCAGCCCAATCTCCAGCCCAATCTCCAGACCTGAACCCCATTGAAAACTTCTGGAATGTGATCAAGAGGAAGATGGATGGTCACAAGCCATCAAACAAAGCCGAGCTGCTTGAATTTTTGCGCCAGGAGTGGCATAAAGTCACCCAACATTAATGTGAAAGACTGGTGGAGAGCATGGCAAATGTACAAAATCAGCAGGGGATCAAATACTTTTTTCCCTCACTGTATGGGCCCGTTTCTGAGGCCATTTAGTTCTACAGTTCTACACGCTGCTCGCCAGCTCCACACTAAAATCTTAGAAAGAAATTGTGCTGTCTAGAACCTAAAAGGGTTCTTCGGCTGTCCCCGTAGAAGAAGCCTTTTTGGTTCCAGGTGGAACCCTTTTGCGATCCAGGCAGAAACCTTTTGGGTTCCATGTAGAACCCTTTCCACAGAGGGTTCTACAGGCAACCCAAAAGGGTTCTACCTAGAACCAAAAAGGGCACCCTATTCTACCTAGAACCAAATGGCACCCTATTCCTTATGTAGTGCACTACTTTTGAGCAGGGCCCATAGAAAATAGGGTGCCATTTAGGACCGAAGCACTGCTGCAACGTGTTATATTTTACCGCGAACACTGCAGCAGAAGTTAACTTCTTCATCAGACCAGAGGACATTTCTCATTTCTCTTCTTTGGAGCAGTGGCTTCTTCCTTGCTGAGTGGCCTTTCAGGTTATGTCGATATAGGACTCGTTCTACTGTGGATATAGATACTTTTGTACCTGTTTCCTCCAGCATCTTCACAAGGTCCTTTGCTGTTGTTCTGAGATTGATTTGCACTTTTCGCACCAAAGTATGTTCATCTCTAGTAGACAGAACGCATCTCCTTCCTGAGTGGTATGATGGCTGCGTGGTCCCATGGTGTTTATACTTGAAGACTATTGTTTGTACAGATGAACGTGGTACCTTCAGGCGTTTGGAAATTGCTCCCAAGGATGAACCAGACTTGTGGAGGTCTACCATTTTTATTCTGAGGTCTTGGCTGATTTCTTTTGATTTTCCCATGATGTCAAGCAAAGAGGCACTGAGTTTGAAGGTAGGCCTTGAAATACATACACAGGTACACCTCCAATTGACTCAAATGATGTCAATTAGCCTTGTGATACAGTGAATTATAAGTGAAATAATCTGTCTGTAAACAATTGTTGGAAAAATTACTTGTGTCATGCACAAAGTAGATGTCCTAACCGACTTGCCAAAACCATAGTTTGTTAACAAGACATTTGTGGAGTGGTTGAAAAACGAGTTTTAATGACTCCAACCTAAGTGTATGTAAACCTCTGACTTCAACTATATATATATATATATTACATCTGCAATTTTGCCCGAATCTTAACTTGAGATCCTCAAATCCACACACTATAGATCCAAAGAGCAACCATTGAGCTCAATAGGTTTGTGTGAAAATCCACGTTACACACACAGACCCAAGTTGGATTAATTCATTATTTATTTGTCTAAAAGATGCAACATTTAGTTTACTTTGGTCTTATTGAACTGAATATGTTTTACCAGATGCCCCGTGCCCAGAGGTTTCCAGACAGTTTCCACCAGGCCCTCCAGTCCCTGCTACTGTCCATCATGCCTCACATCACCATCCGCCACGTTGAGATCCCAGAGGAGGCCCGCTGTGTCAACCTCAGCCTGGCTGGCTTCATCAAGGTAAGGCCTCCATACACTACAGGCCCCAATATATTACCTGAACCACACAGGACAGAAATAATACCAAAGACAAAAAAGGAATCTACTGTTGATATCACAGGAGGTTGGTGGCACCTTAATTGAGGAGGACGTGCTCCTGGTAATGGCTGGAGCAGAATCAGTGGAATGGTATCAAATACATCAAAAACATTGTTTCCATGTGTTCGATGCCATTTTGTTCGCTCTGTTCCAGCCATTATTATGAGCTGTCCTCCCCTCAGCAATCTCCTGTGGTTGATATGAAGGTCCAGGTTGAACACACTACTCCCTTCTGATAGCAACGATAATGAGTGGTGAATTCAGTGTACTGTAAGTCAGGCACTGTATATGAAAGAAGTTCTTGGTGTGCTTAGTTGGTTAGTCCTGGTCTTCTAAATGCCCTAATCTGTGTTCCCCTTCCACAGCGCTGTCTCACCTTCATGAACAGAGGCTTTGGCTTCAGCCTGATCAACGACTACATGTGTGGCTTCACACTTAAAGACCCCAAGGTACTGGACACAACAACCACTCTTCTCTACTATTGCTGATAATGTATTCTTAATTCAACAGGGGAACAACAACACAGCCCTGTATACAGGCTATTGACAGTAGATGTGTTGTGTGTGGCACTGGTAGTCAAATATGCTTTAGCATATTTGACTAACTGATTAAAATCAACATAATATTTTTCCATAAAAAATTATGGAAATCCTCTAATATTTTTTTATTTTTAGGATGAAAATAATATCTTGTTTGTTCATCTTTAGTTTTAGTATGAGTGTAATCTTAGAGATGTTTTGTAATACTGGAGTTGTTTGTTGACTGACAGGTCTTGACGGAGATGAAGTTTGACTTCCTCATGACGGTGTGTAACCACGAGCACTACATCCCGCTTAACCTGCCCATGGCTTTTGGACGCACCAAGCTGCAGAGAGTTCAGGGTAAGCTGCTCTCACGCCATGCTCCTCTGTCTGGTCAACCTGCATTTGCTCCCTGCCAGTGCTACACACATATTACAGGGATGCACAACTTAGGCCTTCCTGTTCTGCAGTGCTGCTGGTTTTCCTTTGTCCTGGTCACTTAAAGGGAAATTTCACCACTTTTCAACCTCATATTCATCCTCAATATGAGTTTGAAAAGTGGTGAAAATTCCCTTTAATGTATCAATTATTGTAACTGATGGCAAAAACCAGCATACACTATGAGGACCAAAGCTGTGCATGTATGATCTGTTACATCACCCTCACCTACAAACCACAACCCCCCCCCACTAATCTGCCTCATTGGTTTGGCCCACGCACCAGTTCACACACAAGTCTATTACAGAGCAGACCATGTGGAGTCCAGCAAAAGAGGGTTGTAAAAGGAATTCTATGAATGATTTTCACCCCACCACAGCGATAGTGTGTTCTGATAATACTAATGCATGGAATGTTCATTTAATTTCCTCATATTTCTCCTCCCTCTTGTTTTGTTTTGTTTTGCTTGTGGTCGTTAGATTTTATTTCGTACGCGACGGAGATTTTTGGCGCAGTAGGTAGGTGATGCCTCCACAACATCAACCGACACGTTTGCCGTTTGAACGCCAACTGACACCGCACGCCATTAACCCATTTCTGCTAGCCCCGTCTATCCAGGACACTCATTCATTCACTCTTTATGATTGCTAACATCCTCCATACCACCTGCTTCGGCCAATGCTTTGTAGTGGCCTGGAGTTTGTCACACTTCTTGCTAGCTTGGATCGTGGAAATCAAATGACTTTTCTTCTCTTGAATGTTTTGATTGATGATTTCAGACTTGAAAGACGAGGGGAGAGTCTTTCATGCTCCTCTGCCTGTGGGACTGCTGCATTCTCTCTCTCTCTCACACTCTCTTTCACTCTCTCTTTCTCTCTTTCTTTCTTTCTTTCTTTCTTTCTCTCGCTCGCTCGCTCGCTCTCTCTCTCTCTCTCTCTCTCAATCTCTCTCTCTTTCTCTCTCTCTCTCTCTCTCTCTCAATCTCTCTCTCTTTCTCTCTCTTTCTCGCTCTCTCTCGCTCTCTCTCTCTCTCTCTCTCTCGCTCTCTTCTCTCTCTCTCTCTCTCTCTCTCTCTCTCTCTCTCTCTCTCTCTCTCTCTCTCTCTCTCACTCTCTCTGTCTGTCATTCCAACTCTCTAATTGTATTAGTCATGTCTGACTGTAGTAAAGCACCATTAACAGTTCAGAGAGAAACTGAGGGGAACTCAGAAAACAACTTGTGTGGGATATTTTAAACAACTTTCTTAAAACACACAATATTGAAGCAATAACACTCACACGTTATATTTTACTGTAGTGGAGAGATGTCTTTGGCCTAAACCTACACATAAAGCCTACATCTCTAAACATTTTATAAACATTTTTACATTTGATATGTACAGGTAACTACCAAAATAATGGAAACACTTGAGTAAATGAGGGATACAAAGTATATTGAAAGCAGGTGCTTCCACACAGGTGTGGTTCCTGAGCTAATTAAGCAATTAACATCCCATCACGCTTAGGGTCATGTATAAAAAGGCTGGGCAGGCCATTATTCAGGCCATTCATTTGGTCACCATGGCTATGCCCCCATAGGATGACAATGCCCCCATCCACAGGGCATGAGTGGTCACTGAATGGTTTGATGAGTATGAAAATGATGTAAACCATATGCCATGGCCGTCTCAGTCACAAGATCTCAACCCAATTGAACACTTATGGGAGATTCTGGAGCAGCGCCTGAGACAGCGTTTTCCACCACCGTCAACAAAGCACCAAATTATGGAATTTCTTGTGGAAGAATGGTGTCGCATCCCTCAAATAGAGTTCCAGACACTTGTAGAATCTATGCCAAGGTGCTTTGAAGCTGTTCTGGCTCGTGGTTTATTTATAAAGGGTTCATGCTTTCACAGGTTTTTCTCTGATTTCCCTAATTAGAGGTGGTGATGTTTTGCATTGGAGAATAATGTTGCTGAGTCAGTGTGTTCAACATGTGATGATGTCGCGTTCCTCCCTAGAATTTGTCAGAGACGTCGTTCCATGAGTGAAACAACAGGATATCTACCATGTCACTTGAATGCTACCATTCAGTCCCATGTTAAATAGTTTGGTTGATTGAAGTAAAAGATGCACCCCTTTATATTACAGCAGGGTAGACTGCACCTGCTGCTAGTACCTGTGTGTATTCCCTATGTAGTGCACTTATTTTCACCGGAGCACCCTATTCCCTATACAGTGAACTGCTTTTGGTCAGGGAATAGGTTAGGGTGTGATTTGGGACATGACCTAACCATGTTGACCTATGACCTCAGATCAGAGCCTGGAGTCTGCGCTGACGGAGGATTACTGTAAGAATCACTTCCTGGTTGGTCTGCTGCTGAGGGAGGTGGCCGAGGCCCTGCAGGGGTCACCAGAGGTCAGACAGCTGGCCGTGGCCGTCCTGAAGAACCTGCTCATCAAACATGCCATGGATGACCGTTACACCCAGTACAAGGTGAGGAGGAGGGGGGAGACAGACAGACCACTACACCCAGTACAAGGTGAGGAGGAGGGGGGAGACAGACAGACCACTACACCCAGTACAAGGTGAGGAGGAGGGGGGAGACAGACAGACCACTACACCAGTACAAGGTGAGGAGGAGGGGGGAGACAGACAGACCACTTCACCCAGTACAAGGTGAGGAGGAGGGGGGAGACAGACAGACCACTCCACCCAGTACAAGGTGAGGAGGAGGGGGGAGACAGACAGACCACTTCACCCAGTACAAGGTGAGGAGGAGGAGGAGGAGGGGGGAGACAGACAGACCACTCCACCCAGTACAAGGTGAAGAGGAGGGGGGAGACAGACAGACCACTACACCCAGTACAGGGTGAGGAGGGGGGAGACAGACAGACCACTACACCCAGTACAAGGTGAGGAGGGGGGAGACAGACAGACCACTACACCCAGTACAAGGTGAGGAGGGGGGAGACAGACAGACCACTACACCCAGTACAAGGTGAGGAGGGGGGAGACAGACAGACCACTACACCCAGTACAAGGTGAGGAGGAGGAGGAGGAGGAGGAGGGGGGAGACAGACAGACCACTACACCCAGTACAAGGTGAGGAGGGGGGAGACAGACAGACCACTACACCCAGTACAAGGTGAGGAGGGGGGAGACAGGCAGACCACTACACCCAGTACAAGGTGAAGAGGGGGGAGACAGAGAGACCACTACACCAGTACAAGGTGAGGAGGGGGGAGACAGGCAGACCACTACACCCAGTACAAAGTGAAGAGGGGGGAGACAGACAGACCACTACACCAGTACAAGGTCAGGAGGGGGAGACAGAGAGACCACTACACCAGTACAACGTGAGAGAAACAGCAGTCGTGAGTGAGTGAGTGACAGACAGACAGACAGACAAACAGAGAGAGAGAGAGAAACATCACCCTGTAACACAAGGAAAGGCCATAGGCTGTTTCTAAAGGGATATTTAATAGGAAAGCAGAAAGGTGAGGGGGAGAGAGGGACAAAATTCAGAAGCCTTTTTAAACCTCAAATACACTACAAGTTAAACATTTTCTGAATTGCAGCAAAGTTCTCCTGCAACCGGGTGAACAAATTAAGATCCTACATCTGTAGTTTTGAATATACGTTTATAAAGGTAAATGAACAGAGTGTTCACACAGCCGCGGGCGAAACTGTCCGAGTCGCTGTTTTGGAAATGAATAACTAGACTAGTTAACTAGAGTAAGGAGTGTTCACTGTCTCTCCTGACCCAAGATAAGAAGAAATATATTATGCAAATCCACATTGTAGATCCAAATAGTCGCTGGCAGCCGAGCAGTGTGTTGATAGAACGGCCGGCTTTCGAATAGTCCTCCTCTAAAGATACAGTAGATAATAGTTGTTTTAGTTGACACAGATCGTGACAGTCTCACACAGTAGTGTTGTACAGTATGTTACTGTTCCATAGACCACACAGATCCAGTTGGCGTGCCTACAACACACTGTGTATGCAAATTGAACAACAATAAAGTTTGTTGGAAAAACACATGAACTTGTTACCCTATTCCCCCCTCCCCCCTCTGTATGTCAGAATCAGCAGGCCCGTATCTGTCTACTGTACCTGCCACTGCTGGAGCTGCTCTACCAGAACCTCAAACAGCTGTCTGCCCAGCATCACACTTCCAGCCCTGGCCTGGGCTTCACTGTGAGTCCCCCCCTACCTTCCACCCCTGGACGTCCAGGTTTACTCTATCTGGTCTCATGACCTATCAGTCATATATTGGCCTTTTGGAGTTTGGATGAAAATTATGAATTGGAATTTCAGTTTATTTCCTGAATTGACTGAATTGAAATAGAATTGACCCCAACCCTATGATTGTCCTGTGCTCTTCCAGGGCTCCAGAGATGACTTGAGATTAACCGGCTTGATGGACAGCCGCAGGACCAGCACGGCCATCGATAAAGACCGCGGTTAGTGTGACGTCTGTCCTCAATGTGTTAACCACTGCCAACAGTAGGAGCAGAAAATTATTCATGAAGATAAATAAGACCCATTAGAATTGTAATTTCCCATCAAAATGTTGCTTTGGTGTTTGGGAACTGCCAGTAAAAGAGGTGTTTTATTGTCCATTTGGTTAGAACGGAAATTCTCCGTCTGCCATTTTCCCAAACCCACACACCACAGGAGGCTGGTGAGGGCAGAACGTGTGGAATGGAGTAAGTAAACAAAAGGATATCAAACATGGTTTCCATGTGTTTGATACCATTCCATCCATCCCGTCCTCCCCAATTAAGATGCCACCTGTGCCACACACACACTGAGCGGCACGGTGTCAACCGCGGTTTAGCGCCTCTGGATAGATATTTTGAGTGTTAAGTGCCTTGTTCAAGGCCACAACAGTAATGGTAGTTATTCTTCTGTATCGCCTGGCCTGGGACTTGAACCAGTAACCTTTCCTAATCCTTTACTGGTCCACATCTCTAACCTCTTGCCTACCTACAGTACTGTTATCTACCGCCTCCCCCCGCCCCAAATAAATCTGAGAAGCTATATGAATATGTGTCTCTGTTCTCTCCAGGCCCAGTAGCTCAGAACGGCCACCTGGTGAGGAGGGAGGACTCCAGAGGATCTCTGTTCATGGACCCAAGCACTCCAGACAGCTCTGAGGTAAGAGACAGAGTGAGATTGGTGGATGGGCCAATACAAATAAAAAAGAAAATATGGCACCATATTCCCTATATAGTGCACTACTTTTGACAAGGGCCCATAGGGCTCTGAGGTGAGACAGACAGACAAAGAGAGCCTGATATCATGTTTTTGTTCCCCGTCAGATATTGATGTTTGGTCATTTTAGATCTTTCATTCAAAAATATAACATCTACGTTTTTTGTTGAATGCTAATAGTTAGGATTTTATTTAACGGAGGGGAGGGACGGTACTTCCATGTTTTCTTACTCTGTGGTGTTCCTCCCTGCCACTGTTTTTGACACCATGTTTTCTTCCTCTATGGTGTATTGTCTTCCAGCTCCACCGGCGGGGCTCCACTATGAGCAGCAGTACTACTCTCCCTCCCATAGGCAGACTGGGCCACTATGAGATCAAAGGACTGCTTCTGTGTTTCCTTCACATCGTCAGGACCGTCTCAGACGGTCAGTCAGCAACACACTATTACATACAGTACCAGTCAAAAATGTGGACACACCTACTAATACAAGGGTTTTTCTTTATTTTTACTATTATCTACATTGTAGAATAATAGTGAAGACTTCACAACGATGAAATATCACATATGGAATCATTTAGTAACCAAAAAAGTGTTAAACAAATCAAAATATATTTTATATTTAAGATTCTTCAAAGTAGCCAACCTTTGCCTTGATGACTGCTTTGCACACTCTTGGCATTCTCTCAACCAGCTTCACCTGGAATGCTTTTCCAACAGTCTTGAAGGAGTTCCCACATATGCTGAGCACTTGAGGATGCCCATGAGGATTACCAGATGTTCGTGGAGAGACTTGTAACAGAGTGTACATATAGAGAGAGTGGATCTTTGTTCTGGAGTGAGGGGAATGGTAAAGGCAAAGCTCTGTCCTTCTGTTATAACTAACCATGGTACATATTAAATATATTATATGAACTCCCCATCAAACGTGTCTAAGTACATCCTTAATTCGTAATCACTTGATATCCTAGAAACTCATCATAACACAAACCATCTCAATTAGGTTGAGGTCGGGTGATTGTGGAGGCCAGGTCATCTGATGCTGCATTCCATCACTCTCCTTCTTGGTCAAATAGCCCTTACACAGCCTGGAGGTCTGTTGGGTCATTGTCCTGTTGAAAAACAAATTATAGTCCCACTAAGCGCAAACCAGATGGGATGGCGTATCACTGCAGAATGCTGTGGTAGCCATGCTGGTTAAGTGTGCCTTGAATTCTAAATAAATCACTGACCGTGTCACCAGCAAAGCACCCCCACACCATCACACCTCCTCCTCCATGCTTCACGGTGGGAACCACACATGCAGAGATCATCCGTTCACCTACTCTGCGTCTCACAAAGACACGGCAGTTGGAACCAAAAATCTCAAATTTGGACTCTTCAGACCAAAGGACAGATTTCCACCAGTCTAATGTTCATTGCTCGTGTTTCTTGGCCCAAGCAAGTCTCTTCTTCTTATTGGTGTCCTTTAGTAGTAGTTCCTTTGCAGTAATTCGACCATGAAGGCCTGATTCACGCAGTCTCCTCTGAACAGTTGATGTTGAGATGTGTCTGTTACTTCAACTCTGTGAGGTGTAATCTGAGGTGCATTTAATTGCCGATTTCTGAGGCTGGTAACTCTAAAGAACTTATCCTCTGCAGCAGTGGTAACTCTGGGTCTTCCTTTCCTGTGGCAGTCCTCATGAGAGCCAGTTTCATCATAGCGATTGATGGTTTTAGCGACTGCACTTGAAGAAACTTTCAAAGTTCTTGACATTTTCCGGATTAAATGACCTTCATGTCTTAAAATAATGATGGACTGTCGTTTCTCTTTGCTTATTTGAGCTGTTCTTGCCAATAATTTGGACATGGACTTTTTCCATAGGGCTATCTTCTATATACCACCCCTACCTTGTCACAACACAACTGATTGGCTCAAACGCATAAGGAAAGAAATTCCACAAATTAACTTTTAACAAGGCACACCTGTTAATTGAAATGCATTCCAGGTGACTACCTCATGAAGCTGGTTGAGAGAATGTCAAGAGTGTGCAAAGCTGTCATCAAGGCCAAGGGTGGCTATTTGAAGAATCTCAAATATAAAATATATTTTGATTTGTTGAACACCTTTTTTGTTACTACATGATTCCATATGTGTTATTTCATAGTTTTGATGTCTTCACTATTATTCTACAATGTAGAAAATTGTAAAACATTTAGAAAAACCTTGGAATGAGTAGGTGTATCCAAACCTTTGACTGGTACTGTACATGTAGAACATATACCAGGGTTGAGGTCAATTCCAGTTCAATTCCAGTCATTTCAGAAAGTTAACCAAATTCCAATTCCAAATGTTCCTCGTTAAAAAGCATTGAAGAGAATTGGAATTGGAATTTCAGTGTACTTCCTGAATTTACTAGAATTTAAATTAAATTGACCCCAACCCTGACACATACTGTATTGTGTACAATACGTTACAGTATCTCTATGGTCAGCACCACACAGTCACTTCTCTCTATTTTACTGTGTACTGTAGATCTCTACCTAAAATGGTTTGATGATACATACCTAGATACTGAATGAATGCACTGTATATCCTATGTTGTGTTTATTTTACCTATATTATACCTCTTCTATTATTATGCCATGTTTTCAAACATTTTCATTGGCCTCATCTGTGGAATTTCTGACTGCTGTGCGGTTTTAGCAGACATCGGTGTGCTACTTAGTGTGCTACTTTCGGCCAGGGCCTGTTCAAAAGTAGTACACTACAAAGGGAATATGGTGTCATTTGGGACGCAGGCCTGATCATTGTGTAATCATCTGGGTGTTGGCCTGTTACAGAAGTTGTCTCAGGGTCAGTCACTTTCCTGTTGTGTCTCTGTCTCTAGACACCTTGCTGGCCTACTGGAACAAGGTCAACCCTCAGGACATCATCAACTTCCTCAGTCTGCTGGAGTGAGTACACACAACATCTGGGTGGATGCAAGATCACAATAGAATAGGTTCTGTTCTAGTTAGTCTACTGGAGTGAGTACAGAGAGCATCTGTGTGGATGCTGGACTAGAATATAATAGGTTATATTCTCCTAGGTGGATTTGATGGAACACAAGGATTTTGCTACACCCGCAATAACATCTGCTAAATATGTGTAACGGTCCAATACAATTTGATTTGATTTGGAATTGCAGTCTTGTGAGTATTTGGCGTTCATTTGAACTCCAACCTGACTATCCATAATGCTCTGTTGGGTTGTTGACACATACCTAAGGGTTTTCGTTCTCATCTCATCACTGAACCAGTTTTACTCCCTTACCTTTTCCTCTGTCATACTAAGTGCTACTGTAACCAAAACAGTCACTTATCAAGTGATTGATGTTGTTGTCCTATTTGCACACCACTTAGTCAACTAAATACAAGACTACTATTTAAGCAATAAGGCCCAAGGGGGTGTGGTATATGGCCAATATACCACGGCTAAGGGCTGTTCTTAAGCACGACGCAACGCGGAGTGCCTGGATACAGCCCCTAGCCGTGGTATATTGGCCAAATACCACAAACAACAGAGGTGGGTTTTGCTATTATAAACTGGTTACCAATGTAATTAGAGCAGTAAAAATAAATGTTTTGTCATACCCGTGGTATACGGTCTGATATACCATGGCTGTCAGCCAATCAGCATTCAGGGCTCGAACCACCCAGTTTATAATTGCAAATAACATCTATGAGCTAAACTGTCATTAATCCGCCCCTCCAAAATCTCTTTCAGGACGTGCCTGGTGCAGTTCCGTTACGTTGGAAAGAGAAACATTGGCAGGTAGGATGATGTTTGGATTCTGTACAGCACTAAAAGGTAGGACTACTAAGTTCGTCCTAAACAGGTACATGGTACGTGTGTCTCTGTGTGTATTTGTATGAGATGCATGCTTGGATGTCCAACCTAAGGTTCCTCGCTAGTTCAATAAATTATATTATTATTATTGTCCCCCACCCATCTTTAGGCTTGGTTGTCAAAGGTTGTTTTTCTTTTTTGTTACTTGCTGATAAATTATGTTATTGTCATTCTTAATGCACCTCCACTTATCTTTAGGTGTACGTGTGTTTCTGTGTCGAGTTTATCAGGTTTAGGTTTCCTGCTAGTCCATTACACGAGTCATTAACTCCCTAGTTGTCTAGTTTCAGTGTACTGTATTGTTGTGTCTCTGTTTGTACATCTGTGTGTGGGAGTCAAGACTACTTCTGTTACAGTGACCTTATTACCGCCACACCCACGGTCGCGAGTCATGAAGGCAGTCAAATTCCACATGACCATTTAGTCACGGTAATTAGGCTTCTCCAAGCTCTGATGCTGCTGATGGTCATTAGTAGCCTACCAAACTTGCTAACTGCCTGGTACTCAGCACTCTATTGTCCCTCCAATCACTCTGACATCAATGCAAATTTAATCATGAGAGCCCATGAGCTCATGTTGCAAAACATTTCTATAGGCTATGCAATTGCGTGCGAAAACAGAGTGATGGCCTCTAATAAAAATAAGAGGATCCCATCAGCTTTCTATAGGCTAGGCCTACTATATCTATTTCTCAACTTTCCTAATATTTACATTTTACATTTTAGTCATTTAGCAGACGCTCTTATCCAGAGCGACTTAGAGTTAGTGCATACATTTTCATATTTAAAGAGGTAGGAGTATAGCCTACCTGGCTGGCATGAAAATGAACGACGGGAAAAACGTCCTCCATTCATTATTTAAGTGCATAGATTACATATATATTTTTCCCCTGCCCCTGTTTTGAAACAGGTGCATGATAATGGTCCATTCTAAATCAAAACAAATTTCACACATATATTATTTAGCATATGTAAAGACAAGATTAAATCAAGAATAGTCTGATGGGTGACAATATTAGCCTATCACTTGTGAATGATATATTATCACTTGTGAGTGATGCCCAGCGTAAGGCAAGAAATGCCTTTTTTTGTGTGACTTTTTTAAAATCATAGTCACACAACTCATGTAGCCTAGTCCATAGGCCTATATGTTTTAATAAGGTTTGTATCACAACTAAAGTGGCCAAATAACTTATTAAAATGATGCACATTAATCAACTTTACAAGGGGTGTAGAGCCTAACTGGCATACATAAGCAGCACGTGAGTTTCAAGTTTGGGGAAGATAATTTTCACCATAAAAATGCACCTTTATAATAAAAGCATTACATGCATAATCGAATTTGCAGTCACTTTTGTTAATGGTGTTTTCCCACTAATGGAACATTTGCACTTATAGCCTACTGCCATGTGCGCATTGCTGCGCTTATAATTTGAAGAAATAGCCTAATAGGTTATCAACATTTTAAGCTAAACGTTCTGATCTGTTGCGTCAGCCTCATTGTGTAAAAAAAGTGTTTTTGATGCTAGTGGTTGTATTAATTTGGGATCTATCGCATCCCACAACTGTCCCAGAGTATGTTTGGAATATTTATTTCTCGCACAGAACCAATAGAATAGGTGAACTTTTGTACTATGGGGGATAGTAAATTGACATAGGCTAGTGCTTTTGCTGTTCGTTAGGCCTACTCATCTTGTTGGCTGATGAAAAGTAAATGTGGTCAGTTCTTCCAAGACCCAATCACGTGATGGAGAGCCATGTGAGTGAGAGGTGCTTCGGAGCACGCAGCGCTCAAGGAGAAGGGAATTATAATTATTATATTCAGCCCGAGGGCACAACGGCCACTGGCTGCAAAAGGCATGGATTTTTTTAGGGGGCATTAAGGCCACACAAAGGGGATGCCGCCGGGAAATTCAAGGCATTATCAAGTGCTTGTCAAATTGTGAATGAGAGACTGATGAAGTGTGTACAGCCTGCGCAAAAAACTAAGCAGAGCTCATGTCTTTCATGCTACTTTTTTCAAATCATCATTAGAGTTGCATGATGCATGAATTGAAAATCAAAACATATAACCCAACATTTGTAGAACAACTAAAGTTACATTAGTAACTCTAAATTAGTCATATAGGAGTACCTATTTCTTTGTTAACCGCTCAACACAGAATAGCCGCATGTGTGCACTCCCTCAAATCGTTTGGAGAAAATATCCTTTCTATGTTATTCAGCTTTGTTAAATTGTATTCTTCATACTATATAATAATATAAAATAAAGCCACGGAATTCTAAGCAAATCTTGTCTGCTAAGTGAACTAGTGTAGCCCACAGCCATATGGCATAGCCAGATCAGGACCTAACATACGGACAACTCAGAGTATGCTATTCTGTTCTTCTGAAATAAACTACATTTTCTTTATATACCGCCACAGCCCTAGTCAAGACACCTGGGTGTTCCCTGCCAATACCATATATCATAGTCATTGTCTCTCTCCACCCATCTTATAGTAACGTTGTGTGTGTGTGTGCGCGTGCGTGCGTGCGTGTCGGCGGTGTGTCTGCGTGCGTGTGTGTGTAGGAGTCAAGATGCCTGGGTGTCCAAGCTGTTCTCTTCAGACAGGAAGTCTCAGACAATGCCTGTGATGCGCTGCAGAGCCGGCCTAATGCAGAGCAGGCTACAGCAGTTCAGCACCATGGATACTTCTCTCACACTCAACATAGGTACATGAATATGATGCTATCCCTTCCTCTTCCCACTTCCCTCGCTCACACTGTAAGTTTGCACATGTATTATACTCACTGCTTGAACCAGAATCTGGGCTTACAAAGGATCCATTGAATATGTTGATTCTCCTTTAAGCTTGCCATTCACCAGCTTTTCAAGCTTAATAATGTCAAAATACGTTCGGTACTTACCAAAGAATGGAGTTTCGCTGAGCAACTATGTCATTACTGCCGTTCCAGCTGGTATGTACTTCCATAAAAGGTCTAAATCAAAAGTTACATGCAACTGAAAAAATGCCTTGTCTGGAAAGAATCGTAAGGTTGTTTCTTTTAGCAAGTGTGCATGCGCACCTCTTCTGCACCTCCTGCAATATTAGTAATGTAATTAAAATACACTAAATAAAGCCTATCTAGAAATATACAATCACTGTAAACAAAATATATTGTCTACTTAATCTACGTACATTAAATATTATTGCATTTTGTGTAACGGGTGAAACAACATATTGATATGACGTTCATACACTGTTGTAGGTGATCAAATCAATGACCTTTCCTGCTGCTGGATCAGCCGACCTGTGCGTGGCAGTAATGAGTGATTTTATTGGAGGTGCAAAAGAGGTGGAGTTGGCGCATGCACATAAAAAAGACAAGGCATTTTTTCGGTTGCATGTAACTTTTTATTTAAACCTTTTTTGGAACTACATACCGAGCGGAACGGCAGTAATGATGATAGTTACTCAGTGTAAACTCCATTCATTGGTGAGTACCAAACGTATTTTGACATTATTAAGCTTGAAAAGCTGATAAATGGCAAGTTGAATGGCTGCTTCCTGGGCTTAAAGGAGAATCGCCATATTCAACGTCTCTTGTAAACCCAGATTGTGGTTCACTCACTGCTATAGCTTGACTATCACCCCTCCAAAACAAATGCTATAGGTTTACATAATATAATTTAGTTGCATAATGATATTCACTATCCACTGCCTTCTCTTACACTCTTATTTAGGGTTAGGGTTAACCCTAACCCATTTTGATACAGAGCCATCCCAATATTCCACTGTAGTATAGCCCGTAGATGTCCTCTGACTCACTCTCTCTCCTCCCTGGTGTATGGTCCCAGGGGCTGGTCCGTCGGAGACAGAGGTCCACCACCAGGCTCTTTTGGAGGGTAATATCTCTACCGAGGCCTGCCTCAGTGTACTGGACATCCTCTCACTCTTCACTCAGTGCTTCAAGGTCAGTACTAGACCTCTTTACTGACCAAAAACAATTATAGTTATGGACTAGTTCAAATTCAAACGATGTTAGCATCAGATTATGTGAATGATTGGTTTGTATTTGAAAACTATATAGATTTTTTTGCACGGATCCATTGACTGACTGATTGATTGTCCTCAGAACCAGCTGCTGGACAGCGACGGCCACAACCCCCTGATGAAGAAGGTTTTTGACATCTATCTGAACTTTCTGAAAGTCGGCCAATCAGAGGCTGCCCTCAAACACGTCTTCGCCTCCCTCAGGGCTTTCATCAACAAGGTGGAACAAAATGACTCATCACTTTAAAGGCAGGAGATAACATAAGTAATGAGGTGGTTAATAGATGGAATATAGGCCCAGGTGCTCAAATTGCAGTCTCGTTGATTATGGATTAAATATGGATTTCTGGTATGGCTTATTACATACTTGTTTTAATGTACTTCATTACTACATACAATGTATACTGTATATAAATACTGAATATTGATATTATTACCAAAATACTGCTTGCCTCGTAAAGTTGGTATTTTGTTGTTGTCAGTTCCCAGCGGCGTTGTTCAAGGGTCGCGTGACTCTGTGTGCGGCTCTGTGCTACGAGGTTCTGAAGTGCTGTGTGTCTAAGATGGGTCTGCTGCGGGCCGAGGCCTCCGCTCTGCTCTACCTGCTGATGAGGAACAACTATGAGTACACCAAGAGGAAGACCTTCCTACGCACTCACCTACAGGTCAGATACAACATCCCCCTGAACGGCAAGAAACTGCCAGCTGTCATTGATTGTTTAGTCAACTGCACAATGCAATGCTGATTCTGTTATTGTATCATCAGCAGTCCATCACTGTTAATATTATGTAATTAAAGAACTTCAACTAAACACTATCCCCAACCCATCCACCACCATTATGCTCATTAGTCCTCGCTGTGCGGTTTCAACTAGTAATCATGCACAAACTCCCCTCACACAAATATATTTAATGTTCATACAAAAATGAACAGTTAGTAGGAAAGGCTATGGAACAGCTGGAAACTGTTGAAGTCCATGCAGATTTGACATCACAGCACTGACATTGCTCTGATAATCTGGCCAAAGAATGTGAATTAAAGTTCAAATACAGACCGCCTGCTTAGTTTCCCAACCTCCACTAACAATCAGTTATGTGTCAGAAACCTACTCCATGCTTTCACAAGGCATCATGGGACTCATATCTACTACATGATCCATGGTGAAGATAGTCACACATTCCAATTTCCATTGTAAGTATTTGTGTTGATGGGGATGTTGTTTTCACATCTGTTCACCTTTCCACTTTTCCTACTTCCTGGTCCAGATCATCATCGCGGTGAGCCAGCTGATCTCAGACGTGGCGCTGACCGGCAGCTCCCGCTTCCAAGAGTCCCTCTCCATCATCAACAACTTTGCCAACAGCGACAAAGCAATGAAGGTAACAATTAGGAAAAGCTTGGAATGTACACTGCTCAAAAAAATAAAGGGAACACTAAAATAACACATCCTAGATCTGAATGAATGAAATAATCTTATTAAATACTTTTTTCTTTACATAGTTGAATGTGCTGACAACAAAATCACACAAAAATTATCAATGGAAATCAAATTTATCAACCCATGGAGGTCTGGATTTGGAGTCACCCTCAAAATTAAAGTGGAAAACCACACTACAGGCTGATCCAACTTTTATGTAATGTCCTTAAAACAAGTCAAAATGAGGCTCAGTAGTGTGTGTGGCCTCCACGTGCCTGTATGACCTCCCTACAACGCCTGGGCATGCTCCTGATGAGGTGGCGGATGGTCTCCTGAGGGATCTCCTCCCAGACCTGGACTAAAGCATCCGACAACTCCTGGACAGTCTGTGGTGCAACGTGGCATTGGTGGATGGAGCGAGACATGATGTCCCAGATGTGCTCAATTGGATTCAGGTCTGGGGAACGGGCGGGCCAGTCCATAGCATCAATGCCTTCCTCTTGGAGGAACTGCTGACACACTCCAGCCACATGAGGTCTAGCATTGTCTTGCATTAGGAGGAACCCAGGGCCAACCGCACCAGCATATGGATCTCATCTCGGTACCTAATGACAGTCAGGCTACCTCTGGCGAGCACATGGAGGGCTGTGCGGCCCCCCAAAGAAATGCCACCCCACACCATGACTGACCCACCGCCAAACCGGTCATGCTGGAGGATGTTGCAGGCAGCAGAACGTTCTCCACGGCATCTCCAGACTCTGTCACGTCTGTCACGTGCTCAGTGTGAACCTGCTTTCATCTGTGAAGAGCACAGGGCGCCAGTGGCGAATTTGCCAATCTTGGTGTTCTCTGGCAAATGCCAAACGTCCTGCACGGTGTTGGGCTGTAAGCACAACCCCCACCTGTGGACGTCGGGCCCTCATACCACCCTCATGGAGTCTGTTTCTGACCGTTTGAGCAGACACATGCACATTTGTGGCCTGCTGGAGGTCATTTTGCAGGGCTCTGGCAGTGCTCCTCCTGCTCCTCCTTGCACAAAGGCGGAGGTAGCAGTCCTGCTGCTGGGTTGTTGCCCTCCTACGGCCTCCTCCACGTCTCCTGATGTACTGGCCTGTCTCCTGGTAGCGCCTCCATGCTCTGAACACTACGCTGACAGACACAGCAAACCTTCTTGCCACAGCTCGCATTGATGTGCCATCCTGGATGAGCTGCACTACCTGAGCCACTTGTGTGGGTTGTAGACTCCGTCTCATGCTACCACTAGAGTGAAAGCACCGCCAGCATTCAAAAGTGACCAAAACATCAGCCAGGAAGCATAGGAACTGAGAAGTGGTCTGTGGTCACCACCTGCAAAACCAGTCCTTTATTGGGGGTGTCTTGCCAATTGCCTATAATTTCCACCTGTTGTCTATTCCATTTGCACAACAGCATGTGAAATATATTGTCAATCAGTGTTGCTTCCTAAGTGGACAGTTTGATTTCACAGAAGTGTGATTGACTTGGAGATACATTGTGTTGTTTAAGTGTTCCCTTAATTTTTTTGAGCAGTGTATATTTGTCATACAGTGAGGGAAAAAAGTATTTGATCCCCTGCTGATTTTGTACGTTTGCCCACTGACAAAGACATGATCAGTCTATAATTTTAATGGTAGGTTTATTTGAACAGTGAGAGACAGAATAACAACAAAAAAATCCAGAAAGACGCATGTCAAAAATGTTATAAATTGATTTGCATTTTAATGAGGGAAATAAGTATTTGACCCCTCTGCAAAACATGACTTAGTACTTGGTGGCAAAGCCCTTGTTGGCAATCACAGAGGTCAGACAGTTCTTGTAGTTGGCCACCAGGTTTGCACACATCTCAGGAGGGATTTTATCCCACTCCTCTTTGCAGATCTTCTCCAAGTCATTAAGGTTTCAAGCCTGACATTTGGCAACTCGAACCTTCAGCTCCCTACACAGATTTTCTATGGGATTACGGCCTGGAGACTGGCTAGGCCACTCCAGGATCTTAATGTGCTTCTTCTTGAGCCACTCCTTTGTTGCCTTGGCCGTGTGTTTTGGGTCATTGTCATGCTGGAATACCCATCCATGACCCATTTTCAATGCCCTGGCTGAGGGAAGGGGGTTCTCACCCAAGATTTGACGGTACATGGCCCCGTCCATCGTCCCTTTGATGCGGTGAAGTTGTCCAGTCCCCTTAGCAGAAAAACACCCCCAAAGCATAATGTTTCCACCTCCATGTTTGACGGTGGGGATGGTGTTCTTGGGGTCATAGGCAGCATTCCTCCTCCTCCAAACACGGCGAGTTGAGTTGATGCCAAAGAGCTCGATTTTGGTCTCATCTGACCACAACACTTTCACCCAGTTCTCCTCTGAATCATTCAGATGTTCATTGGCAAACTTCAGACGGGCCTGTATATGTACTTTCTTGAGCAGGGGGACCTTGCGGACGCTGCAGGATTTCAGTCCTTCACGGCGTAGTGTGTTACCAATTGTTTTCTTGGTGACTATGGTCCCAGCTGCCTTGAGATCATTGACAAGATCCTCCCGTGTAGTTCTGGGCTGATTCCTCACTGTTCTCATGATCATTGCAATTCCACGAGGTAAGATCTTGCATGGAGCCCTAGGCCGAGGGAGATTGACAGTTCTTTTGTGTTTCTTCCATTTGCGAATAATCGCACCAACTGTTGTCACCTTCTCACCAAGCTGCTTGGCGATGGTCTTGTAGCCCATTCCAGCCTTGTGTAGGTCTACAATCTTGTCCTTGACATCCTTGGAGAGCTCTTTGGTCTTGGCCATGGTAGAGAGTTTGGAATCTGATTGATTGATTGCTTCTGTGGACAGGTGTCTTTTATACAGGTAACAAGCTGAGATTAGGAGCACTCCCTTTAAGAGTGCTCTTAATCTCAGCTCGTTACCTGTATAAAAGACTCCTGGGAGCCAGACATCTTTCTGATTGAGAGGGGGTCAAATACTTATTTCCCTCATTAAAATGCAAATCAATTTCTAACATTTTTGACATGCGTTCTTCTGGATTTTGTTGTTGTTATTCTGTCTCTCACTGTTCAAATAAACCTACCATTAAAATTATAGACTGATAATTTCTTTGTCAGTGGGCAAACGTACAAAATAAGCAGGGGATCAAATACTTTTTTCCCTCACTGTAGGTGGTTATGACTTGTGTTAGCTCCCAGGGTTACGTAATTGCTTGGCTTTATCTCGTAAGGCCAACACGGTCTTGAGTCTCCATCAACAACAGCAACAACAGTCACAAAACCATTAAGGTAACCCTACAATAGAATATTATAATATGTAAGCAGAGGTCTGCTTTAGGCCCTTTCTAACCACCAGACCTATGTGCAAATACAGTTTGTTTTCCTTCGGACTGTGGTGAGTCGGACTGTGGTGAGTCGGACTGTGGTGAGTCGGACTGTGGTGAGTCGGACTGTGGGGGTTTTATCCCCTCAGGTCTGTTGTTCGCCCAGTACATACTGTACCTCTTCCATCATTTTCATTCAACAACAACTATTTCTCCAACAGTGACAAAGCAGCTGTGTGATAAAGCTAACCTAGTGTAGAGTACAGACAGTCCTGCTGTAGGCACCATCAGAACCACAGGAACAGTGTGGGACTCCCATAATGAGGTTAAAAAGTGTGTCAATGAGACAGCTATACTACACAGGCTGTGGTTCTTTCATGAGTCATACTGCGTTTCTCTCCTTGGGTTGTTCCTCGGTCAGATATTAACTTTACTGTTGACTTGGAAAGAGACATTTCAACATAAAATGTGTAAATGATTGACGTCTTGCTGCAGTCTGTAATATGTTGAAATGCAGACAGTAACAGTCAAAGGTTTAGAACACCTACTCATTCAAGGGTTTTTCTTTATTTTAACTATTTTCTACATTGTAGAATAATAGTGAAGACATCTGTCACGACTTCCGCCGAGGCTGCCTCCCCTCCTTGTTCAGGCAGGTTTCGGCGTTTGTCGTCACCGGCTTACTAGCTACTGCCGATCCCATTCTCATCACTCCACTTGTCATGTCTTGTCTTGTCAATCACACATACCTGGTGCTCATTCCCCTAATTAGTATGTGTAGAAGTGTTCCCTCTGTTCCCCTTGTCTTTGTGAGTGATTGTTTCATTGTGAGAGCGAGTAGCTACTCTTCCTGTTGTTATTGCCAAGGTGAAATATTTCCCTTGTGATGGTTTCGTTTTGACGCTGGGTGCGTTTTATTTATGTAAACGGATAAACTCTGGACTTCGGTGTTTTACCTCCTGCGCCTGACTCCTTAATTCACACCTCGTCACAACATCAAAACTATTAAATAACACATATGGAATCATGTAGTAACCAAAAAAGTGTTAAACAAATCAAAATAGATTTTAGATTCTTCAAAGTAGCCACCCTTTGCCTTGATGACAGCTTTGCACACTCTTGGCATTCTCTCAACCAGCTTCACATGGAATGCTTTTCCAACAGTCTTGAAGGAGTTCCCACATATGCTGAGCACTTGTTGGCTGCTTTTCCTTCACTCTGCGGTCCAACTCATCCCAAACCATTTGGGTTGAGGTCGGGGGATTGTGGAGGCCAGGTCATCTGATGCAGCACTCCATCACTCTCCTTCTTGGTCAAATAGCCCTTACACAGCCTGGAGGTGTGTTGTGTCATTGTCCTGTTGAAAAACAAATGATTGTCCCACTAAGCCCAAACCAGATGGGATGACGTATCGCTGTAGAATGCTGTGGTTACCATGCTGGTTAAGTGTGCCTTGAATTTTTAATAAATCACTGACAGTGTCACCAGCAAAGCACCATCACACCTCCTCCTCCATGCTTCACGTAGGAACTACACATGCTGAGATCATCCGTTCACCTACACTGCGTCTCACAAAGACACGGCGGTTGGAACCAAAAATCTCAAATTTGGACTACAGACCAAAGGACAGGTTTCCACTGGTCTAATGTCCATTGCTCGTGTTTCTTGGTCCAAGCAAGTCTCTTCTTCTTATTGGTGTCCTTCAGTAGTGGTTTTTTTGCAGCAATTCAACAGTTGATGTTGAGATGTGTCTGTGACTTGAACTCTGTGAAGCACTTATTTGGGCTGCAATTTCTGAGGCTGGTAACTCTGGGTCTTCCTTTCCTGAGCCAGTTTCATCATAGCGCTTGATGGTTTTTCCAACTACACTTGAAGAAACTTTCAAAGTTCTTGACATTTTGGACTGTCGTTTCTCTTTGATTATTTGAGCTGTTACCAAATAGGGCTATCTTCTGTATACCCCCCCCCCCCCCCCACCCCCACCTTGTCACAACACAACTGATTGGCTCAAATGCATTAAGAAGGAAAGGCACACCTGTTAATTGAAATGCATTCCAGGTGACTACCTCATGAATCTGGTTGAGAGAATGCCAATAGTGTGCAAAGCTGTCATCGAGACACAGGGCGGCTACTTTGAAGAATCTCAAATATAAAATATATTTTGATTTGTTTAACAATTTTTTTTGTTAAATTGATTACATATGTGTTATTTTATAGTTTTGAAATGTACTTTTTTTTATTTTTATAAAGACAAACCCTTGAAGAGTAGAAGTGTCCAAACTTTTGGTTAAAACTCGTGTTAGCTACCAGAGCTAGCCTAATGCCTAGGTTTTAGCTCATTGGGCTAATGCAGTCTTGAGTCGAGCAGATGACCACGGTTGGATGCCTGCTGATTTTGCCTGTGATTAAACATTAGTCTCACTGGATGAGCGCACCTGCTAAATGACTCTGATGCAAATGCACTGTGAAGAATGGGAAATGTGTTCTGTTAATGTTAATTTACCATTTGTCTGTTCTGTTCTTGTGCCCAGTTATGTCTGTCTGAAGGATTAATAAATTAGCACACTCACTCATACACTATAGTTTACGGTAACTCTCTGACTTGGCCTGTGCTTTGTGTGTGTGCATGTATGTGTCTCTGTCTGTTTATGTGTATGTGTGTCCCTACCTGTGTGTGTGTCCCTGTCCATGTGTCTGCGTCCGTGTGTGTGTATATATTTTTTATTTTTTATTTAACCTTCATTTTGACAGGGAAGACATATTGAGACCTATGTCTCTTTTCCAAATGCGCCCTTTATAATACAATATAAAATAGACATTAAACACAAAATAGATATATATATATATATACTGCACAAAAATACAAATGCAACTATTTCAAAGATTTTAGTGAGCTACAGTTCATATAAGGAAATCAGTCAATTGAAATAAATTCATGAAGTCCTAATCTATGGATTTCACATGACTGGGAATACAAATATGTATCTGTTGGTCACAGATACCTTAAAAGAAAAAGGTAGGGGTGTGGATCAGATAACTAGTCAGTATCTGGTGTGATCCCCATTTGCCTCATGCAGCGTGACACATCTCCTTCAGAGTTGATCGGGCTGTTGATCGTGTCCTGTGGAATGTTGTCCCACTGCTGGATATTGGCAGGAAGCCGGGAACTGCAACACACTGTCATACACGTCGATCCAGAGCATTCCAAACATGCTCAATGGGTGACATGTCTGGTTAGTATGCAGGCCATGGACAGATCCTTGCGGCATGGGGCCTGCATTATCATGCTGAAACATGAGGTGATGGCAGCGGATGAATGGCACGACAATGGGCCTCAGGATCTCATCACGTTATCTCTGTGCATTCAAATTGCCATCGATAAAATGCAATTGTGTTCGCTCTCTGTAGCTTATGCCTGCCCATACCACAACCCCACCGCCACCATGGGGTACTCTGTTCACAATGTTGACATCAGCAAACCACTCGCCCACACGACACCATACACGTGGTCTGTGGTTGTGAGACCGGTTGGACGTACTGCCAAATTCTCTAAAACGATGTTGGAGGCTGCTTTTGGTAGAGATTTTAACATTCAATTCTCTGGCAACAGCTCTGGTGGATATTCCTGCAGTCAGCATGCCAATAGCACGCTCCCTCGAAACTTGAGACATCTGTGGCATTGTGTTGTGTGACAAAATTGCAAATTTTATTGTCCCCAGAACAAGGTGCATGTCAGTAGTTCCGATGTGGATGTGGTGGAGGAGTCAGGCGCAGGACACAGAGGATACGTCCAAAAGACTTTAATAGTCCAAAGAGCAACAAACAAAACACGACCTCGAAAACAGACGGAGGCGAGGCAATTTCGCAAACACGCGTAAACAATAATCCCAAACATAGACAGAGTGCAGACATGCAGCTCTGCACGACAGGCAGAAAATAACAACACACAATCAGACTAATGCAAAACAAGGAACTTATAAGACAAGTAATCAACACACAAATGGACACAGGTGTAAAAGACAGACAAAAGCAATCACACTACGAAACATAGAGCGGTGGCAGCTAGTACTCCGGGGACGGCGAACGCCGAAGCCTGCCCGAACCAGGAGGAGGAGCAGTCTCGGCAGAATCCGTGACAGTACCCCCCCCCTTGACGCGCGGCTCCAGCCGTGCGCCGACCCCGGCCTCGGGGACGGCCAGGAGGACGCGGACCCGGGCGTGTGGGATGCCCACGGTGGAACTCAGTCAGGAGGGATGGATCGAGGATGTCCCTCCTGGGCACCCAGCACCGTTCCTCCGGACCGTACCCCTCCCACTCCACGAGATACTGGAGACCACTCATCCGGCGCCTCGAGTCCAAGATGGTCCGGACCCTGTACGCCGGGGCCCCCTCGATGTCCAAAGGGGGCGGAGGGGTCTCTCCTATCTCATCTTCTTGGAGTGGGCCAGCTACCACCGGCCTGAGAAGAGACACATGGAACGAGGGGTTAATATTTTTGTACTCTATAGGCAGTTGTAACCTGTAACACACCTCGTTCAATCTTCTCAGGACTTTGAAGGGCCCCACAAACCGCCGACCCAGCTTCCGGCAGGGCAGGCGGAGGGACAGGTTTCGAGTCGAGAGCCAGACTCGATCTCCCGGTGCGTACACCGGTCCCTCACTGCGGTGGCGATCGGCGCTCGCCTTTTGTTGACGGATGGCACGCTGCAGATGGACATGGGCAGCGTCCCACGTCTCCTCCGAGCGCCGAATCCACTCGTCCACCGCAGGGGCCTCGATCTGGCTCTCGTGCCATGGTGCCAGGACCGGTTGATAACCTAAAACACACTGGAAAGGTGTTAAATTGGTGGAGGAGTGGCGGAGAGAGTTCTGGGCCATCTCTGCCCAGGGGATGAACCTAGACCACTCCTCCGGCCGGTCCCGGCAATAGGACCTCAAAAACCTACCCACATCCTGGTTGACACGTTCCACCTGCCCATTGCTCTCTGGGTGGTACCCCGAGGTAAGGCTTACCGAGACCCCCAATCGTTCCATGAACGCCCCCCAAACTCTGGAGGTGAACTGGGGACCTCGGTCAGACACAATATCCTCGGGGACCCCATAGTGCCGGAACACAAGGGTAAATAGGGCCTCAGCGGTTTGTAGGGCAGTAGGGAGACCAGGCATTGGAAGGAGACGACAGGCCTTGGAAAACCGATCCACAACGACCAAAATGGTGGTATTCCCCTGGGAGGGGGGTAGGTCGGTTACAAAATCCACCGATAGGTGGGACCATGGTCGTTGTGGAACGGGCAGGGGATGTAACTTACCCCTGGGCAAATGTCTAGGCGCCTTACACTGGGCACACACCGAGCAGGAGGAGACATAAACCCTCACATCCTTAGCTAACGTTGGCCACCAGTATTTCATGCTAAGACAGTGCACGGTCCGGCCAATACCTGGATGTCCAGAGGAGGGTGATGTATGAGCCCAATAAATAAGACGATCACGAACCTCGAGCGGAAGTTGCCGGATCATGGTGTCTTGGTAGCTGATCCGGTCTTCCAGGGATTCGGGTGCCGCCGCTGTTCCTGCTGACTCCATAGTTTAGGGTGTGTTGTTCTGTCAGTAGTTCCGATGTGGATGTGGTGGAGGAGTCAGGCGCAGGACACAGAGGATACGTCCAAAATACTTTTATAGTCCAAAGAGCAACAAACAAAACACGACCTCGAAAACAGACGGAGGCGAGGCAATTTCGCAAACACGCGTAAACAATAATCCCAAACATAGACAGAGTGCAGACACGCAGCTCTGCACGACAGGCAGAAAATAACAACACACAATCAGACTAATGCAAAACAAGGAACTTATAAGACAAGTAATCAACACACAAATGGACACAGGTGTTAAAAGACAGCTTCTTGATTTGCCACACCTGTCAGGTGGAGGGATTATCTTGGGAAAGGAGAAATGCTCACTAACAGGGATGTAACAAATTTGTAAGCACAATTTGAGATAAATATGCTTTTTGTGTGTATGGACAATTTCAGTTCCGTTAATATTTTTGTTCAGTGTATATACACACACATTAGAATTATTAGGTTCTGAACAAAGAGTCAAACTCACGGACGACTAGTAAAGCTCAAGCCAAGTTTATTCACCCAATGGGTCAAACAGCTACAAAGACATGTTTCCACCAGCACAGGTATTTATACTCTCCTATTAGGCGGAGTCTCCTCCTTGCACATCTAGACAGCACATCTGTTGCTAGGCAGGAACTTAAGTGATGTGTGTAATAAAACTGTTCCTTCTCACTTCATCTGACCTGACCTGACCTCAGGCCACATTCCACACTCCTCCCCTATCCAACCTTATCAGTGACCGCAACCAAGTGATTGCCTTTTTCCTCACTCAGTAACTTCAATACCCCTAGTTCTTATCCACACTCCATTGACCCCACCATATACACTACCAGTCAAAAGTTTGGACACACCTACTCATTCAAGGGTTTTTCATAATTTTGACAATTTTTTACATTGTAGAATAATAGTGAAGACATCAAAACTATGAAGTAACACTAATGGAATCATGTAGTAACCCAAAAAGTGTTTAAAAAATCAAAATATATTTTATATTTGAGATTCTTCAAATAGCCACCATTTGCCTTGATGACAACTTTGCACACTCTTGGCATTCTCTCAACCAGCTTCATGAGGTAGTCATCTGGAATGCATTTCAATTAACAGGTGTGCCTTCTTAAAAGTTAATTTATTTCCTTCTTAATGCGTTTGAGCCAATCAGCTGTGTTGTGACAAGGTAGGGGGGGTATACAAAAGATAGCCCTATTTGGTAGAAGACCAAGTCCATATTATGGCAAGAACAGCTCAAATAAGCAAAGAGAAACAACAGTCCATCATTACTTTAAGACATGAAGGACAGTCAATACGGAACATTTCAAGAACTTTGAACGTTTCTTAAAGTGCATTCGCAAAAACCATCAAGCGCTATGATGAAACTGGCTCTCATGAGGACCGCCACAGGTATGGAAGACCCAGAGTTACCTCTGCTGCAGAGGATAAGTTCATTAGAGTTACCATCCTCAGAAATTGCAGCCCAAATAAATGCTTCACAGAGTTTAAGTCACAGACACATCTCAACATCAACTGTTCAGAGGGGACTGTGTGAATCAGACCTTCATGGTCAAATTAAGTAATGAATTATACTGTATCATCTAGAAAGCCATATGTATTGATGCACTTTAACTTTAGGATTAACATTAGGAACCATGATGGGGACATTAGGATTCTGATGACATGGCAAAACAAAACCCCTACTATCAATGTACCCATCATGGTTAGCCCAAGCTACCATCTAGTGGGTTCTCTGATAACCTTGCTCTCGGAGGACACTAAAAGATAAGGTTTCCTGGGAGCAAACCCTCCCTAGACTCAATTAATTCTTACAAATATTCAATTCGTTTCAGAAACCACCTGCAGGACGAGCAGTGCACCCTCCCCTCACTTTGTGCTCTCAAATGTAATCTGTTTTGAGGGATTTTTGCCCACTCCTCCTTATAGAACTCAGCCAATTGAGTGAGTTTTGAGGAGTGTCTGGCATGAACTGCCCGCTTCAGGTCCTGCCACAGCATCTCGATTGGATTTAGGTCAGGACTTTGACTTGACCAATCCAAAACACAAATCTTCTTTCTCCTGAGCCATTCTTTGGTAGATTTGCTTGAATGCTTTCGGTCGTTGTCTTGTTGGAAGACCCATTTTCGGCCCAGCTTTAGCTCCTTGACTGATGGCCTGACGTTCTGTTCAAGAATCTCCTAATATACCTCAGAATTCATGGTTCCCTTAATGATGTGGAGTCATCCAGGTCCAGAGGAGGAAAAGCAGCCCCAGATCTTGACATTCCCACCACCATACTTGACTGTTGGGATGAGGTTATTTTGGTGGTAGGCAGTGTTGGGTTTTCACCAAACATAGCGGTGTTGATTGTGACCAAAAATGTCAATTTTGGACTCATCAGTCCAGAGAATGGACTTCCAGAAACCTTCAGGTTTGTCCAGGTGGTCTCTGGCAAAGTTAAGATGGGCAGTTTGGTTCTTTTCTGACAGCAGAAGCTTCTTCCTACCAACCCTCCCATGAATGGCATTTCGATTAGGTGTTCTATTATTGAAGCATGCACAGTTACCTGAGATGCAGCAAGGGAGGTCTGCAAATCTCTAGATGTTATGTTTGGGTTGGCTTTTACCTGATTTATTATTGTTCTTGTGGCTCTTGGGGATATTTTGGAAGTGAGCGTCCACTTCTAGGCCGAGTTGCTGTCATGTTAAACGCTCTCCATTTGTAAATTATTTGTCTCACAGTGGACTGATGGAGCTCAAATCTTTTTTAGATGATTTTATAGCCTTTCCCAGACTGATGTGCTCTCACTTCCCTCGTCCTGATGTCCTCTGAGATATCCTTTCCTCTCTGCATGGTGTGCTTTGCATTCACCTGGATGGGTAACACCAAACTGACCAGGTTTCATATCTCTATTTATCAGAGTCCCACACAAACTTTTTCCTAACAATCTCTCCTTTGATTGGTTCATTTGGTAGCTAATTATTTACCCACCTGATTCTACTTACCTACTTGATTTAACCAATGCAACTTCGGGTTCACTTATTTTTGCACCTGCACTAATTCCTTTTTCATTTAGTTTTTCTACTACACGCATGATTTCCTCTACACCAACATATGGTATTGGTAAATATAAACCTGTTATGTCAGATCAAAAAGACTGATTAAATGAAGATTTCATGCTAAAAACGGAAAAACCTGTAATTGCACAAGGGGTTCACGTACTTTCAAGCAGCACTGTATGTAACTCATGCCTGTCAAAGTGGATGGCCCTCAATATCTGGGGAATAATCAGATTTTCCCAAGCAAACAAATCTCTCACCTGAGCTGCCACCACCATTCTATACGGTCCATTCTCCGACCAGTGCATCAGCAGCATGAGAGGAGTTTGGGCATGATCTCTCTCCATGCTCACTTCACTTGGATGGTCTCAGGACTTATGCTGCACTCAACCTCAAAAACAAAACAACAACAGCAATACACTTCTTCATATTATACTTAAATCTCACGCAATGTCTCTAGGCTTTCTAGTGAGGGTGATCAGGCAACTGTCATTCAACACCATCAAGTATTTTCTTTCCCTTTTCTTTCCCTGTACTTCAGACTACTTATTCTAAAAAACATTTCAAACATTTCCATAATTCTGCGTACCCGGTTTACATTGGGTTTTTCAGTACCTTTCTTATCAGGAGAATTAACATGGGTGCAACCAACATTCGGACAATAGATACTTCAGAAAATGTCATTTATTTAAGGTGCATCCTTTCCAACACGTTAAGAACCTACTAAAACTAAATTAAAAGACCCCACACTTTTAAATCAGACACGTTATTAACACCACTAACAAATATTCATAACTGGTGGGATGTGTGTGGGTGTGCTGGTGTTTGGGGTAAAACGTAGGGCACAAACAAACAAATAGCCAGGCCTTACTTATTTGGTAGCTCCCTTTACGGCTGGATCCAGGTACCTTTATACAGTTGAAGTCGGAAGTTTACATACACTTAGGTTGGAGTCATTAAAACTAGTTTTTCAACCACTCCACAAATTTCTTGTTAACAAACTATAGTTTAGGCAAGTCGGTTAGGACATCTACTTTGTGCATGACACAAGTAATTTGTCCAACAATTGTTTACAGACAGATTATTTCACTTATAATTCACTGTATCACAATTCCAGTGGGTCAGAAGTTTACATACACTAAATTGACTGTGCCTTTAAACAGCTTGGAAAATTCCAGAAAATGATGTCATGCTTTAGAAGCTTCTGATAGGCTAATTGACATAATTTGAGTCAATTGGAGGTGTACCTGTGGATGTATTTCAAGGCCTACCTTCAAACTCAGTGCCTCTTTGCTTGATATCATGGGAAAATCAAAAGAAATCAGCCAAGACCTCAGAAAAAATTTGTAGACCTCCACAAGTCTGGTTCATCCTTGGGAGCAATTTCCAAACGCCTGAAGGTACCACGTTCATCTGTACAAACAATATTACGCAAGTATAAACAGCATGGGACCACGCAGCCGTCATACCGCTCAAGAAGGAGACGCGTTCTGTCTTCTAGAGATGAACGTACTTTGGTGCGAAAAGTGCAAATCAATCCCAAAGTGCAAATCAATCCCAGAACAACAGCAAAGGACCTTGTGAAGATGCTGGAGGAAACCGGTACAAAAGTATCTATATCCACAGTAAAAACGAGCCACAATAAGGATTTGCCACGAGTGGAATTGTGGTTCGCCTTCAAAATAAAAGTCCCCCGTTGAACGTGAATCAAACGTATACAAATAGTGCAATCATGCCATATTTGGACTAGATGATGCTAAACAAGGTCGGAATGTTATATAACTTCAACAAAATCCAATAATTATATATTTAAAAAATCAGTTGAAATTGCACCGTCGCTGTATTAAACTTTAAAATTGTATTGGAGGCATACTTATATGCACTGTACAGCCTAACCTATGGATGCTTCACCCATGAAATGGGGTATCAGCCTACTCAGTGACACTCACAGGACACAACTGTGTAGAGTTTACACAAATATTAATGGCTTATTGCAGGACTTTGACTGTGGGAAATCACATTTCCAGTCACTCTATTGTGTGTATTAGACGTTCATATTGCACTGTATTAGCATCTAAAATATTAGCGTCTTAGGTATAGGCCACCTAATTGGTTAAAACAAATATGCCAACAAACAAAACAATACTGAATCAGCTGTTGGATACAAATAGGCTTTGGGTAATGTGATTAGATCATCCACAAGACTCAACCTATATAGTCACCCCCCACTTCACTTTCCCTGTTCCCTGTTCAGGTGTCTGTTCTCACATAATATGATGATCAAAGCACTTTACTTTCAATGGGACCTAATCACTTATCCAATACTCCTATCCTGACTTGACTGTATCCTAAAGGCAAAGGCAGCTCTATGAAAGTGTTCTGCTTTAAACTGAATATAGTAGTTCAGCGTTTAAAGTGCCCTGAATGAATGGTGGCTGTAGTGCCAATTGTATTAGCCCTGTAAATCCTGCCTTTTGTTCTGTAGTTGTTTATGACTTGGCCTGGCTTGCCAGGAAAAAAGATTAAACATCTGGCGTGTACTACAGTCAAAGGTATTGGGACAGTGACACAATTTTGGTTGTTTTGGCTCTGTACTCAGCACTGGATTTGAAATGATACAGCTTTAATTTGAGGGTATTTTCATCCATATCGGGTGAACCGTTTAGAAATTACAGCTCTTGTTGTACAAAGTCCCCCCATTTTAGGGACCAAAAGTATTGGGACAGATTCACTTGTGTGTATTGAGGTGGTCAGAAGTTAGGTATTTGGTCCCATATTCCTAGCACGCAATGTAGAGTCACAAGCTTAATGTGGTCATTGCGTGCTGGGAATATGGGATCAGGTGCTGAGCTTTTGACTACTTTAGTACACATAAGTGAATTTGTCTGCACTTTAACCTCATAGTCATTGTGTCATTTCGGGTCCAGAGTGCTGGAGTACAGAGCCAAAACAACCACTGTCACTGTCCCAATACTTTTGGAGCTCACTGTATATATAGGCTAATAGTATATTTAAGCAATAAGGCACGAGGGGGTGTGGCTAAGGGCTGTTCTTATTGACGATGCAGCGCGGAGTGCCTGGATACAGCCCTTAGCCGTGGTATATTGGCCATAAATCATAAACCCCCGAGGTGCCTTATAGCAATTATAGACTGCTTACCAACATAATTAGAGCAGTAAAAAGGTAAAGATTTTGTCATACCTGTCAGCCAATCAGCATTCAGGGCTCGAACCACGCAGTTTATAATATACTGTATAGGCCTAGTTTTAGTAGTAGCAGCATATATAATTGTATGTAGCCTATTTATTCCAGAGGCGTAAAGGTGGCTCAACGTACACAATAGGCCTAGGCTTACATACTGTAGTTTGCCCATTTTAAATGGGAAGAAATGCCATCCATGCCAAGTGGGAGAAGGCAGTTTAAAAGGTTATTTTATAGCCTAGACCTCACTTTGAGGTCCAAGCAGCACTACCGGCTGTCTTCAAGGACTTGCTTATCATAAAAGTAACATCACTCTACCAGCTTAGGCACCATACTCTTCTGGCAAGCGTCACCGATGTTAGATTTGGCCTTTTTCCCTTGACTACCATCTGACACCCAGTTCTGGAACAGTCTGGCGCATGATGACAGTTCCTTTAGATGTTTAGACATGTACACAGCGGATATATTGCTCAATAATACCTTCTAAAGGAATTTCTCAGCGACTTCCTGCATTGAGTCATTAGTAGGCTATTCATTGTACCTGTAGACCTATTGCTATGGGTACACTACCTTGATAGTGCATCTAGGGCCTAGGCCTAGGATGTGGTGAATCCAAAAAACAGCCAGAATGCACTAGAATTGCCCTGGTGTAGCCTGAAGTAGCCATTTAGGGACTCTGGCTGTGTTTTTGTCTTGGTTGTGTCATGCTTTGTATTTATGTCATATTGTCATATCATTCTGTTGTCTCCTGACCTTGATGTTTTTGGGGTAGGGGTCAGGCCATGTGAAAAGGGGACGGTTTATGCTGAATTGTTTAGACTAGAGTTACCATGAATGCATTTGTGGAACATAACAACAAACCATAATGTAAACAATATTTTATTTTTTAGACAGCCTCATAATAGCAACAGGTTTTTGAGTTCTCCCTCTTACAGGCCTCTAGCTGCCATTAATTAGTCCTATAGTAGGCTACCCAAGAAAGAGTACAAAATCACCCAAAAGCAAACAACCATGACAGGATTTTTAAGGAGGTAGACTAACCAACCACTCAGAAGTCATCACAGTGCATAGAAAGCAAGCAAAGCTTCAGTTGTCAATTTTTTTGTTGTAGCTCTGTCTGACAGTTTCTTCAGTAGCACGATTCTCATTCAGCATTGCTATTCTAGAAAAGCCATATGAGTGTGTGCTCAGCAATAACTAGCTGGTAAAGGAGTCTTTATTAAGACATATCTTAGGCCTCCTGTAGCTCAGTTGGTAGAGCATGGTGCTTGCAACATCAGGATTGTGGATTCGATTCCCATGGGGGGCCAATATGAAAAATGTATGCACTCACTAATTGTAAGTCGCTCTGGATAAGAGCGTCTGCTAAATGACTAAAATGTTAAATATTGACATAACCTGAAAGGCTGTTCTGCAAGGAAGAAGCCACTGCTCCAATGCTGCCATTAAAAAAGCCAGACTATGGTTTGCAAATGCACATGGGGACAAAGATCGTACTTTTTGGAGAAATGTCCTCTGGTCTGATGAAACAAAAATAGAACTGTTTGGCCATAATGACCATTGTTATGTTTGGAGGATAAAGGGGGGTGCTTGCAAGCCGAAGAACCCCATCCCAACCGTGAAGCACGGGGGTGGCAGCATCATGCTGTGGGGGTGCTTTGCTGCAGTAGGGACTGGTGCACTTCACAAAATAGATGGCATCATGAGGAAGGAAAATTATATGGATATATTGAAGCAACATCTCAAGACATCCGTCAGGAAGTTAAAGCTAGGTCGCTAAATGACCCCAAGCATACTTCTAAAGTTGTGGCAAAATGGCTTAAGCATGACAATTTAGCATGACAATTTATCCATACACACACACACCAAGGCCTCACGGTCACTGCAGCTGGGTTTTCACCCCCCCTTTTTTGGTCTAGTAGGGAACCAACACCACTCGGGATTGACCCCCTGGGACTTACCCTCTGCAGGGACTACCCTATGCTTATATGAAGCTAGTAGAAACCAACTCACTCTGGATTTACCCCCTCGGACTTACCCTCTGCAGGAACTACCCTGCTCGGGTTTGCCTTCCAGGACTTACCCTATACTTTATGGTACTCACAGGAACCAACCCACTCGGGATTTACCCCCTAGGACTTACCTTTTGCAGGTACTACCCTGTTTGGGCTTACTAGGTCTGTATCCTATAATTGGTTCAGCCTATGATTCTCATCTCCCCAAGATGTCGGAATGTGTGATAACAGGTATAGGAACTGTGCCTACCTTGTTTTTGAATGTAAATCGTGGCGAATCCTGCCGACAACGCCAACTGTTAGGTAAAATTCACGGATGACTAGTAAAGCTCAAACCAAGTTTATTCACCCAATGGGTCAAACAGCTGAAAAGTCAAAGAAATGTTTCCACCAGCACAGGTATTTATACTCTCCTATTAGGCGGCGTCTCCTCCTTGCACATCTAGACATCTCTGTTGCTAGGCAGGAACTTAAGTGATGTGTGTAATAAAACTTTTCCTTCTCACTTGATCTGACCTGACCTGACCTCAGGCCACATTCCACACTCCTCCCCTATCCAACCTTATCAGTGACCTCAACCAAGTGATTGCCTTTTTCCTCACTCAGTAACTTCAATACCCCTAGTTCTTATCCACACTCCATTGACCCCACCATATACAGTGGGGAGAACAAGTATTTGATACACTGCCGATTTTGCAGGTTTTCCTACTTACAAAGCATGTAGAGGTCTGTAATTTTTATCATAGGTACACTTCAACTGTGAGAGACGGAATCAAAAATTGTTTTTCCAGAAAATCACATTGTATGATTTTAAAGTAATTAATTTGCATTTTATTGCATGACATAAGTATTTGATCACCTACCAACCAGTAAGAATTCCGGCTCTCACAGACCTGTTAGTTTTTCTTTAACAAGCCCTCCTGTTCTCCACTCATTACCTGTATTAACTGCACCTGTTTGAACTCGTTACCTGTATAAAAGACACCTGTCCACTCACTCAATCAAACAGACTCCAACCTCTCCACAATGGCCAAGACCAGAGAGATGTGTAAGGACATCAGGGATAAAATTGTAGACTTGCACAAGGCTGGGATGGGCTACAGGACAATAGTCAAGCAGTTTGGTGAGAAGGCAACAACTGTTGGCGCAATTATTAGAAAATGGAAGAAGTTCAAGATGACGGTCAATCACCCTCGGTCTTGGGCTCCATGCAAGATCTCACCTCGTAGGGCATCAATGATCATGAGGAAGGTGAGGGATCAGCCCAGAACTACACGGCAGGACCTGGTCAATGACCTGAAGAGAGCTAGGACCACAGTCTCAAAGAAAACCATTAGTAACACACTACGCCGTCATGGATTAAAATCCTGCAGCGCACGCAATGTTCCCCTGCTCAAGCCAGCGCATGTCCAGGCCCGTCTGAAGTTTGCCAATGACCATCTGGATGATCCAGAGGAGGAATGGGAGAAGGTAATGTGGTTTGATGAGACAAAAATAGAGCTTTTTGGTCTAAACTCCACTCGCCGTGTTTGGAGGAAGAAGAAGGATGAGTACAACCCCAAGAACACCATCCCAACCGTGAAGCATGGAGGTGGAAACATCATTCTTTGCGGATGCTTTTCTGCAAAGGGGACAGGACGACTGCACCATATTGAGGGGAGGATGGATGGGGCATGTATCGCGAGATCTTGGCCAACAACCTCCTTTCCTCAGTAAGAGCATTGAAGATGGGTCGTGGCTGGGTCTTCCAGCATGACAACGACCCGAAACACACAGGCAGGGCAACTAAGGAGTGGCTCCGTAAGAAGCATCTCAAGGTCCTGGAGTGGCCTAGCCAGTCTCCAGACCTGAACCCAATAGAACATCTTTGGAGGGAGCCGAAAGTCCGTATTGCCCAGCGACAGCCCCGAAATCTGAAGGATCTGGAGAAGGTCTGTATGGAGGAGTGGGCCAAAATCCCTGCTGCAGTGTGTGCAAACCTGGTCAAGACCTACAGGAAACGTATGATCTCTGTAATTGCAAACAAAGGTTTCTGTACCAAATATTAAGTTCTGCTTTTCTGATGTATCAAATACTTATGTCATGCAATAAAATGCAAATTAATTACTTAAAAATCATACAATGTGATTTTCTGGATTATTGTTTTAGATTCCGTCTCTCACAGTTGAAGTGTACCTATGATAAAACATTACAGACCTCTACATGCTTTGTAAGTAGGAAAACCTGCAAAATCGGCAGTGTATCAAATACTTGTTCTCCCCACTGTACATTCCTTATACATGTAATCATTAACTTCTAGTATAGCAAGTATTTCAACTTAGAATACCAAAGAATACAAAAACACAGTATTGGTAAGCACAAATAAAACATCACAAATCACCCAGGAAAACAGTTACATTTATCCACAAATAAATCCCCAATCAATACTTAAATTGCCCAAACGGCACCAGAACATCAAGATGAAATGTATTTTGAATTTTGTTCCAGCAATACAGTGCATTAAAACTAAAAGCAGATTTACCTAGCTCAGTGGAGACCCTAGGAACCTCAAGAGTTAACCAATCCTGTGAACGGTTTAGGCAACTCAAGTGTCTATACTTCAACAGCAAAGATAAATAATACGGAAGTTTATGAAGTAGGGCATTGTAAACAAAAAGGGAGTAATGTAGTGATCTACGGGTCTTTAGCGAAGTCTAGCCAACCTTTTGATACAGGATGCAGTGATGAGTATCAAAACTGTCGCCAGTAACAAAACAAAGGGCACTATGGTAGATGGCATCCAAAGGTTTAAGAGTAGTAGCAGCTGCACTTTGATACATAATATCACCATAAACAAGAACAGATAAAAAGGTTGCTTCCTACTGCTTAGAGAAAGGCACGATCTGTTCCTGTAAAAAAAAAAGCCAACTTTAAATCTTAGCTTCTTAACCAGCTCATCTATATGTTTTTAAATGTAAAATCCATATAAATCCAAATGCATAAGTATTTATATGCAGGAACACATTCGATTGGAGAACCATCTAATGAGTGAACTTGTAGTTCATCTGAAACATTCTTACGAGAGTTTAAAAACAACATGTATTTCGTTTTGCCCATATTAAGCGCAAGTTTTAAATCAGCAAGGGATTCCTACATACCTATAAAATCTGACTATAGTTTTGACACAGCCAGATCAACAGTTGGGGCAATAGCATACATATTCCTGCAACGTATATTCCTGCAACTACCTCCCACTAACAAGCAACGTTTGAAATATGTTCTACCCTCTTGTGGCTTTGAGTTAGTGACTCTTATCACGGAGTGACATTTTTAAATTCCACTTACCTGTGTGTGTGTGTGTCCAGTCGACAGCGTTCCCTGGGGAGGTGAAGGGACTGACCAAGCGTATCCGGACGGTGCTGATGGCCACGGCCCAGATGAGGGAACATGAGAAGGACCCGGAGATGCTGCTGGACCTGCAGTACAGCCTGGCCCGCTCCTACGCCTCCACCCCCGAGCTACGACGCACCTGGCTGGACAGCATGGCCCGGGCACACGTCAAGAATGGAGATCTCTCAGAGGTACAGTCAGTGATGTATAGAAACATGTATATGTATGACTATCTGTATGTGAATATGTATGTACAGTACCAGTCAAAAGTTTGGACACACCTACTCATTCCAGGGTTTTTCTTTATTTTTACTACATATATTTTCTACATTGAGAATAGTAGTGAAGACATCAAAACTATGAAATAACACATATGTAATCATGTAGTAACCAAAAAAGTGTTAAACAAATCAAAATATATTTATATTTGAGATTCTTCAAATAGCTACCCTTTGCCTTGATGACAGCTTTGCAAACTCTTGGCATTCTCTCAACCAGCTTCACCTGGAATGCTTTTCCAACAGTCTTGAAGGAGTTCCCACATATGCTGAGCACTTGTTGTCTGCTTTTCCTTCACTCTGCAGTCCAACTCATCTCAAACTATCTCAATTTGGTTGAGGTCGGGGGATTGTGGAGGCCTGGTAATCTGATGCAGCACTCCATCACTCTCCTTCTTGGTAAAATACACAGCCTGAAGGTGTGTTGGTTAATTGTCCTTTTGAAAAACAAATGATAGTTCCACTAAGCCCAAACCAGATGGGATGGCGTATCGCTGCAGAATGCTGGGGTAGCCATGCTGGTTAAGTGTGCCTTGAATTCTAAATAAATCACAGACAGTGTCACCACCAAAGCACCCCCACACCATAACACCTCCTCCTCCATGCTATACAGTGGGAAATACACAGACGGAGATCATCCGTTCTCCTACATCGCGTCGGTTGGAACAAAAAATCTCAAATTTGGACTCCAGACCAAAGGACAGATTTCCACCGGTCTAATGTCAATTGCTCGTGTTTCTTGGCCCAAGCAAGTATCTTCTTCTTATTGGTGTCCTTTAGAAGTGGTTTCTTTGCAGCAATTCAACCATGAAGGCCTGATTCAAACAGTCTCCTCTGAACAGTTGATGTTGAGATGTGTCTGTTACTTGAACTCTGTGATGCATTTATTTGGGCTGCAATTTCTGAGGCTGGTAACTCTAATGAACGTATCCTCTGCAGTAGAGGTAACTCTGGGTCTTCCATTCCTGTGGCGGTCCTCATGAGAGCAAGTTTCATCATAGCGCTTGATGGTTTTTGCGAATGCACTTGAAGAAACTTTCAAAGTTAATGAAATTTTCCGTATTGACTGACCTTCATGTCTTAAAGTAATGATGGACTGTCGTTTCTCTTTGCTTATTTGAGCTGTTCTTGCTATAAAATGGACTTGGTCTTTTACCAAATAGGGCTATCTTCTGTATACCCCCCCCTACCTTGTCACAACACAACTGATTGGCTCAAACGGATTAAGAAGGAAAGAAATTCCACAAATTAACTCCAGGTCATTCCAGGTGACTACCTCATGAAGCTGTTTGAGAGTATGCCAAGAGTGTGAAAAGCTGTCATCAAGGCAAAGGGTGGCTATTTGAAGAATCTCAAATAACACTTTTTTGGTTACTACATGATTCCATATGTGTTATTTCATAGTTTTGATGTCTTCACTACTATTCTACAATGTGAAAACAGTCAAAATAAAGAAAAGCCCTTGAATGAGTAGGTGTGTCCAAACTTTTGACTGATACTGTATGTCTATGGGTGCTGTACTATAGGCTCTCAAACAACAGTTCACCTTTGACCTTTTACCCAAATACTGTTGTACAATATATAAACATGTATGTATGTACACTGAGTCTACAAAACATTAACAACACCTGCTCTTTCCATGACATAGACTGACCAGGTGTATCCAGGTGAAAGCTATGATCCCTTGTTGATGTCACCTGTTAAATCCACTTCAATCAGTGTAGATGAAGGGGAGGAGACAAGTTAATGATTTTTAAACCTTGAGACAATTGAGACATGGATTGTGTATGTGTGCCATTCAGACGGTGAATGGGCAAGACAAAATATTTAAGTGCCTTTGAACGGGGTATGGTAGTAGGTGCCAGGGGCACCTGTTTGTGTCAAGAACTGCAACGCTGCTGGGTTTTTCACGCTTAACAGTTTCCCGTGTGTATCAAGAATGGTCCACCACCCAAAGGACATCCAGCCAACTTGACAGAACTGCTGGAAGCATTGGAGTCAACATGGGCCAGCATCCATGCAGAACGCTTTTTGTAGAATCCATGCCCCAACGAATTGAGCCTGTACTGAGGGCAAAGGGGGGGGCAACTCAATATTCTCAATGTTTTGTACACTCAGTGTATGTATGTATGTATGTGTATGGGTGTTTGGTGTGTGTGCGTGTGTGTTAGTGTTAGTGTATGGGTACAGTGCTAAAGTTTCTAATAGTCCTCACCTTTGACCTTTCAGCCATGACTGTAATACTGTAATATGATAATAGCAATAGGCCTACTGTATATGCCATTTAGCAGACGCTTTTATCAAAAGTGACATACAGTACAGCGAGTGCATGCATTTTTTGTGTACATGACCCCAGCGGGAATCAAACCCCAAACCTTAGTGTCTTACCAACTGAGCCACCCAGGACCTGTACAAGATACTGTAGCCCTTTGGAATAGGTAGCATAACCAAACCAACCACTGGTAAAAGGTCAGCTATTTTCACTTCCCTCTAATTTTACATTTACATTTTCGTCATTTAGCAGACGCTCTTATCCAGAGCGACTTACAAATTGGTGCATTCACCTTATGATAGCCAGTGGGACAACTACTTTACAAATATTTTTATTTTATTTGTATTATTTATTTATTTTCTCTTTGGGGTTGGGTAAGGGGGGTTAGAAGGATTACTTTATCCTATCCCAGGTATTCCTTAAAGAGGTGGGGTTTCAAGTGTCTCCGGAAGGTGGTGAGTGACTCCGCTGTCCTGGCGTCGTGAGGGAGCTTGTTCCACCATTGGGGTGCCAGAGCAGCTTTGACTGGGCTGAGCGGGAACTGTGCTTCCGCAGAGGTAGGGGGGCCAGCAGGCCAGAGGTGGATGAACGCAATGCCCTCGTTTGGGTGTAGGGACTGTTCAGAGCCTGAAGGTACGAAGGTGCCGTTCCCCTCACAGCTCCGTAGGCAAGCACCATGGTCTTGTAGCAGATGCGAGCTTCAACTGGAAGCCAGTGGAGTGTGCGGAGGAGCGGGGTGACGTGAGAGAACTTGGGAAGGTTGAACACTAGACGGGCTGCGGCGTTCTGGATGAGTTGTAGGGGTTTAATGGCACAGGCAGGGAGCCCAGCCAACAGCGAGTTGCAGTAATCCAGACGGGAGATGACATGTGCCTGGATTAGGACCTGTGCCGCTTCCTGTATAAGGCAGGGTCGTACTCTGCGAATGTTGTAGAGCATGAACCTACAGGATCGGGTCACCGCCTTGATGTTAGCGGAGAACGACAGGGTGTTGTCCAGGGTCACGCCAAGGCTCTTTGCACTCTAATGATTACAGTTAGGCTATAGGGTAGGGTAACCTGATCCTAGATCTGTGCTGAAGAGCACAGATCTACTTTTGCATATTTGTGATACTGACTGTTATCAGATCTTCAACCAAAACCTAATATTAGATAAAGGGAACGTAAGTGAACAACTAACACAACAATTACATATTTATTTCATTTATTTCATAAACAAAGTTATGCAACACCCAATCCCCCTGTGTGAAAAGATTATTGCGACCCTACACTCAATAACTGGTTGTGCCACCTTTAGCTGCAATGACTCCAACCAAATGCTTCCTGTAGTTGTTGATCAGTCTCTCACGTCGCTGTGGAGGAATTTTGGCCCACTCTTCCATGCAGAACTGCTTTAACTCAGTGACGTGTGGGTTTTCAAGCATGAACTGCTCGTTTCAAGTCCTGCCACAACATCTCAATTGGGATTAGGTCTGGACTTTGACTAGGCCATTCCAAAACTTCCAATTTGTTGCTTTTTTGCAATTTTCATGTAGACTTGATTGTGTGTTTTGGATCATTGTCTTGCTGCATGACCCAGCTGCGCTTCAGCTTCAGCTCACAGACGGATGGTCTGACATTCTCCTGTAGAATTCTCTGATACAGAGCAGAATTCAGCTGGGATGAAGTGCATGGCGAGGACGGATTTTTGAAGTGTACCTATGATAAAAATTACAGACCTCTACATGCTTTGTAAGTAGGAAAACCTGCAAAATCGGCAGTGTATCAAATACTTGTTCTCCCCACTGTATATATATATGTGTGTATATATATATATATATATATATATTACAATCTAACTACATAACAATATAATGGTAATAATTTGTTTGAATAGTAAATCTCTATTGATAAACTGGGTAAATCATAGCCTAGGCCTATTCACTATACAGGTGAATGCATATTCAATAGGAGTGTGTGCATCCATTGCGTTATAGAAAATATATATATAATAATAATAATGCTGTATAGAATAGAATAAAATAGAATAAAACTTTATTGGACATTTTTATTTGGCATCACCTTCCATTACAAGGATCACATACACATACATTCTCACATCATACACATTTAAACCAGTCAGTCCATCATGTTGCATACACTAGAAACATAGAGGACATTGATACATTCACTCACAACCGACCACTGTCCCATCTGCACTGGATAGATAATTACATATACTGATACAATTTACTTTGCATTTAGTAGTCCAACAGCACAAGAAACGAATGAATGTTTGAACACGTTCTTCTTGGCCGTGGGCATTCTGAAGCGCCTGCCAGAGGGAAGCCTCTCCAATTGAGGGTGTAGAGGGTGGGAGGGGTCGCCAATGACAGCCAGTGCCTTCCTTTTGGTTGCGTTGTGGAACAGACCGCTCATTTACATTTACATTTTACATTTTAGTCATTTAGCAGACGCTCTTATCCAGAGCGACTTACAGTTAGTGAATACGTATATATTTATTTTTATACTGCCCCCCCGTGGGAAACGAACCCACAACCCTGGCGTTGCAAACGCCATGCTCTATCAATTGAGCTACATCCCTGCCGGCCATTCCCTCCCCTACCCTGGACGACACTGGGCCAATTGTGCGCCGCCCATGAGTCTCCCAGTCGCGGCCGGCTGCGACAGAGCCTGGATTCGAACCAGGATCTCTAGTGGCACAGTTAGCACTGCGATGCAGTGCCTTAGACCACTGCTCATGTGCCTGTGGTCGACCAATTACTTTGCTGGCTGTGTTTACTATTCTGCTCAGTTTGCTTTGCTCAGATGACCATACCAGACTGTCATATTGAACGTGTGGATGCTCTCCACAAAGCAGCTATACACCCTCTCCAGAACATCCTGGCTGACCCCAAACCCATTCAATTTACTGATTAAAAACAGGCGTTGGCTTGCTTTAAGAAAAATACAGTATGCATTCTCTGGAAAACTCAGCTTGTTATCAATTTGTGTCCCTAGGTATTTGAAACACTCAACCACCTCCACTGGTTGGTCGTTCAGAGAGAGTGGTTGGGACATTGGCAAATTGTTGCCATTGATGATCAGCTCCTTTGTCTTTTCCACATTGATGTGGAGGGCACTTGAACGGCACCATTCTTGAAGGTTGTTGGTCTGTTTAAAATAGCTGTCCCCATCTGACGTAGCTTCTTTAAAAAATAGTCCCACCAGAGCCATGTCATCTGCGTACTTGAAAAGGCTCACATTGTTTCCTTGGATCTTCATCTCATTAGTGTAGATAGATAACAACAACGGTGAAAGGACACACCCCTGTGTTCAGGGTCAGTTCATCAGAGAAGGCCCCATTCATGAGGACCCTTAGTGGACGGTCAGTTAAAAAGTCCTTGATCCAACCTGCGAGGCCTCCGTTGGCATTCAGGTCCAGTAGTCGTTTCAGCAGTGTGTGTATATGCATTGTATTGAAAGCTGAACTAAAATCAATAAATAAAATGTGTGCATATGATTTTGCATGTTGAAGGTGACTGGCCACCGTGTTCACCAAGGTCAGGGTAGCATCCTCAGTCCCCCTCTGTGCCTTATAGGCAAACTGTAACAGGTCCAGTTGATCTGCTATGGACAGGGTAAGGTGCTTACTAACAACCCTTTCCATGCATTTGGCCAGAAGGGGCGTGAGGGCCACAAGTTGAAAGTCATTTGGTGATTTGGCCCCTGACTTCTAAGGCACCGGTACAATGGTCGACACCTTCCAGGAGTTTGGCACTGTACAGGTGCTCAGCAGATGTTGAAACAATCGTGTGAAGACTCCCTTGAGCTGGTCGGCGCAGACCTTCAGTACTTTGCCCCGTAGTCCGTCTGGGCCCGGTGGTTTGTGTGGCTTAATATGTGACAAGCATGAGGCCATCTCATTCTCTGTTATCTGGACAGGAGAGGATTTGGGGATGCTCTCACATATTTGTTTACATTCGTCTTTAAAATCGACGGTGTCAAATCTTCCATGAAAACAGTTAAGGTCGTTTACAAAGGATGAATAGTCGTCCATTTTATTGTTCTCTCTTTTCCTTTCTCTTCCCATCATTGCATTAAGCCCCTCCCACGCTTGTCTTGGATTGGCTGGACAGAACCTCTGCTCCACTTTATCCTTGAAGTCCTTTTTTAGCTTTCCACATTTTTGACCGTATTAAAATCGTATTAAAATCCCCATGCACAAACACTGGCTGGTCAGTTGATCATGAAAGCGCAGCATTGAAACAGTCTGTAATCCTGTCAGTAGCTTCTTTATTGTTAGGTCCAGGCACATAGACCAGAATAATGGTAATCTGTCCAAACTCACGTGGTAGATAGAATAGCCTGAATGATACAACGAGAATCTCATAGTCTCTGGTGCACACTTGTTCAATCACATGACACTGCATGGCCCAAGTATTATCTACAAGATACATAGCCCCCCCGCCTATTGATTTATGTGATGTGGTTTTGTCTCGATCTGCTCTAATAACAATGTATCCATCAATGTTCACAGCAATATTGTCCTGCTTGAACCACGTTTCTGTAAAGCAGATTCAATTACTAAAGTCCTCTTCAAAGTTTATTTTATAAAAGTGTGTGCTGTCTCTTTAACCAGTAAGGACGTCATACGCGAGGCAAGAGGGGGGCGGCAAGAGGGGGGCGGGCCGGAGTCAGAATGGGGTTTTGGAATAAACGCCGAAAATAAGGTCCTCAGGTGAACACAGGCTTAGGAGATCTTATACGTTTTGTTCTATGAGATAATATCAGTGAGTTAATATGACCTTTATGAATTATGATGCCTTTATGTGCTTTTTATTATTACATACAGTGCCTTCAGTAAGTATGCAGACCCCTTGACTTTTTAAACATTTTGTTACGTTACAGCCTTATTCTGAAATTGAATAAATTGTTGTTTTTTCTCATCAATCTACACACAATACCCCATAATGACAAAGCAAAAACAGTTTTTTAGAAATGTTTGCTAATTTATTAAAAATACAAAACTGAAATATCACATTTACATAAGTATTCAGACCCTTTACTCAGTACTTTGTTGAAGCACCTTTGGCAGCGATTACAGCCTTGAGTCTTCTTGGGTATGACGCTACAAGCTTGGTACATCTGTATTTGGGGAGTTTCTCCCATTCTTCTCTGCAGATCCTGTCAAGCTCTGTCAGGTTGGATGGGGAGCGTTGCTGCACAGTTATTTTCAGGTCTCTCCAGAAATGTTCGATCAGGTTCAATTGTTTTGCGAACAGTAATTAACAGTTTCAACATTTCTACATGCCTTGTCCCATTATTCAAGTGTGTTAACTTTAAGGTGGGATCTAAAATGATGCAGCCCAGTCTCCCAGTACAGGCTAAGTGGAGCAGGCACGGTGATCCGTGAGACACATTTGACAGAAGTACAGAAGTTATACGGTGCAACACTAAACACAATACAGATATCTGACTCTGGGTCAGTACAAAGTCCACACTGTGTCCTGCAGGGCATTGGGGCATGAGCCAACTCTTTTTTTAGCACAGTGCTCAGGGAATGAGGTGGCCGATTGGTTAAGGCGAATCCCATTCTCGTCGCACAACATCTTTCATTGTTGTACTCTTCTGTGTGGCTCAGTTGGTAAGAGCAGCTGTGGGTTCAATTCCCGAGGGGTCACATACTGATAATGTATGCACTTACTGTACTGTATGTCGCTTTGCATAAAAGCATTTGCTAAGCATATATTTGCCAGTTGTAACTGTGCTGTATGCTGAGGTGTTTTGTATAATGGCTTTTTATTTGCAGCCCTGAGGAAGTGTTGACATTAGGTTAATCCATCAGGGAGCCTCTGCTCTCTCTCTCTCTCTCTCTCTCTCTCTCTCTCTCTCTCTCTCTCTCTCTCTCTCTCTCTCTCTCTCTCTCTCTCTCTCTCTCTCTCTCTCTCTCTCTGGCTGTTTCTCTCGCTGCTTGTCTGTAGTGTAAACCAAGACTCGTACTGCTTAGGCTGTGTGCTAGTGCCTGACTGTCAATATTGGTTTAGAATTTGTGAACATATCTAACATGGTGACCTCACATAAACCTCTTGTTTGGCTGTTTTCATCAATGGCTGCATCCCAAATGGCAGACTATTCCCTATATAGTGCACTACTTTTGACCAGGGCCATAGTCAAGTAGTGCACTAGCTACTGTATATAGGGAATATGGTGCCTGTTGAACACAACCGATATGACTAAAGGATTCAACATGCTCAGGAAATAACACTATGTATTGTAACATACACTACCAGTCAAAAGTTTGGACACAACTTCTCTTTTAAGGGTTTTTCTTTATTTTTACTATTTTTTACATTGTAGAATAATCGTGAAGACATCAAAACTATGAAATAACACATATGGAATCATGTAGTAACCAAAACAATTCTTCAAATAGCCACCCTTTGCCTTGATGACAGCTTTGCACACTCTTGGCATTTTCTCAACCAGCTTCATGAGGTAGTCACCTGGAATGCATTTCAATTAACAGGTGTGCCTTGTTACAAGTTCATTTGTGGAATTTCATTCCTTCTTAATGCGTTTGAGCCAATCAGTTGTGTTGTGACAAGGTAGGGGGGTATACAGAAGATAGCCCTATTTGGTAAAAGACCAAGTCCATATTATGGCAAGAACAGCTCAAATAAGCAAAGAGAAACGACAGACCATCATTACTTTAAGAAATGAAGGTCAGTCAATACTTTGAAACTTTGAACGTTTCTTCAAGTGCAGTCACAAAAACCATCAAGCGCTATGATGAAACTGGCTCTCATGAGGACCGCCACAGGAATGGAAGACCCAGAGTTAACTCTGCTGCAGAGGATAAGTTCATTAGAGTTACCAGCCTCAGAAATTGCAGCCCAAATAAATGCTTCATAGAGTTCAAGTCACAGACACATCTCAACATCAACTGTTCAGAGGGGACTTTGTGAATCAGGCCTTCATGGTCGAATTTCTGCATCAGATGACCTGGCCTCCACAATTCCCCGACCTCAAACCAATTTAGATGGTTTGGAATGGGTGGTGTAGCGGATGATGAAGATGGGGTCAGGCGCAGGAGGTGTGTAGTCCCGTGTAGCTCAGTTGGTAGAGCATGGCGCTTGCAACGCCAAGGTTGTGGGTTCGATCCCCACGGGGGACCAGTATGACATTTTTTTGGCACTCACTAACTGTAAGTCGCTCTGGATAAGAGCGTCTGCTAAATGCCTAAAATGTAAAATGTGTGAATCACAGAATATGGTTTATTCGTCTAATATATCATTTCGCAGCAATGCGAAAACCAAATACAGTGTGACTTCAATGCGCACTGGGAAACAAAACACACGGGTGAATATCCCGGCGACAAAAGTAACATGAATGCTCAACCGAGCTAGCGAGACCTCCACATGGAAACAATCACACACAAAGACATGGGGGAGCAGAGGGAATACTTATACAGGGACTGATGAGGGGATATAAACCAGGTGTGTGTGAAAAACAAGACAAAACAAATCAAATGGTGAGATGAGGAGAGGCAGTGGCTAGAAGGCCGATGACAACGAATGCCGAAGCCTGCCCGAACAAGGAGAGGAGGCAGCTTCGGAGGAAGTCGTGACAGTCGGACGGCAGAGTGAAGGAAAAGCAGCCAACAAGCGCTCAGCATATGTGGGAACTCCTTCAAGACTGTTGGAAAAGCATTCCAGGTGAAGCTGGTTGAGAGAATGCCAAGAGTGTGCAAAGCTGTCATAAAGGCAAAGGGTGGCTATATGAAAAGGCAAAGGGTGGCTATTTGAAGAATCTCAAATATAAAATATGTTTTGATTTGTTTAACACTTTTTTGGTTACTACATGTTTCCATATGTGTTATTTCATAGTTTTGATGTCTTCATTATTATTTTACAATGTAGAAAATAGTACAACATTTTAAAAAAACCTTGAATGAGTAGGTATGTCCAAACTTTTGACTGGTAATGTATATATAATTGTATCTGTCGAAAATACTCTGGAAATACAGGATGCTTGAGCTAACACCAATGACTTACATCATGTGGCAGTCAGAACTGAATATCCCAGCACTTTACTTGAACTTTGTCTTTTGAGGTTTGTGTGCTGTGCAGAAGGAATCTGTTGTGTACAGTATGTAAGTGTGTGTTTCAAAGCGGTCCAACCACAGACCTTTAGGGCCAGGGACCTCACCATACAATATTATCATGATACTTAGGTGCCGATACGATATGTAATGCGATTCCATACAGCAATTTTATTGCGATTTGATGTTCCACACATATTGCTCACTATATGTCTGCTGCAGAGGGACAAGAGAGAGCCATGAGAAAACAAGTTTTGGTCAGTCATGGAAATAAAAGTGCTGAAAACATGTTGGCTCACTATTTAAAAAAAGATGGAGAACAAGCTATAGGATAAAAAAATACAGGCGTTTTGGGAAAGGTACAGCCAACTAGTGCAAATTAACGCTACCTACAGTAGCTTAAAAAAATAAAAAATAAAATACTGGGAGGGGATGTTGGAGTATCCAGGAATTCTCCCAAGCATTGGTCAGAGTCTAGGAGAGTAATGGTTTTCTGGAACTTCTGTAGCCAGACAGTGAATTTGGTCTAAAAACCTCTAGGTTTAGAACCGCTGTAGCCAGACAGCGAACTTGGTCTAAAAACCTCTAGGTTTAGAACCGCTGTAGCCAGACAGCGAACTTGGTCTAAAAACCTCTAGGTTTAGAACCGCTGTAGCCAGACAGCGAACTTGGTCTAAAAACCTCTAGGTTTAGAACCGCTGTAGCCAGACAGCGAACTTGGTCTAAAAACCTCTAGGTTTAGAACCGCTGTAGCCAGACAGTGAACTTGGTCTAAAAACCTCTAGGTTTAGAACCGCTGTAGCCAGACAGCGAACTTGGTCTAAAAACCTCTAGGTTTAGAACCGCTGTAGCCAGACAGCGAACTTGGTCTAAAAACCTCTAGGTTTAGAACCGCTGTAGCCAGACAGCAAACTTGGTCTAAAAACCTCTAGGTTTAGAACCGCTGTAGCCAGACAGCGAACTTGGTCTAAAAACCTCTAGGTTTAGAACCGCTGTAGCCAGACAGCGAACTTGGTCTAAAAACCTCTAGGTTTAGAACCGCTGTAGCCAGACAGCGAACTTGGTCTAAAAACCTCTAGGTTTAGAACGTCTGTAGCCAGACAGTGATCTGTCTGATGTCAGGCAGTGTCACGATCGTCGGGGACAGAGGACCAAGGCGCAGCGTGGAAGGTGAACATATTTATTAAATACTGATAACACAAACAAAACAACAAACGATACGTGACGTCCAAAGGTGCAAAACACAAACCTACACAGGAACAAGATCCCACAAACACTGTGGGAAAACTGGCTGCTTAAGTATGGTTCCCAATCAGAGACAACAAGCAACAGCTGATACACGTTGCCTCTGATTGAGAACCACACTGGCCAACATAGAAACGAAAGAGCTAGATAAAACTAGAATAAACAAAGAAAACTCACACCTTGGCTCAACATACACGCGTCCCCAGAGCCAGGGCGTGACAGGCAGGTCCGTGGTTAAGCTCAAGTCCTCCCCCTTCTCGATGAATCAACACATTGTGAAACAGGGTGTGTGTATGTTTGCATTCTCTTGTGTGCACATGTGGGTGTGGGGAAAGTTGAACTCTAGGGTTTTGCCAGTGTCAGTTGAGTGATTACCAACCCTAACCCCACTAACCACTGCTTGGTGTGTCTCCACAGGCTGCTATGTGTTACATCCACGTTGCTGCACTGGTGGCAGAATACCTCCACAGGAAAAGTAAGACGTTCTTTCCCCACCTCCCATTTACCCAACTCTTTTAGCTCCACTTTTGTAACACTGCAATGTTGTTACGTTATTGTCACTTCACATTGTCTTTTTACATTATTATTATTAGAGGTATTACTTTTGTTAAAACACCAGCATGCTGGCATTCTGTTTACTCAAAAATGGACTAAAGCCGTGGCACCAGTATTAGCCTATTATAAGATCTTTATTTTGTCCAGCCGGGAGACTTTATACTTAACAACCCTGTCCACAATTTTCCCTCAAAAAATGTTCGGCACTGAGCAAATTTCAGGTCCGCTGTGCGCAAACTTGCACGTTGTGAAAATTCTATGCAACTTCCGGCGCACATTTACTGTGAACACTGAGGCTCTACCAGCTTTAAGTTACAGTTTTAACAGTGGCCAAGTAGGCTACTGTGGCTATTTGATCATAATGTAGGTCTACCAGAGTGCCTACCATCAAAAACAATGGAGAAAAACACATTCCATAACATTTTAAGATGGAAATAGCTGTTCCATCATTCAGCCTACAGTAGCAGCCAATGTGTGGTGTTCAATGTAGGCCTACATTCCATGAGACTTTAACAACAAACTAAAAATATATAGGGCTTGACATTAACCTGTTTATCCACTTGTCCTTCAGACAAGGATGTGACTGAAAAGGTTGTTGTGTTGTTTGATGCAAGAAACCACTTCACAAAAATCCATCATTATTCCCATACCATTATTACAGAGAATCAGACACATTATGCTACGCTCTGCCTATTGACTACTTAGCTTATTCAAGCCTGTCTCAAAATACAACACTGCCCCTTTATGACATAAAAAAGCTCTTTACTTGACTCGCTTTTCAAAGATGGCTAGAAATGTACACATTTTGTGCTCTTGTAGGAAGCAACCATTCCCCAATTGCTGACTAGAAATTAGGTATAACTGGGCTAATAACTCACTAACTAGCAAAGAATATGAACAAATGTGCACACGTGGCTACATGCAGTTCTCACTTTGATCTCAAAACAAATGCATCAACCCGCTTATACTGTAGCCTAAACACAGTCCAGTTCAAAGTGAATGGCACAGATCCATATATGGCAATTGTTATTGGCATATAGGCCTACTGTAGCTCTGATTGGCTGCCAATGCAATATAATCCTACTCCAATGCACTCTGCCTACAAGAACATCTCTTGCATAGTTAGTTTTGCATACTAGATCTTGCATAGTTAGTTTTGGTTCGGTATATTACATTGAAAATGGGTAATATTGCGTTGATTCGATCACAATTCCCACAGTAGAGCGAAACGTTGATAGTGTTAACTAAAGGGGAAAACTGTAGAATGTTGAGTGGAGTTCAATCTCGTGCTTCTCTGCGCAGGCTCATATTTATTATGTGTGGCAGTCCTTCTAACTCAATTCCAAACAAAATGAGCCAACAGGGAACTGATATTGAACATGATATTACAGCATGAAAAACAACATTTTATCTTTCAGTCTGGCCAGCAACAGGTCCGGAACATCCAAAATAAATACACACATTTAACAGGCTGAATCATAATCACAACATCTACAGTGTCGTTGCTTTTCTTGTTCATGATTTAATACATGCTCCATATATTTCGTATCCACCACTATAATTACTGGACATCCCTTAATACAACAACCACTGACACCATAATAAATAACGGCACTTGGAGCAGCAACACAGTCTGAGAATGCCTCGTCTCATGTTGGCTGAAGTGCTGTCTACTCCCCTCCTACACCCAATATTGGGTGAAAGAATGACATAAAATATAGGGACTGGTGGTCTGTCTATTGTTGTTATTATTGTTGTTGTTGTTGTTGTTGTTGTTTCAGAGATGTTCCCCAGTGGCCTGGCAGCCTTCAAGAGGATCACTCTGAACATCGAAGAGGAGGCCGCCATGAAGGAAGACACGGGAATGCAGGACGTCTACTATACAGAGGTGTGTGGCCATGTTTATGATGATATAATGACAGTCTTATCTTCATACTGTTATAACCACATAGTTAATGGTAGTCAGCAAAATGACGTTGCACAAGCAGCTCTGCAGATATGGTGATGCGCAAGATGCAAGACTTTGCTCTCACACAGTCACACACAGTATCTGTGCATGCGCACGGTTTCGTTTCACGCTTTTACAACGTGGTAGCCACAGGATCAGAACAGCGGAGAAGTTTAGCCTAGGGTTCCAACGCTCTTAGATGATGTGGACAGTAACCCACTATGCTGTTTACTTTGCGCAACTACATCATATCGCTGACTCTGCCTTTAATTGACTGTAACTAGACGGCTCTGGTGGTTGATATAGCATACTGATTCATCTCTGGTTCATAGCTGATAGTTCTTTCATATTATAACAGCTGTTGATTTTGGCTTGGCCTGACTGTATTTTCTGATCTGGTCCCAGATCTGTTTGTGCTATCTTGTCAACTCCTATGGTCATTGTAACGATTGTGTGTGTGAGCTCATGTTGTATTCTCTTTCAATATTAGAACCACCGTATTTAGCCTATTCTATTTACTGTGCCTTCAGAAAGTATTCACATCCCTTGACTTTTTCCACATCTTGTTGTGTTACAGCCTGAATTTAAAATATATTACATTGAAATTGTGTGTCACTGGCCTACGTACAATACCCCATAATGTCAAAGTGGAATTATGTTTTTACAAACTTTTACAAATTAATAAAAAATGAAAAGCTGAAATGTTTTGAGTCAATACGTTTTCAACCCCTTTGTTATGGCAAGCCTAAATAAGTTCAGGAGTAAAAATGTGCTTAACAAGTCACATAATAAGTTGCATGGTCTCACTCTGTGTGCAATAATAGTGTTTAACATGATTTCTGAATGACTACCTCATATCTGTACCCCACACATGCAATTATCTGTAAGGTCCCTCAGTCAGGCAGTGAATTTCAAACACGGATTCAACCACAAAAACAGGAAGGTTTTCCAATGCCACGCAAAGAAGTGCACCTATTGGTAGATGGGTAAAAAAAACAGACATTGAATATCCCCTTGAGCATGGTGAAGTTATTAATTACCCTTTGGATGGTGTATCAATACACCCAGTCACTACAAAGATACAGGCTTCCTTCCTAACTCAGTTGCCGGAGAGGAAGGAAACCGCTCAGGGATTTCACCATGAGGCCAATGGTGACTTTAAAACAGTTAGAGTTTAATGACTGTGATAGGAGAAAACTGAGGGTAGATCAACAACATTCTAGTTACTCCACAATACTAATCTAAATGACAGTGAAAAGAAGGAAGCCTGTACAGAATAAAAAATATTCCAAAACATGCATCCTGTTTGCAATAAGACACTAAAGTAAAACTGCAAAAAAATGTGGCAAAGAAATTAACTTTACGTCCTGAATACAAAGTGTTATGTTTGGAGCAAATCCAACAAAACACATCACTGAGTACCACTCTTCATATTTTCAAGCATGGTGGTGGCTGCATCATGTTATGGGTATGCTTGTCATCAACAAGAGCTAGGGAGTTTTTTAGGATAAAAATAAATGAAATAGAGCACAGGCAAAATCCTAGAGGAAAACCTGGTTCAGTCTGCTTTCCAACAGACACTGGGAGACAAATTCACCTTTCAGCAGGACAATAACATAAAACGCAAGCCCAGATATACACTGGAGTTGCTTACCAAGACAGCATTGAATGTTCCTGAGTGGCCGAGTTACAGATTTGACTTAAATTGGCTTGAAAATCAATGGAAAGGCTTGAAAATGGCTGTCTAGCAATGATCGACTTGACAGAGCTTGAAGAATTTTTGAAAGAATAATGTGCAAATATTGTACAATCCAGGTGTGCAAAGCTCTTAGACTTACCCAGAAATACTCACAGATGTAATCGGTGCCAAAGGTGATTCTAACATGTATTGACTCAGGGGTGTGAATACTTATGTAAATTAGATATTTCTGTATTTCATTTTCAATAAATGTGCAAAAATGTATACAAACATGTTTTCACTTTGTCATTATGTGGGATTTTGTTAAGATGGGTGAGAATGTTTATGTAATCCATTTTGAATTCAGGCTGTAACACAACAAAATGTGGAATAAGTCAAGGGGTATGAATACTTTCTGAAGGCACTGTACACCACTATAGCAGGCTCTAGCTTGTAATCCGCTGATGCCTATTGATGTTGGCTTGGCCCTGGCTGTTTTCACTGACTGTGATTCCTGGTCTGCCCTACAGGAAGTCTTAGTGGAGCGTCTAGAGCTGTGTGTAGAGGGGCTGTGGAAGGCAGAGAGATACGAGCTGATTACACACATTGCCAAGCTCATTATCCCTGTCTACGAGAAACGCCACGAGTTCCAGGTACAAGCCAAACAAACACACACACACACATACACACGACCATACACACACAAACAAGACTGAAATGTAAATTGAATCATCAAGAACAAATGTTTATGCAGTGTCTTTGTAAACTGGAAGCAGCTGTGAGAGGAGTCTATCTGGCTGAAGTAGTAGTAGTAGTAGTAGTAGTTTTTAAAATACCCAAAACCATTCTGTGATTGAATGCAGTTGTCCGTGGGAAAAATAGCTACTTTGTGAATCCCACAATGAGGATTCTATTGTCAGATTAAGAGAATTACATTAAAGGGCACAGACAATATTGACTACTTCCTGTTTGTCTCTGTGAAGTTTTCCACTACTCTGTCCCTTGTGTTTATAGAGCATAAATAAGCTCAGCCAGTCAGTTTATGGAATAAGTCCTCAAGCTAAAATACTGTCCATGAGAAGTTTACCCTAATCATGTTCCACTCGCCATCTTCTCATGCTAGGACTGTCTTCTCTTTGGCTCTGGCTTTAAAAAGCCTCTGGGCTAGTCCCAAAGGGCACTCTATTCTCTACATAGTGCCCTACTTTTGACCAAAGCCACTATGGGCCCTGGTCAAAAGTAGTGCACTAAATAGGGAATAGGGTGCCATTTGGAATGCCAACTCTATGTTGTGTCTGTTGCCAGTGGCACATTCCTTTGGCCGATTTCTGTTCTCTCTCGCTCTGAGGAGTGACACAGATGTTATTGTTTTAAAATGGTGGTACATAGATCACCTGCTGATTTACTGTACATGTCATGCAATGAAGTAGTTCCTGAAAATATCACACACACACCCACTCATACGCACTCATACACACACACATGGTTGCAAAGGGAGGGTATATTACTGGAAACCAATGGTTCCTCTAAGCACGAAGTTGAACTTCAGTCAACTTTCTAGAGTTTTCCCTGTTAGTTAGCACTATCAACATGTCCCTTTACTGTGGCAATTGTGATCGAATCAACGCAATATTAGCCACTTTTAATGCAACATGCTGAAACAAAACGAACTATGCAAGAGATTTTGTTGTAGACAGAACGTATCAGAGTAGGATTCTGCTGTGCATGACTCAGCCCATACTCTACACAGACCAGTGTGGCATAACCAATCAAAGCTGCAGTAGGCCTATATGCAAATAGATCATTGACATATTGCCATACTTGTTTTGAGATCAAAGCAAGAGCTGCATGTAGCCATGTGCACATGTTGTTAATGTCCTTTGCTAGTTAGTGAGTTAATAGCCCTGTTATAGATAATTTGTAGTCAGTAAAAGGGCAGTGATTGCTTCATTTGTAAATTATATCTGAGTGTTGGAGCGTGGCCCTGGCTATCCGTAAATTTAAAAAACAAGAAAATGATGCCGTCTGGTTTGCTTAATATAAGAAATTTGAAATAATTTATACTTTTACTTTTGATACTTAAGTATATTTTCTCAATTACATTTACTTTTGATACTTAAGTATATTTAAAACCAAATACTTCAAAACTTTTACTCAAGTAGCATTTTACTGGTTGACTTTCACTTTTACTTGAGTCATTTTCTATTGAGGTATCTTTACTTTTACTCAAGTATGACAATAGGATACTTTTTCCACCACTGCAAATATGCATCTGTTGGTCACAGATACCTTTTTTTTTTTTAATGGGTTGTCCGTAGTTTATGCCTGCCCATACCATAACCCCACCACCACCACGGGGCGCACTGTTCACAACGTTGACATCAGCAAACCACTCACCCACACGACGCCATACACATGGTCTGTGGTTGTGAGGCCGGTTGGACGTACTGCCAAATTCTCTAAAACGACGTTGGAGAAATGAACATTAAATTATCTGGCAACAGCTCTGGTCAGCATGCCAAATGCACGCTCCCTCAAAACTTGAGACATCTGTGGCATTTTGTTGTGTGACAAAACTGCACATTTTAGAGTGGCCTTTTATTGTCCCCAGCACAAGGTGCACCTGTGTAATAGTCATGCTGTTTAGTCAGCTTCTTGATATGCCATACCTGTCAGGGGGATGGATTATCTTGGCAAATGAGAAATGCTTACTAACAGGGATGTAAACAAATGTGTGCACAAATTTTGAGAGAAATAAGGATTTTGTGCATATGGAAAATTTCAGGGATCTTTTATTTCAGCTAATGAAACATGGGACCAACACTTTATATGTTGCGTTTATATTATTTTTCATTATATACAGTACCAGTCAAAGGTTTTGTAATGATGTCATGTCATAGGATTGTGAGGACAGGGAAAGAGTTAAGAGATGAGTGGTTTGGGGCCAGGAAGTCTACATTCCATTATGTCAAGGTAGATTAGTGAGATTAGCAGGTAGCCTAGTGGTAAGAGTGTTGTGCCAGTAACCGAAAGGTCGCTGGTTCTAATCCCCGAGCCGACTAGGTGAAAAATCTGTCGATGTGCCCTTGAGCAAGGCACTTAACCCTAATTGCTCCTGTAAGTCGCTCTGGATAAGAGCGTCTGCTAAATGACCTATTATTATTATTATTATTATGTTTAGAATAGCATGAGTGATGGGCAGGATACTGACTTGGGGTAAAGAGTGATGAACATCAAAGACAGGGAGTGCCCATGGAGACTTGCCAGATGTATGCCAGCAGAAGGGTAATAAAGCCTATATAAGGTAGAGTGTCTTCTTTGTTCAAGTTAGTTCAACTGACGAAGGGCAAAGCCATGTCCGTTTGTTAGATGAACCCACGAGCTCGTGATTCAATAAAAACTTGGTATGAAATCTCCACAGAATGTCTAAGTATATCCTTGCATCCTTGATTCTTTGATACCTGAGGAACTCATCATAACAGGTTTGGACACACCTACTCATTCCATTTTTTTTTTTACCATGCTGGTTAAGTGTGCCTTGAATTCTAAATAAATCACAGACAGTGTCACTAGCAAAGCACCCCCACACCATAACACCACCTCCTCCATGCTTTACGGTGGGAACTACACATGCAGAGATCATCCGTTCACCCACACCACGTCTCACAAAGACACAACGGTTGGAACCAAAAATCCCAAATTTGGACTCCAGACCAACGGACAAATTTCCACCGGTGTAATGTCCATTGCTTGTGTTTCTTGGCCCAAGCAGGTCTCTTCTTCTTATTGTTGACCTTTAGTAGTTGATTCTTTGCAGGAATTCGACCATGAAGGCCTGATTCACACAGTCCCCTCTGAACAGTTGATGTTGAGATATGTCTGTGACTTGAACTCTGTGAAGCATTTATTTGAGCTGCAATTTCTGAGGCTGGTAACTCTAATGAACTTATCCTCTGCAGTAGAGGTAACTCTGGGTCTTCCATTCCTGTGGCGGTCCTCATGAGAGCCAGTTTCATCATAGCGCTTGATGGGTTTTGCGACTGCACTTGAAGAAACTTTCAACGTTCTTGAAATGTTCCGTATTGACTGACCTTCATGTCTTAAAGTAATGATGGACTGTCATTTCTCTTTGCTTATTTGAGCAGTTCTTGCCATAATATGGACTTGGTCTTTTACCAAATAGAGCTATCTTCTGTATACCCCCCTACCTTGTCACAACACAACTGATTGGCTCAAACGCATTAAGAAGGAAATAAATTCCTCAAATTAACTATTAAGAAGGCACACCTGTTAATTGAAATGCATTCCAGGTGACTACCTCATGAAGCTGGTTGAGAGAATGCCAAGAGTGTGCAAAGCTGTCATCAAGGCAAAGGGTGGCTATTTGAAGAATCTCAAATAACACTTTTTTGGTTACTACATGATTCCAAATGTGTTATTTCATAGTTTTGATGTCTTTGACTGTCCCTGATGTTTTTCCTGGAGAGAAGTGGCTTCTTTGCTGCCCTTCTTGACACCAGGCCATCCTCCAAAAGTCTTCGCATCACTGTGCGTGCAGATGCACTCACACCTGCCTGCTGCCATTCCTGAGCAAGCTCTGCACTCGTGGTGCCCCGATCCCGCAGCTGAATCAACTTTAGGAGACGGTCCTGGCGCTTGCTGGACTTTCTTTGGCGCCCTGATGCCTTCTTCACAACAATTGAACCTCTCTCCTTGAAGTTCTTGATGATCCAATAAATGGTTGATTTAGGTGCAATCTTACTAGCAGCAATATCCTTGCCTGTGAAGCCCTTTTTGTGCAAAGCAATGATGACGGCACATGTTTCTTTGCAGGTAACCATGGTTAACAGAGGAAGAACAATAATTTCAAGCACCTTTTAAAGCTTCCAGTCTGTTATTCTATCTCAATCAGCATGACAGAGTGATCTCCAGCCTTGTCCTCGTCAACACTCCCACCTGTGTTAACAAGAGAATCACTGACATGATGGCAGCTGGTCCTTTTGTGGCAGGGCTGAAATGCAGTGGAAATGTTTTTGGGGGATTAAGTTCATTTTCATGGTGAAGAGGGACTTTGCAATTAATTGCAATTCATCTGATCACTCTTCATGACATTCTGGAGTACATGCAAATTGCCATCATCAAAACTGAAGCCGCAGACTTTGTGAAAATTAGTATTTGTGTCATTCTCAAAACTTTTGACCACGACTGTATATGAAATAATTAAATAATTAAATCATAATAAATAGAATGACAAAGCTGTAAAATATTATCCTAAATATAAACCATCAACTTTGTGAATACCATTGGTGTTTAATATCCGGGTTTAATATCAGGGAAATATATTTCGTTTTTTCTTAAATCCTTATTTATTTATTTATTTACTATGTCAATATGTATTTTTTGTCAATGTTTCAGTGCCAAACAGGTGGCAGTTGTGAAGAAAAGTCAATAGTTGGAAGAGTTGCAGAGTTAATTTAAAATAATGCCATTGTTGAACTTTTCAACCCTACACACACACACACACACACACACACACACACACACACACTAATACCCAGTTTTGTGTATGTTTTCTTCAGAAACTGAGCCGTCTGTATGATACGCTGCACAGAGCCTACAATAAGATCCTGGAGGTGATGCATACAGGACGGAGACTACTGGGGACCTACTTCAGAGTGGCCTTCTACGGGCAGGTGGGTCGGCAAGTGGACATAAGATGAAAGACACAAGTTCACCTTGTGTTTTCCTCCCAGTGTCTTTTAATTGGATACATGCCCTTTGGGACTGCATACCTGTGAAACACACTTATTCTGGATCAGACAGAGAGACAATATCCACACTAGCATACCACTTCTAAGGAAACAATGGATTGAGCATTAAGCGGTATGCTATTATGGACATCGGAATATAAGTTAATCAATGTTTAGTATGCTGGCTCAACCAGTGGTTCTTCTCTGTCAGGGATGGCGTGCCAATTACTTGGGGACCTCGTCACAGTAAAAAGAGAAGTCATGTGTTTATGCTGTATATTTTTTAGATGTTATCTTCCTGTCTCTCTTCTGTTTGTTTGGGTAGAAAATAAACTCATTCTATCAATTACTGAAGAAATAACAACAATAGTGCTGGTCTGTCATGTTCTTGCTAGCATCATTGAGGTACCAGTGGTTAGATCTTGTCATCTTCTTTTAACCATGTCTGATATCAGTCCATATCGAGTGCCTGGGAACCCTAAAATGTGGTCGTTCTCTTTTGGTAACTTCGCTACCTGACAGATGGAGATTAGATTAAGGTGGAGTTACACCAATCCCTTAGAGACTAGTGGCCTCTGAGGAGGATGGTTGTGACGGGGCTAAAACAGCTAAAACAAACCTGTAAGGCTTAGATTAAGTTTCACTTCTCTCTTCAGATATATAAGGGATGATGGGTATCTGAGTCTATATGTGATGTTTTGTATTTGGAGTTGTTTGGAGTTTCCTGAGGCCCGACGGGTATCTCAGTTACTTTAAAGTAGCACAAAAAGGACAACCTTGTTTCAAATAGATGGATATTAGAATATCATTAATTCATGTTTAATTGTCATGTTTTCTGATGCATGTTGTACATAAAAAAATGGCAATAAAGATATTGTAAAACATATATATATTAAGCATTTTGAGAAAAGCACAGCTGTAAATCCATATTACAATATATTCCAGGAAATATCAGTCACAGAGCATTAGACATTTTAATTTATTGCATATTTGAGAGTGTAATTGAATTATGACTGAATATTTTCCTCCCGAGTAGCCAGCATGAACATCCCACTGCCTCCAATGGCTACTTTGTCTTGTTGACAGGGCTACTTCGAGGAGGAGGATGGGAAGGAGTACGTGTACAAGGAGCCCAAACTCACCGGCCTATCAGAGATCTCTCAGCGCCTTCTAGGGCTCTACGGGGACAAGTTTGGAACGGAAAACGTCAAGATCATCCAAGACTCCAACAAGGTAGGAACTATGGCTGCATCCCAAATGGCACCATATTCCCTATTTAGTACACTACTTTTGACCAGAGTCCTATGGGCCCTGGTCAAAAGTAGTCCACTATATAGGGAGTAGGGTGCCATTTGGGATAGCCTACAGGTTCCTAAAAGGGGGAAATAGTGCAAACAAATAGTTTGCTTCCTTTATTGGAGTTGGAAACACCCTCCAGTCGGTTCTATCTAACAACCCCAACCATACTAATCTCCTATCTCCAACAGGTCAACCCCAAAGACCTAGACACCAAGTTTGCCTACATCCAGGTCACCTTCGTCAAGCCTTACTTTGACGAGAAGGACTGTCCAGAGAAGAAGACGGACTTTGAGAAGTGCCACAACATCAACCACTTTGTGTTTGAGACGCCGTACACGCTGACGGGGAAGAAACATGGCGGCGTGGAGGAGCAGTGCAAGAGGAGGAGCGTACTCACAAGTTAGTTGCGCTTCACAACCTCTTTAAAACCATAAAAAAACGAGTGAGCTTTGCAACTTCATTACAATCAACAAAGTTAACCAGTTTAACAACTACTTAACTTCATTTACAACAATTAAAACACTTAAAAATAGTTAGTTAGCGTTACAACCTCTTTAAAACCATTTAAAACCATTATTAACACAACTACAAAAACCTTATTTCAACAAATTTGTTCGCTTTACAACCTTTTTACAACCTCTCTACGACCATTTAAACACTCAAAACCTCCATATTTCAACCTTAATTAGACAAACAGAATAACACTGTTTGTGTGGTGCGCTGGAGACAAAGAAGTATACAAGCTTTTCAATGAAACCCATCCACTGCACACAGCTTGTTTCACTTATTATTAGATGAGCTACACTAACATCTAAACCATTGGATAATTACTGCAAGTTCATGAACCCACTAAATTCATACAACTACTTTTTAAAGCACTAGGATAGAGACAAGAAAGGATGGTTATGATGGTGACATCGGTTCCACATTACCCTTAAAGGAAAACTTCCCTCAAAAACGATCATTTGGTATTTTCTTCATTAGTCCACAGTTTTTTTTGTCCATTTTGCATCATCATGATGATGTGGCCGGTGACACTTTGTTTGCTTCTTGAAAGTTCAATATCTTGAAAACTTGAGTGCTGACATGCAAAACATTTTGGGACTGTATAACAGAGGACTAATGAATAAAATACCAAAATATAGTTTTTCAGTGGCTTTTTCCTTTAACAGTAGTAAACATTATTTCTTAGAATTGACAGAGAAGGCTTCCAGCTAACCACTGGCTAATTCCGCTGATTAGGGTACCAGCATTACAATAACTGATAACTGAAGCGCTATAGGACAATTTAAATGGCTTATATCCACTGCAATTGTTTATCATGTGATGATATAGACATTTTGATTGGCCATTGTCATTGGCCGGTTAATGATTATTCCACTGTCACCACTGACATTAAACAACAGCTTGCCCACCTGTCTCAAATATCTGTTATCATAGCTGCTCACAGACCTGGCACACAGGATGTTACACATAGACCAACCAATATGCACTAAAAGCTTTATCACGTGTGGTTTGTTTGTTTTAGGGATGTTTACAGAATGTTGTTGCAATAAAATTGCGGCTCAACATGACCTGTTCGTATATTTGACCCAGGACTGCCAGTTAGTTAGACTTTACCACTTCTCTACATTTCAAATGTTAGCCTCCGAAGAGTGTCAGAGTTTCTCAGAAAGGCCGTTTCAGAACAATACTACAATACGATTTCAGAAAAACAAGAGAAGGTGACAGAAAAAGGACTCCAGTGTCAAGAAGCTACTTGGAACTGTGCTATTTACTCTGCTCCCTAGCTGCCAACACATTCCCATACAAGGAGAATAAAGGAAACCGTAACTGGAAACATAACCCAGGTTTATCATAATTAATTAACGTTATCATGTGTTTATATGAGACCTGATTATGTGTGGTGTGTCTCCTGGGCAGCGACCAACACGCTCCCCTTTGTGAAGAATAAATCTGTTGGTGCTCTTGCCAACTCCATTACTGTTGTTGTCAAGCCAAATTCTCATGAGGGTAGGAATAGACTGGCCCCCAGGCTAGAGAAATTATATAAAGTGTTCTAAAATGTTTGTAATAATAGGTTACGTTATAAAATGTGTGAATATGCTGAATGGTGTATATTTCTCCTGTCCAGCGGCCAACACGTTTCCGTACGTGAAGAAGCGTGTGGAGGTGTTGGGGGAGAAGCAGGTAGAGCTGAAACCTGTGGACGTGGCCATCGACGAGATGTGGGCGCGCACCGCCGAGCTGACCAAACTCTGCTCCTCCCAGGAGGTTGACATGATCCAGCTGCAGCTCAAACTGCAGGGCTGTGTCTCTGTACAGGTAGACCAGATCTTACTGTAGCTACATCACTGTGTTCCTTTTGCATTTTATTAGGATCCCCATTAGCTGCTGCCAAGGTAGCCGCTACTCTCCCTGGGGTTCAAACAGGAAACAGCTAGTGCATTCAGGGAACACCACTGACTGACGTCAGACCTTAACACTACAGCTTATCACCACAACAAACTGCAAGGCTGTGTCTCTCTGTACATGTAGATGTTATTTCTAACCGCTATCAGATCATTGCGTGTTCATGCAGGTATTCATGTTTTCATGCCAGAACTTGTAGTGTTGATTTTAGGGTTTGGTCCTAAAATCAGTAGGTTAAAACCTACAGGAGGGTAGCTCTTCCGGAACAGAGTTGGGGTTAAAACCTACAGGATGGTAACTTTCCCGGAACAGGGTTGGGGTTAAAACCTACAGGATGGTAACTCTCCCGGAACAGAGTTGGGGTTAAAACCTACAGGAGGGTAGCTCTCCCGGAACAGAGTTGGGGTTAAAACCTACAGGATGGTAACTCTCCTGGAACAGAGTTGGGGTTAAAACCTACAGGAGGATAGCTCTCCCAGAACAGGATTGGTCCGTCCTGCTCAAGTCTTTCCCCTGGCAACTCACCTAGATGAACCACTATGGTTTAGCCAATGATGTTATCATTGTGCTGCGTGTTGATATAGATTGGCAGCATAAGGGTTACCCAACACTACCTGAGAGTGAAGCTGAATACCTAAGATATTCATTACTCTTAAAGATTGTTACTCCTTCCCTTGTCTTGTGTGCCACAGGTTAATGCTGGTCCTATGGCGTACGCCAGAGCCTTTCTGGATGACTCCAAAACCAGCAAGTCCAACAATAAGAAAGCAATCGAGCTCAAGGAAATATTCAGGTGTGTGTAGATTACCCAACCAACAACGCACTACCATGCCAAGATATCAGCTACACCGCAAAGCTCAAACTCAAGTTGTGTAGCAAATCATTGAATATGTAATCCCCTTAATGGGTAACTATTATTAATATTTGATGAAGTAAGACTTTCTGAACAGCACCATCTGTCCCCATGTAACTCTTGGTGTGTGTCCGTGGGTTTGTGTGTCCGTATGTGTGTGTGTGTCCTGTCTATGCAGGAGGTTTGTGGAGGCCTGCAGCATGGCGCTGGACATCAACGAGCGTCTGATCAAGGAGGACCAGTTTGAGTACCACGAGGGCCTGAAGGGCAACTTCAAAGACATGGTGAAGGAGCTGTCGGACATCATCCATGAACAGGTGACATGGGGGGAGGGGAGGAGCTGTCAGACATCATCCATGAACAAGTGACATGGGGGGAGGGGAGGAGCTGTCAGACATCGTCCATGAACAGGTGACATGGGGAGAGGGGAGGAGCTGTCAGACATCATCCATGAACAGGTGACATGAGGGGAGGGGGAGGAGCTGTCAGACATCATCCATGAACAGGTGACATGGGGGGAGGGGGAGGAGCTGTCAGACATCATCCATGAACAGGTGACATGGGGGAGGGGAGGAGCCGTCAGACATCGTCCATGAACAGGTGACATGGGGAGAGGGGAGGAGCTGTCAGACATCGTCCATGAACAGGTGACATGGGGAGAGGGGAGGAGCTGTCAGACATCATCCATGAACAGGTGACATGGGGGGAGGGGAAGGAGCTGTCAGACATCATCCATGAACAGGTGACATGAGGGGAGGGGGAGGAGCTGTCAGACATCATCCATGAACAGGTGACATGGGGGGAGGGGGAGGAGCTGTCAGACATCATCCATGAACAGGTGACATGGGGGGAGGGGGAGGAGCTGTCAGACATCATCCATGAACAGGTGACATGAGGGGAGGGGGAGAAGCTGTCAGACATCATCCATGAACAGGTGACATGGGGGGAGGGGGAGGAGCTGTCAGACATCATCCATGAACAGGTGACATGAGGGGAGGGGGAGGAGCTGTCAGACATCATCCATGAACAGGTGACATGGGGGGAGGGGGAGAAGCTGTCAGACATCATCCATGAACAGGTGACATGGGGGGAGAGGGAGGAGCTGTCAGACATCATCCATGAACAGGTCAGCCTTACAAAAACACACAGATGCACACAAAATGACAAACAGAAATGATATATTTTTGTCTCTGGCTCTCATAATTTTCCTGACCACGCTCTCTAGAGGTCTCACATCAGTTCCTCTCCTCCTCCTCCTAGGCTCTCATCCTCCTCTCCTCCCTCTCGAGTAAACACCAGAAAACCCTTTGTTCAAACCAGATTTTCTGCAAGGCCTCCACTGTAAACTGCAGTCCGTAATTGAAACAACAACAAAACGGTTGCCCCGCCACTTGTTTTGGTATACAGCTGAGGGATGGGGCTATGGAAATGTAGGCTAATCCCTCTCAAATAGACAAGGACTGACAGTCCATGGCATTCACATTTTTTACCATATTTAGAAGGTCTACATTGTTAGAATAACCTTATATTTTGGGTTATGACAGTTGTACTAAGCTCATGAAGCATTTGTAAGTGATATTCTTCAAGGATCAATGGATGTACCAATCACAGACTTTAACTTTAAGTATCTGTGAATAATGATGTTTACATTTAACATGTTAGTCATTTAACAGACACTCTTATCCAGAGCGACTTTAGGGTTAAGTGCCTTGCTCTAGGGAACATCGCCTGATTTTTTAAACCTAGACTGCTCAGGGATTCAAACCAGCGACCTTTCGGTTACAGGCCCAACACTCTTAACCGTTAGGCTACCTGCCGCAAAAATGGTTCTCTTTGACCAAGGTCATGTCTCATGTCCTGAATCTATTTTTCTCTCATGTACCATCTCTTTCTCCTGACTTTAGTTTGGCAGCAAATGAAAAGTGTTTTTCTGTCTTAACGTTTTCTTTCCTTTTCTGTCTATAACACTAACTTTCCCCTTTCTTCTGTCTATGCTGCCCCTTACTGCGCCTTAGATTTAAGAAATGCCAGGTAATTTGATACCCTCTGTGGAGTTATGTTGCATATTCATTTCTACTTGAAACACACACCTGTCATCACCTCCTTAACCTCCCTTTAATCATTGTCAGTGAGTAAAGGTGTTTGTGGGTTGATATTCACTGAGGGTACAAAACATTAGGAACACCTGCTCTTTCCACGACATAGACTGACCAGGTGAATCCAGGTGAAAGCTATGATCCCTTATCGATGTCACTTGTTAAATCTACTTCAATCAGTGTAGATGAAGGGGAGGAGACAGGATACAGAGGGATTTTTAAGCCTTGAGACAATTTACATATGGATTGTGTATGTGTGCCATTCAGAGGGTGAGTGGGCAAGACAAAAGATTTAAGTGCTTTTGAACTGGGTAAGGTAGTAGGTGCCAGGTGCACCGGTTTGTGTCAAGAACTGCAACGCTGCTGGGTTTTTCACGCTCAACAGTTTCCTGTGTGTATCAAGAATGGTCCACCACCCAAAGGACATCCAGCCAACTTGACAGAACTGTGAGAAGCATTGTGGTCAACATAGGCCAGCATCCCTGTGGAATGCTTTCGACACCGTGTAGAGTCCATGCCCCGACAAATTGAGACTGTTCTGAGGGCAAAAGGGGGTGCAACTCAATATTAGGAAGGTGTTCTTAATGTTTTGTACACTCAGTGTATGTGGCAACGGTGTGTCTGTCTGGGTCTGTCTGCATCAGACCTCCAATCAAATACTGTCGGCACTCCAGGTGGCTTTAGCAAACGCTCAAAATATTTGACCGCAGGTCTGTGTCCCAATGCTGTTCTGGGAAGACGCCCTGGGTTCCATTTTGACAGCAATAATGTGTGGATTTGTCATTTATTTTCAGAAACTCCATTATATGCTTGTATGGTGTGTGAATGCGATCACTGAGATGCATGTATTGCTATCACGTGACTGGTTGACCAATGATGCTAATGATGTGTGTTGTTGTATCTGACTCTATCACTGTAGATCTTCCAGGAGGATATGATGCGTTCACTGCTCCAGAACTCCTTACACGTATTCCGTGCCATCAGTGGGACGTCTACAGACCTGGGCTAAAGTGACTGTAACACAGACTAACACAGAGTAGAGCTATTTCTCCCAAACACACACACACACGCTCTGCCAGTTGGATCCAAACTGGACCTGTCGACTTCCTCACTCCACCCCACCAACTGGAAACCTTTCTATAATGTACTTTGGGATGAGCACTGTTCAGTATGACTTGGCATATTGGCCTTGCTATTCCCATTTGCCTTCTCAAACTTCCTGAATAGTGTTACCTAACTGAGCTCACCAAGATGTCTAATACGAGGGCCGAGATATTCTGATATCTTGGCACATCTGTGTGCTAGCAGTATTTGGAGAATGTATTATGTGCTACCGATATTACATAATTGGTCAAATGTCAGGCCTTGCTGTTGAGTCATGTATTAGATGACATTGCACTTTTTTCTCTTGGACTACAAGTTTCTTGAATGACTTGTATTCTTTAATGGCGAGGGGGAGATGTTATTTTGTAATGTTTTATTTGTTTAAACTCTGGACTGTTGCAACTCAAAGCTCTATGCAGAATGACTTAATCTCTCCAATCAAAGGCAGTGTTGACCATTGAAATATAAACTATTTCTATAGTGTTAACACTTTACCACTGTAGACATTAGCCTACCTACCTTATAATGAGATAAGTCACGTACGGTATGTGGATCATCTGGGTGTGTTCAGTAGGAATAAAACGTTTTGAAATGGGGCGGTACTACTACCTGAATTTGTCCAATAAAAACACAGATTTTTTTGTGTTACGTTGCAAACAGTTTTGCTACGGTGTGCCCTGCGAACATGTCCCAGGTAATGGCTGCCTTTTGTCCATGATCAATGCAAAGCTGTTGTTCGCCTTGCACACTGCATCAAATGGCTGTGTTGCTTCAGAGAGCAAACGCATTACACTTAAGTGCTGGGAGTCTATTCTGCAATGCTTAAGGTGGCTTATTTTGCTGATGTTTTAGGAACAAACAAACGGTAACCCATCTGTTGTCTGTATTAGTCTATAAGGAAGATGTACAGTAAGGTTTAATGCAGTATACTCTATGATGTCAAATTGTCAGTCACTCTATAATAACCCAATGCTCAGACAGTTTCTTCAGTTGTTGAACTGTTGTCGTATGTTCTGACATGGGGTGTGTTCTTTGACATTAAGTCAATGATGATTGATTAGCCTGGTCCCAGGTCTGTTGGTGCTGTCTTGCCAACTCATAGGCTGCGTTTATACAGGCAGCGTAATTCTGATCTCATTGGTCAAAAGACCAATTATTGTGGGACCAGGTTGGTGATTGTGATTGATGTCTCTATCACAGGGGTATTCAAATCTTACCCTACAAGGTCTAGAGTACTGCTGATTTTCTGTTCTACCTGATAATTAATTGTACCCACCTGGTATCCCAGGTCTAAATCAGTCCCTGATTATAGGGGAATAATTTTTTAAAAAAAAGCAGTGGAGCTGACTTTGAGGTCCAGATTTGAATGGCTGGCTGGACCTATTGCTCTAATAGTCCCTACATTTCTCCTCAGAAAAGTCTCCTGTCCTATTTCAAGTAATAATAAAACTCCAACACATGATTGTACAGTATTTCACAAGTGCTACACTGAAATTAGCAGATAGATTATAATAATATGCAGATGTATATAATATGTTGTTATGCTGTAAAAGAAGAAAGATGTATGTGTGTATGTGTGTATGTATGTATGTAGCTACATATTTATATTTGTGCTGTTTCTGGACCAATGCATGGTTGCATCGGTTTGAGATAAGTCTTATTTCTCTGATTGTGTCTGATTTTGATTTACCATTGTAATTACACTGTATCTAAGTACAGATGCTTGTTCAACATATCTTTGTTAAGCCATTTTTCAATAAATAAATAAAAATTGAGGAAAAAGTACGTTGTAATAACTTTATTAATTTAGTTATTATTAACTTTATTATTATGATGTTCAAATGATAGCCTACACAAGACTTATAAGCAGGAGGAGGTGTATTATACGGGATTTTATCCAATGAAGAAAACGAATGACTGACACACTCAAACTGAAAAGGATATCCTATTCTGTACTCTCATAGCATTGAACTATTGCTCCATACAAACTCCGCCCAATTTGTCACACGAAATGGAATCATAGACCGTATGAATGTATTGATAATTCGCTCGCCGGTGTAAAGCCAGTGTTTGCTTTTGTTTATATTTATCTTAACGTGAGGCACTTTTATTGTTCGCTCTGTTTGGGAGACAACTGCTCGACAATTCTTGTCTTACCTTTGGAATTCCGGGCGATTTTGAGGAGGCGCGCTCTGCCAGAAATTACGCACGGGACAACATGATTTTGAAACATTTGGAATGTCTCTTGGTTCTACAATACTTTATTAACTTGGTCGCACCAGAGGTTGCAACTGAGAAAGGTAATGCTATTGTATTTACTTTACATTACCTTTAATAGTCATATGACACCAGTTGTTTAGTAATTTTCAGTAGGCAAGCCTTTTTAGGAAAATTAGGATTTCCTGTCCACTTCCCGAAAACGACGTCAGAGAATGAGAAGTTTAGATAATGAGAAAAGTATCTGTTTAAAATGAAAATACATGTTGGATTCCCGTGCAACTTCTGCATCCATTAAAACATGTATTAATTTGACATGGACTTACTATGATTATTATTATTTTCGATGTAACCTTGTAGCCTTGTTGTGTGGCCTTGTTACTTTGCCCCCGTGAGTCTTATTGTTCCGAAATTGTAACTAGGGCTTACACCAAACAGATTTGTGGATCAGGCATAGCAAGGATGATATATATATTTATAGCATATATAGCAGTTGGTCATCACATTGCCATACAGAGTATTTTACACTGCTCGTCTCTTGTCACCTCTTCAGCTCTCCCTGAGCCGCTTAACCTGTCATTGACGTGGGCGACTGAATTCCTTATAAAGCTGTCGTGGAATGCACCAAAGGATTTAGACGCATCATGCAAGGTGAAATACATTATCAATAGTACAAGAACCGGACAGGTGAGTCGAATGCACTTGGGCACATGAAAGGGAAAATTAAACAAAAGTACATTTTGATTTAATTTATAATACAAACCGTTTTTTATGCACAGACTGAATTGCAACACATAGCCTATTCATGCATATAAAACAAGCATATAAACTATTATAAAATCATCTGTTACAAAGTGATATTACTCAATAATAATACACATCACATTCAATACCTAATACTAATACTTTGTAAAATGTGAAATGACATACCGATTACATTTTTCTTTGCAGAAATCCAACATAAGTTCAACTCCCTGCTTATATAAAGAGTATAATGTCGATATGAATGATGCAGTGAATTACACAGTGATAACATCCCCCGTTGAGTGTAATGACAGAACCCAGAGCAAACCTGTCAGCGTCTCTAAACCTAAATCCACAGGTAGGTAACAATTACTCTGGAGCGAATCCTAACTTCCAACCCGAACTTCGAATTTTCACTTAGTCTCCAATTGAAATAAATGCATGACTCTGGGCGTTTGTAAATTCATTCATATTCAACAGGTGTTGCGTGTTCCTAAATTCATCAGTTATTCTGCGCTCTTGCACACAGACGAGAGTGCTCTGAAATCGAAGTAGATAGCCAGAGTGCTATCTACGAACGCACCCTAAGCGAAAATGTGACTAAAGTGGAAGTTAGAATTTGCCCCTATATGCATTGGGACTTGTGAACTCCTGAACTTTATCCAATATGTCTACAGTAATACAAACAATGTGCTGAAATTAATATAGCTTTACATGTTTGAAATGCCCTTGTTTGTATTTGTACTTTACAGTAGGCCTGATATGCCCATCCAAAATATTTAACAAAGGGTTAAGCATACAGCAAATAAAAACAATGACCTTACAGCTGAGCACAATGTCGAGTGAAGTGTTACCATAGAGGATAGAAAAGTTTATTAATGTTAACATTTTTTATCGCAGGTTGGCTTTTATTGTCATGAGTCTTGCCCTGGAGGCAGAACTGAACGATTTCCGCTAGATGGTCCAGCTGAAAACAAAAATGTGCTTTTTGGTCTTAATTTAAGGTTAGGGTTAGGCATTAGGGTTAGCAGTGTGGTTAAGGTTAGGGTTAAAATCAGATTTATGACTTTGTGGCTGTGCTAGCTAGTGACCACTCTGCAGAGCTGCCTCTAGTACATGGGTCATCTCAATAAATGCCAACCGGTTTTTTATCAGGACAACGTTTAGATCTGCATCAGTATTTGTCAGATCCTATTTTTGTGGTCTAGACTCGTGGCAAGGTTTCACTCTCTTTCTCTCTCTCTCTCTCTCTCTCTCTCTCTCTCTCTCTCTCTCTCTCTCTCTCTCTCTCTCTCTCTCTCTCTCTCTCTCTCTCTCTCTCTCTCTCTCTCTCTCTCTCTCTCTCTCTCTCTCTCTCTCTCTCTCTCTCTCTCTCTCTCTCTCTCTCTCTCTCTCTCTCTCTCTCTCTCTCTCTCTCTCTCTCTCTCTCTCTCTCTCTCTCTCTCTTATAACAGAGTTGGTGAAGAACTTTGGATGTTTTCTCTACTCCTCTAAGGCCATGAACTGCAGCTGGCTTCCAGTCAATGATGCCTCAAAAGACCTCCAGTTCTACTACAGGTGAGAACTATTTTAAAATGAATCAGGGCTCTCCCCAAAGAATGTAAGAGAGGCGCTGCGCCACCTTGTGGACTGGCTGTGCCACTATGTAAAAAATACATTTTTTTTGTCCATTAAAATAACATCAAATTGATCAGAAATACAGTCTAGATGTTGTTAATGTTGTAAATGGCTATTATAGCTGGAAACTGCTCATTTTTAATATCTACGTAGGCGTACAGAGGCCCATTATCAGCAACCATCAGACCTATGTTCCAATGGCACGTTATGTTTGCTAATCCAAGTTTATCATTTTAAAAGGCTAATTGATCATTAGAAATCCCTTTTGCAATTATGTTAGCACAGCTGAAAACTGTTGTGCTGATTAAAGAAGCAATAAAACTGGCCTTCTTGAGACTAGTTGAGTATCTGGAGCATCAGCAATTCGATTCGATTACAGGCTCAAAATGAAACAAATAACTTTCTTCTGAAACTCGTCAGTCTATACTTGTTCTGAGAAATGAAGGCTATTCCATGCGAGAAATTGCCAAGAAACTGAAGATCTCGTACAACGCTGTGTACTACTCCCTTCACAGAACAGTGCAAACTTAAAAGAAAAAGCCATATCTCAGACTGGCCAATAAAAAGAAAATATTAAGATTGGCAGTCTGAGATATGGCTTTTTCTTTGCAACTCTGCCTAGAAGATCAGCATCCTGGAGTCGCTGCTTCACTGTTGACGTTGAGACTGGTGTTTTACGGGTACTATTTAATGAAGCTGCTAGTTGAGGGCCTGTGAGGCGTCTGTTTCTCAAACTAGACACTCTAATGTATTTGTCCTCTTGCTCAGTTGTGCACCGGGGCCTCCCACTCCTCTTTCTATTCTGGTTAGAGCCTGTTTGCGCTGTTCTGTGAAGGGAGTAGTAAAAAATCAGCCGTTTCCAGCTACAATAGCCATTTACAACATTAACAATGTCTACACTGTATTTCTGATCAATTTGATGTTATTTTAATGGACAAAAAAATTGCTTTTCTTTTGAAAACAAGGACATTTCTAAGTGACCCCAAACTTTTGAACGTAATGTAAATATATTATATTTGTTACTTTATTTGTTATCATATAAGGCAATTTTTTGCTCTAGATTGCAGGAAACGCCAGTTACAGCTGTTCAAAAAAGCTAAACTTTGTGTCAGTTGACTCGAGTAGTGTCAGTTGAGCTGTGACAGTTGAGCAGTGTCATTTGAGCCGAGTCAATTGAGCCGAGTCAATTGAGCCGAGTCAGTTGAGCCGAGTCAGTTGAGCTGAGTCAGTTGAGCCGAGTCAGTTGAGCTGAGCAGTGACAGATTGTCATCCCTCTCATCCCTAATGTTTCAGGTCCCCTGGTGACTCCCACATAGCAGCATGCAGTGAGTACCAGTACAGAGCTGCTCAGAGGACAGGATGTCACCTGAGAGGAGCCTTCCTTCAATATGACGTCTACTTCCTGGTCAATGGGACTCTCAATGGCTCGTATGTACGGAATAACTTCCTGGTGCTTCCTAGATATCATGGTAAGAATAACCCCATACCACATTATTTAACAGTTAAAAATCTATGTTTGCAATATATCCTCATGGTATGATCTGAAAACCATTCAAACAAATGTAACTCGGGAGGTAAACATAGCTGTTAGTTGAAAAAAAACATCTTTATAATAAAGCATTTGCAGGTTAACAACAAAATACAATTCCTAATGTGATGAGTAGCCAATATTCGGGACAAGATTCGGTAACAGGAGTCACTACAGCCTAAGTTGATTTAACTCATGACTGTTTGCAAAACAAAATTAACCATTGTGAATAGAGCACACATTTCTTTGTAGGCTACTGCGTAACAGCGGGTGTGTGGGGGGGAGAGAGAGAGATAGAGAGAGAGAGAGAGAGAGAGAGAGAGAGAGAGAGAGAGAGAGAGAGAGAGAGAGAGAGAGAGAGAGAGAGAGAAAACAAGAGGGGTGTTGTAATTAAATTAGTAAACACAAGATTGTGCGTATTAAAACTGAGCCCAAAAATATACGGTTTCAGGACCATGGACAGCTATGCGAGACATTGCCCTCAGAACAGCATAAATTAGTTGGAATCTATGATGGCATGGAATCTACAAGATGTCAAAAGTGTTCCACAGGGATGCTGGCACATGTTGACTACAATGCTTCCCACAGTTGTGTCAAGTTGGCTGGATGAGTTTTGGATGGTGGACCATTCTTGATACACACAGGAAACTGTTGAGCGTGAAAAACCCAGCAGCGTTGCAGTTCTTGACACAAACCGGTGCACCTGATACCTTCTACCATACCCCGTTCAAAGGCACTTCAAACTTTTGTCTCACACATTCACCCTCTGAATGGCACACATACACAATCCATGTCTCAATTGTCTCAAGGCTTAAAAATCCTTCTTTAACCTGTCTCCTCCCCTTCATCCACACTGATCTCAATAAGAGATCATAGCCTTCACCTGGATTTATCTGGTCAGTCTATGAAAGAGCAGATGTTCTTAATGTTTTGTACCCTCAGTGTATATTTTAATATCCCATGTTTTTTCTGTCCTCTACCTCCAATTTCATTGGGGGAAAACATAGTTTGGAAAGGAAATGGCTATTATTGCTGTAAAGAGAAGACAATGAAAAGACTCTAATCTGTATTTTAGTTATCAAAATTCGCAATTTGAGCAAACAGTAGCCTATCTTATTGGTACCAGCTGAGAACATCAGCCATATCCCCATGCGCTGTGCGCATAATTCACTCTTTATCATTGGGCCAGTGCCACTTGAAACTTTGTTTTTGAACAATAACAATAATTCCCTCCTCCAGGTTAGATGGACTTCATATTGTACAATTTGTGTCTTCCCTTTCATAGGCCAGAGTCGGCAGTAGCCTATAGGCCTAGACTACCCTGTAATTGTTGTCGTATTAAAAACATAAAATGTAGTAGAATTGCATGAAATGTGTTTATAAAACACATGAAGAAATGTATCCGATAGCCTAGGCATACTCTACGCCACTACAGGCTCAGCCATGCATTGAACACCGCAGTCTTTTTTGGGAACAGTGATTCAGTAACATTATTAGCCTAAATTGTGACTATCCAATCAACTCATCACCTTTGGAATAGTAGGCTATCTTATATAAGTCTGCAAATGCGATGATAGATGCATGGAATGCTTTATTATAAAGGTGAATGTTTATGGTGAAAATTAACTTCCCCAAACTTGAAAAACACTCTATGGGAAAAGGGAAAGGGAGAGAGAGGGAGAGAGGGGGAGGGAGAGAGGGGGAGAGAGAGAGAGAGAGAGAGAGAGAGAGAGAGAGAGAGAGAGACCTGACTTAACTCAAAGTAAACTGTCTATCGTTCAGCAGAGCGCGTCTGACTCCAAACCCCCACAACTGAATAAATCAGAGCATATCATGAGCGTACCGCTTACAAAATATAGCCGAGAGCTCTCCATGCAGAATGGGGCCCATGTTTTTCTCTCTCCACCACCCAAGTATTTTTTTATGTATTTCTTGCCACACCACAAATTCTTGCAGTTTTACCATTTCACCAGGGGGTGCTGCACCACCTCCAGCACCCCTACTTCCCTATGGAGGTCAATTCCAAGTCGACCAACCAATTAGTAATTACATGATACTACTAAACTCTCAAGTATGCAATATTGTTGATATTACCAATACTCTCATTTATCTAATGTTATACTGTATGTCTGATTCTCTTCAGTCAAGCCCCAGGCCCCTAAGGTGAAGATCACAGAGGAAGGGAAGAATCTCATCCTGAGCTGGGACCATCCGGACATAGGCGCTAGCCACTGCTGGAATTACATCTTAAACTACAACAAGTGTCAAGAGTCTCTGGTAAGCCCTGGATGTGTGGATATTTGTATTTACATTTATGTCTCCCTTTATTTATCTAGGAAAACTAGTTCAGAACAAATTCTTTTTTACATTGACAACCTGGCAAGTTAGTCTCACTGAGATAAAATCTATTTTGCAACAGGGAACCTTTCAAAACCTGTGTTTGTAATCATGATTATTATCCATAAACAAAGAAACAGATAAAGAAGCCTAAGTTTAGCTGGCTGCAGACAGAATATAGTTCAGATGATGGGTTGGGCGTTCTGCTATGGTCACCATGAGACAGGCCACTTCTGTGAATTACACCAAGAAGAATACAGCTTTAGTCACTGGAGAATGTTTACATTGCTTTGACGTACCTACTGAATGTGTTAGGATGAGGGGGGCCTTGGACATCTGCTGTTTGTGTGTGTGTCTGTGGGCATGGGTGTTTCAGTCAAATAGGACACTCTTAGAAAAAAAGGTTCCAAAAGGGTTCTACGGCTGTCCCCATAGGAGAACCCCTTTTGGTTCCAGGTAGAACCCCTTTTGGTTCCAAGTAGAAGCCTTTTGGTTTCCATGTAGAACCCTCTGTGGAAAGGGTTTTACATGGAACCCAAAATAGTTCTACCTGGAACCAAAAAGGTTATTCAAAGGGTTCTCCTATGGGGACAGCCGAAGAACCCTTTTAGGTACTAGATAGCACCTTTTTTTTCTAAGAGTGTACCACTATTTGAGTTCCACTCATGGTTCTGTGTATGTTTCTTGCAGAGTAAGGAAATACAATCGAAATATGTACCAGTGAAGGTTCCATATGACCGGAGATGCCAGTACAGAGTGCAGGTGAAAGCAGTCTATCAGAAATGGTGTGGGGACGGAGGCAGCGACTGGAGCGAAGAGGAAATCTACGGTACTTCCTCCTCTTTCCTGCTTTCTTTCTTTCTTTCTTTCTTTCTTTCTTTCTTTACATTCTCTCTCTCTTTCACAACACATACAATTATGTAATTGTACTACCATTGAAATAGTTGAAACTTTCCCCTTCAGCCACACATCCTTATTAATTGACTTGCCTAGTTAAATAAAGGTTACATTTTTTATAAATAAATAAAATAAAATAGGAGCAAATAGAATAAAAAGTTGAATATACCAGTAGTCTATAAAATAGTATATGTCATAGTAATATAATTGTGTATTGAATGTTGGCTAAATGTAATAGCCTTGTCAAGATTAGAATTAGACCCAGTCACTGATGTTTTGCTTGTTTTCCTTTCAGGTGTGGATGAATGGTCGATGACTGTGGTTGGTACTGTCATTCCAGCTGCAGTCTTCTTATTCCTCATCCTTTTGATTTGTTGTTTTATGAGGTAAGTCAACCTACACTACAGTGAGGGAAAAAAGTATTTGATCCCCTGCTGATTTTGTACGTTTGCCCACTGACAAAGACATGATCAGTCTATCATTTTAATGGGAGGTTTATTTGAACAGTGAGAGACAGAATAACAACAACAAAATCCAGAAAAACGCATGTCAAAAATGTTATAAATTGATTTGCATTTTAATGAGGGAAATAAGTATTTGACCCCTCTGCAAAACATGACTTAGTACTTGGTGGCAAAACCCTTGTTGGCAATCACAGAGGTTAGACGTTTCTTGTAGTTGGCCACCAGGTTTGCACACATCTCAGGAGGGATTTTGTCCCACTCCTCTTTGCAGATCTTCTCCAAGTCATTAAGGTTTCGAGGCTGATGTTTGGCAACTCGAACGTTCAGCTCCCTCCACAGATTTTCTATGGGATTAAGGTCTGGAGACTGGCTAGGCCACTCCAGGACCTTAATGTGCTTCTTCTTGAGCCACTCCTTTGTTGCCTTGGCCGTGTGTTTTGGGTCATTGTCATGCTGGAATACCCATCCACGACCCATTTTCAATGCCCTGGCTGAGGGAAGGAGGTTCTTACCCAATATTTGACGGTACATGGCCCCGTCCATCGTCCCTTTGATGCGGTGAAGTTGTCCTGTCCTCTTAGCAGAAAAACACCCCCAAAGCATAATGTTTCCACCTCCATGTTTGACGGTGGGGATGGTGTTCTTGGGGTCATAGGCAGCATTCCTCCTCCTCCAAACACGGCGAGTTGAGTTGATGCCAAAGAGCTCGATTTTGGTGTCATCTGACCACAACACTTTCACCCAGTTCTCCTCTGAATCATTCAGATGTTCATTGGCAAACTTCAGACAGGCCTGTATATGTGCTTTCTTGAGCAGGGGGACCTTGCGGGCGCTGCAGGATTTCAGTCCTTCACAGTGTAGTGTGTTACCAATTGTTTTCTTGGTGACTATGGTCCCAGCTGCCTTGAGATCATTGACAAGATCATCTCATGTAGTTCTGGGCTGATTCCTCACCGTTCTCATGATCATTGCAACTCCACGGGGTGAGATCTTGCATGGAGCCCCAGGCCAAGGGAGATTGACAGTTCTTTTGTTTCTTCCATTTGCGAATAATCGCACCAACTTTTGTCACCTTCTCACCAAGCTGCTTGGCAATGGTCTTGTAGCCCATTCCAGCCTTGTGTAGGTCTACAATCTTGTCCCTGACATCCTTGGAGAGCTCTTTGGTCTTGGCCATGGTGGAGAGTTTGGGATCTGATTGATTGATTGCTTCTGTGGACAGGTGTCTTTTATACAGGTAACAAACTGAGATTAGGAGCACTCCCTTTAAGAGTGTGCTCCTAATCTCAGCTCGTTACCTGTATAAAAGACACCTGGGAGCCAGAAGTCTTTCTGATTGAGAGGGGGTCAAATACTTATTTCCCTCATTAAAATGCAAATCAATTTATAACATTTTTAAAATGCATTTTTCTGGATTTGTTTGTTCTTATTCTGTCTCTCACTGTTCAAATAAACCTACCATTAAAATTATAGACTGATCATTTCTTTGTCAGTGGGCAAACGTACAAAATCAGCAGGGGATCAAATACTTTTTTCCCTCACTGTATATCCATTTGTCTGCGTTCTGAGTGTGTGAGCGTGTGCGTGCGTGTGTGTCCGTACGCGTGTGTGTTGGGATTTAGATTGATTGAATGTCTTAAGAGACGGAAGATATCTAGGAAATGTGTTTTCACTTAATTAATTGCCATTTTGGTGATTAGGGTTTGAATTTTGGGCAAATAGTTTTGTGGTTCTTTTCCAGGCACAGAGAGAAGCTTTTCCCTAAGATTCCACAACCCTCACTGATTTTCAAGGACATGCTGAACAGCAATAAGGAACAGAAGGTGAGAACAGCAACATCCTCTGGTCTCTTTCATTATTAGCAGTGGTCAACTGCAACTGTTGTTGAACTTCACTTACTGGAAATGCTAACATCAGCATATGCATTAGATACTAAACTTCCTCTTACAGTACTACCCACCAGGCACACACTGGTTGAATAAACATTGTTTCTACGTCATTTCAATGAAATGACATGGAACCAATGTGGAATAGACATTGTTTGCAATAGTTAACACCCTTACCCACACACACACATTCACATTCTCAGACATACACATACACACACACACCCGATAAACACACACTAACCCACTCCAACTGTTTCTCTCTGTGTTCCAGAGCTCCATAGGCAATCTCTATGTCCCGGTTAAGGAGGAGGTGGAATGTAAGATCAGCCTAGAGAAAGACCCTACACTTCCCATGATGCAGCCTGACCACTGAGAGACTACACACTGACCCAGTAGTGATTAATACTGTGCAGACAGATAAAGCTACAACCTGACCCAGTATGACCTGGGAGCCAAGTGACTTCAGTGTCATTGACTGGCCCTCAAAAAGCAAGCCATCTTAAGGTGGACCCTAACTGCATTGCTGAAAAGTGTCAGGAGTTTGAGCTCCGCAGTCGATGGACGACCTTAACGAGTTGGATACAGGCTGAGAGTGTGTGGAGTATTGGACTATGGAGACGCCTTTTCCTTTGTTTGTCCTGGAACTGTCAGGACTTATTGACACACTGCCTCCTGTATTGTTCTGGGTTACATGTGTGTGTGTGTGTTTGTTTGTTTGGGCAGATACTAAGAACTGTTCTCATGAACCTCTTGCATCCCAAGGCGTGGGGTCTTACATCAAATGTCAGAGGTTATCAGAAAGCCAGTGCTGAAAACGAGGAGGTGCTGGACTCCTAACCCTCACTCCCGACCAAATAGGACATTGGTGGGCAGTGCCCAAAGAGATGCCCAGGCGGCACCACAGTCTTTATCTGACCGATCAACCCTGTTGATCATGTAATGATTTAGGGGACAAAGAGGGACTTGTGACCCTCTGTGAATTGAGTGTACTACCTGTGCCATAAAAGGCCAGACCTCTTGGCAGGGGCTTTAGGACATTGACATACTGGTAGGGGAGCTAGACAATGATTGTGTCCCAAATCGCTCCCTATTCACTACACGTATAGTGTGTTCCTTTTGTCCAGGGCCCATAGGGCTCTGGTCAAAAGTAGTGCACTATATAGGGAACAAGGTGCCATTTGGGATGCAAAATGCCTATCAAGGGCTATATGCTGCTAATGTGAGGTAGCTTGTTGTGACCCTATTGTCATCGACCTGACCTCTGGCATTACTATTTAAAGGGATAGCTTCCCTGTACGTAATAGCTATGTGTAAAATAGATTGTGCAGGTGTATCTATTGTATATTATGTATATGTACAAATGTTGGTGAAATATATATTTTGAGTTTTGCGTGTCAAGGAAATGTTTTGTGCAACACTTCTTTTTTTCGTATTTCTTTTTTATGCTGTTTTATGGAACCTTGTTGTTGTTTTGCATGCATGATTCATTTCTATCACCACACACTCATCGAGTATCATTCACATCACATACGTGCAGAGACTCTTCCTTGATAAAAGTCCTTTTTAACAACCTGGAATGAGAAACGTACTTTGAGGAGGACCTGCTGAACAGCTTAAACCTGTTATCTGGTCTGTTCTGAATGAGAGATAAATGTAACCTTGGAAATCAGAAAACATGCTCACAGAGTAATCAATGGACAAGGGCTTGTGTACCTGCTACTCAAGGATGAGAATCAATCCAGAGTGTGTGTTGAGAGAATAAGTCAATCAACAAAGAACTGAATCATGTGAGTGATCAATCCCTTTTCATTTTCACAGAGGGATTTCTTCCTGGAACATGTTCTAGTTCCATCCTTAGACATATAGTCAGTATGATATCAATCAATCAAATGTAAATGAAGCCCATTTTACATCAGCAGTCGTCAAAAAGTGCTTTACAGATACCCAGTGTAAATCCCCAAAGAGCAAGCAATGCAGAGGCAGAAGCACAGTGGCTGATATGATGGGAGAAAGGGAGAAAGTTGGAAGGGTGAAGCTGTATTTGGAATTGAATTGAGAAATCACAAAACTGATGCTGTGAATCATTGCCTGTCTGTTTAGCTCGCTTTGTCGTGATGAAATCCTCCCTTAAGCTAAGTGAGTGACGTGTCGATGCTTGATAATCTTGATTCAAATAATTATATCTTAAGACTATGGCGCAGTGGTCTAAGGCACTGCATCGCAGTGCTAGCTGTGCCACTAGAGATCCTGGTTCGAATCCAGGCTCTGTCGTAGCCGGCCGTGACCGGGAGACCCATGGGGCGGCGCGCACAATTGGCCCAGCGTCGTCCAGGGTAGGGGAGGGATTTGGCCGGCAGGGGATGTAGCTCAGTTGGTAGAGCATGGCGTTTGCAACCCCAGTGTTGTGGGTTCGATAAAATAATGTATGCACTAACTGTAAGTCGCTCTGGATAAGAGCGTCTGCTAAAATGACTAAAATGTATGTGGAGTGTGTCTCCAATCACACTACTGTGGACCTCACAAGATTTTCTTTATTGGCAGTCAGTCTGAGTTGATATCGGATTTCCGGATCTCACGCCCATTCATTCCTTCCTAGCAGACTCCACATAAATCAGCTGTAGTGGTCACACACACACACTCATCTACTGCTTATCATTTGATGTTGGAGCATGTCAGTAAGTAACACTAGTGCAATCTGTGAGAAATGATCAGGCCTGATGATCATCCAGGGCACCGAATCCTTTGACGCCACAGCCAACTAGCATGCCAGCCTCCAACAACACGGTTTAGCACCAATACTCGGCCACAACAAACCACCAGTGTGTCAACACGCCAAGCAGATAATTTGTGTCCGTAACCCACAGACTGACTCATGAAGTCTTCCTATGCATCACTATAAAACTGCACTGTGCTGGGAAAAGGGAAGCAGGCCTGTGAGTCATAGACCTGTTAGCCAAGCCAGTATGCAAATCTCACAATGTTGCCTAATAGAGTATAGGCCTAATGAATGTGTTATGTATAGCTTATGAATGTGTTATGAAGTACTTATGTAGATACTCTTCAAAAACTGTTATAGATCTAAAGTAGCCTATTCCATGTCCAAGTCTTCATTGGGTGGCAATGAGTCATGCATCATTAATTGATCCATGTATCCTTGATTTATACAGATAATCCCATTGTAATAGGTCAAATCTATTTCACGTGAGAGACCTGTTCATATCTGATGTGATGACATCCCATTGCACTTGAAAGGAATAGCATCCCATCATCCCAACATCAATGTTAACTAAAAACAGAAAGACTCACAGACTAACATTCTGTCTGCCTAATCCAGTAAGCGATCTTCTTAACTGCTGTGAGTGATGTGTAAACATTGGTTATGATTTCCTCAACAATTGAATCTCATCCTTCAGTCGTACAACAGAAACGTTGTATCGCACTCGCACCCCATGTTTCCTGGTACATTTTGAAAAACGGCATCGGCACGAACACAGGCACGTTGGAGCAAGAACTGAAAAATGCGGAAGATAATCTATCCTCTACATGACTCACATACTGAAGGAAACTCTTAACAACAGCCAAAACAACAGTGCCCAAAAGGTACACTGAGTGTATAAAACATTAGGAATACCTTCCTAATATTGAGTTGCACCCCCTTTTGCCCTCAGAACAGCCTCAATTCGTCGAGGCATGGACTCTACAAGGTGTGGAAAGCGTTCCACAGGGATGCTGGCCCATGTTGATGCCAATGCTTCCCACAGTTGTGTCAAGTTGGCTGGATGTCCTTTGGGTGGTGGACCATTCTTGATACACACGGGAAACTGTTGAGTGTGAAAAACCCAGCAGCGTTGCAGTTCTTGATACACTCAAACAGGTGCGCCTGGCACCTACTACCATACCCCGTTCAAAGGCACTTAAATCTTTTGTCTTGCCGATTCACCCTCTGAACAGTGGTGTAAAGTACTTAAGTAAAAATACTTTAAAGTACCACTTATGTAGGTTTTTGGTGTATCTGTACTTTACTTTACTATTTATATTTTTGGCAACTTTTACTTTTACTTCACTACATTCCTAAAGAAAATTATGTACTTTTTACTCTATACATTTTCCCTGACACCCAAAAGTACTCGTTACATTTTGACAGGAAAATGGTCCAATTCACACACTTATCAAGAGAACATCCCTGGTCATCCCTACTGCCTCTGATCTGGCGGACTCACTAAACACAAATGCTTCGTTTGTAAATTAATGTGTCCCCCTGGCTATCCGTAAATAAAAAAATATGGAGATTTGGGAAGAGATTTTCGATGTACAGATTCCATGGTACATGGTTCATGAACTGGTACAAAAAAACAACACTTGATTTAACACTCAATTTTAATTATTATACAAAATTCTTCCCACCAACAGAATGCTAAATATATATGGGGCATACAACAATCTCAGCTCTGTAGATTTTGCTGTGAAGAGACAGAATCACTTGATCATTTAATTATGGTATTGCCCATATGTAGCATGATTCTGGTCACAGGTACAGGAATGGTTAAAAAATCACAACATTCACTTAAAATTAACCTTACAAATAGCAGTGTTGGGCGATTTGGAAAGCCATAGTCAGTCAATAAATAATATAATAATACTAGTAGGAAAGGTTTTCATCTTTAGCTCACAATCTGTGGATACTATATGATTAGAAAGGTTCAAAATGTATGTAAAACATCACAGCACAATTGAAAAATATGGATGGGTTAATATATATACAGTATATATTTTATGATAATAATATATATTGAGGCGTACTGCGGACAAGCCACCAGGGGGACACTCGTCGTAGTCCCGTGTAGCTCAGTTGGTAGAGCATGGCGTTTGCAATGCCAGGGTTGTGGGTTTGTTTCCCACGGGGGACCAGTATAAAAATAAAAATAAATGTATGCACTCACTAACTAATGTCGCTCTGGATAAGAGCGTCTGCTAAATGACTAAAATGTTTTTAAAATGACAGATGGAGTCTACATCACGTGGCGGTGGCTCCCTCTGCTGGACGTGCCAGGTCTCGATGGGTCCTCCGGCCAGGACTAATTGGGGCTGATTGAGGCAGGTGAGTAATCAAGGGGCTGATTGCTACCAGCCGTACAGGGCCCATAAAGCTGCCAGGAGGGCAGCACAAGGGGGGGTTGGAGGTAGTGAGAGGTTGCTACTGGATACCAATACCGGATCCTCCCGTTCGGTCTCCATGGAGCCCCGCCCACGTTCCAGCGCCTGATGGACCGAGTCCTCCAACCCCACCAACAGTACACAGAGACCTATTTGGATGACATCATCATCCACAGCAAGGTTGGGAAGAGCACCTGACGCACCTCCAGGCGGTACTGGATGCGCTCAGGCAAGCCGGGTTGACAGTGAATCCCAAGAAATGCAAACTGGTGTTCGAGGAGGTGGAGTACCTAGGGTATTTGATCGGATGGGGGAACATCAAGCTCCAGGGGAGAAAGGTCCAGGCGATTCGTGACTGGCCCGTTCCCCACACCAAGACACAAGTTAAGTCCTTCCTGGGGCTGGCGGGATACAAGCCACCAGGGGGAGACTCGTCAAGGCCTGGTGACAGAAGGAGTCTGCATTACGCAGCGGTGGCTCCCTCTGCTGCACGTGCCAGGTCTCGACTGGTCCTCCAGGCCAGGACTAATTGGGGTTGATGAGTAATCAAGGGGCTGATTGCTACCAGCCGTACGGGGCCCATAAAGCTGCCAGGAGGGCAGCACACGAGGGGGGTTGGAGGTAGTGAGAGGTTGCTACTGGATAGACGTCCTCATGGTCTGATAGAACCGAGGGGCTCGGTGTTCTACCCCAGAGGAGACCGCATTCCCCGGAGCTCAGAAGACGGTCACCCGGAAGAGGTCCCCAGGAGGAGACCTGTTTCTTTTATTTTTCTTTATTGTTTTAAATAAACATCCTTGAAACTGAGGTATCACATTTGTGTCCATGTCTGATCTGTATAAACGTCTAGATCAAACCCCCTGGTCACTTAGAAATGTCATTTTTGAAAGAAACTCATTTTTTTTGTCTATTAAAATAACATCAAATTGATCAGAAATACAGTCTAGACGTTAATGTTGTAAATGGCTATTATAGCTGGAAACTGCTCATTTTTAATGGAATATCTACGTAGGCGTACAGAGGCCCATTATCAGCAACCATCAGTCCTGTGTTCCAATGGCACGTTGTGTTTGCTAATCCAAGTTTATCATTTTAAAAGGCTAATTGATAATTAGAAAACCCTTTTGCAATTATGTTAGCACAGCTGAAAACTGTTGTGTTGATTAAATATGCAATAAAACTGGCCTTCTTGAGACTAGTTGAGTATCTGGAGCATCAGCAATTGTGGATTCGATTACAGGCTCAAAATGGCCAGAAAGAAAGAACTTTTTCTGGAACTCGTCAGTCTATTCTTGTTCTGAGAAATGAAGGCTATTCCATGCGAGAAATTGCCAAGAAACTGAAGATCTCATACAACGCTGTATACTACTCCCTTCACAGAACAGCACAAACTGGCTCTAACCAGAATAGAAAGAGGAGTGGGAGGCCCCGGTGCACAACTGAGCAAGAGGACAAATACATCAGAGTGTCTAGTTCGAGAAACAGACGCCTCACAGGTCCTCAACTGGCAGGTTCATTAAATAGTACCCGCAAAACACCAGTCTCAACGTCAACAGTGAAGAGGCGACTCCGGGATGCTGACCTTCTAGGCAGAGTTGTATTTTTTTTGATTGTTTGTTTTCTATTAGTAGGCCTATTCGTTTGAATTGTATTCATCGTGCAATTCAGAGTCCAATTGCATTCTGCCATGTGAATGAATTAAATGAACTTGGAACTTGAATTAGGGAAACATTAGTGATCCATGCTTAGCCTAGGCTACTATATGTGTTGAATGAAATATTATTTCTTAACTTTTTATCTAATATTTTTTATCCTGCTTTTATGTTGAATCCTAGAAATAAAGTACAAATATACACATTATGAAAAATAATTTCATATTTCTTCTATTTGTTAAAAAATAAATACATAAATAAATTCAATGTTTTTGTTTTAATCTAGCCTACTTCATTTCCATGTGAGGATCTTGAACAATAGATCCCAATGTTTCCTTAACAACTTATTATAGGTGCAATACACATAGACTTATTTAGGGGCGAACACCCAATTATTTTCGACTATATTGTATCCGAGAGAGAACAGAGCTTTTTTCTTAGATAGCATGAACAGCTGTTTTCTATGTTTCGCTTCGCTTTTGTTGGATCTTTGTTTTTTTTTCCAAATACAGGTCCATCCGTTTTAAGAGAACTGGGCAACATCTGGTGAGAACTTTTTCTTTAGAATAGAATTTGGTCAACGCGGTAGAGATGCGCCTTCACAGGGAAGATCACTTGCAGTGGATACAATCAGAGGCATCATGCCCATAGGGGGCACAGGGGCACGTGCCCCCTCAGATTTGTCCTGTTTTTGTATGTTTTTTTACGTTTGTTGTTGTTTCTCTGTAATGCCACTAGCCACTTGGTAATTTTATGAAGTTAAAATGTTATGTTATTAGCCTGCATTATTAAGCCATTAGGCCTACACACATATCACCAGCTACACTGATTATTACACCTTAAGCTACAGTATATCCGCTTACTAATTATATTTATAAACTGGGTGGTTCGAGCCCTAAATGCTGATTGGGTGAAAGCCGTGGTATGTCAGACCGTTTACAACGGGTATGACAAAACATGTATTTTTACTGTTCTAATTACATTTTTAACCAGTTTATTATAGCAATAAGGCACCTCGGGTGTTTGTGGTATATGGCCAATATACCATGACTAAGTGCTGTATCCGTGTTGCGACGTGCTTAAGAACAGCCCTTAGCCATGGTATATTGGCCATATACCACACCTCCTCTGGCTTTATTGCCTAATTAAAACCCCTTGAGCATGACCATATAAAAGGAGGTCTTGCTATACAGTGCCTTGCAAAAGTATTCATCCCCCTTGGCGTTTTTCCTATTTTGTTGCATTACAACCTGTAATTTAAATGGATTTTTATTTGGATTTCATGTAATGGACATACACAAAATAGTCACAATTTGTGAAGTGAAATGAAAAAAATAACTTGTTTAAAAAAATTATATTAAAAAAAATAATGGAAAAGTGGTGCATGCATATGTATTCAACCCTTTTGCTATGAAGCCCCTAAATAAGATCTGGTGCAACCAATTACCTTCAGAAGTCACATAATTAGTTAAATAAAGTCCACCTGTGTGCAATCTAAGTGTCACATGATCTCAGTATATATACACCTGTTCTGAATGGCCCCAGAGTCTGCAACACTACTAAGCAAGGTGCACCACCAAGAAAGTGGCACCATGAAGACCAATGAGCTCTCCAAACAGGTCAGGGACAAAGTTGTGGAGAAGTACAGATCAAAAAAAAATATCCGAAACTTTGAACATCCCACAGAGCACCATAATAATAATAATAATAATAATAATAATATGCCATTTAGCAGACGCTTTTATCCAAAGCGACTTACAGTCATGTGCGTATACATTTTTACGTATGGGTGGTCCCATTCTTTAAAAAATTGAAAGGATATGGCACAACAACAAACCTACCAAGAGAGGGCCGCCCACCAAAACTCACGGACCAGGCAAGGAGGGTTTTAATCAGAGAGGCAACAAAGAGACCAAAGATAACCCTGAAGGAGCTGTAAAGCTCCACAGCGGAGATTGGAGTATCTGTCCATAGGACCACTTTAAGCCATACACACCACAGAGCTGGGCTTTACGGAAGTGTGGCCAGAAAAAAGACATTGCTTAAAGAAAAAAATAAGCAAACACGTTTGGTGTTCGCTAAAAGGCATGTGGGAGACTCCCCAAACATATGGAAGAAGGTACTCTGGTCAGATGAGACTAAAATTGAGCTTTATGGCCATCAAGGAAAACGCTAAGTCTGGCACAAACCCAACACCTCTCATCACCCCGAGAACACCATCCCCACAGTGAAGCATGGTGGTGGCAGCATCATCCTGTGGGGATGTTTTTAATTGGCAGGAACTGGGAAACTGGTCAGAATTGATGGAATAATGGATGGCGCTAAATACAGGGACATTTTTGATGGAAACCTGTTTCAGTCTTCCAGAGATTTGAGACTGGGACGGAGGTTCACCTTCCAGCAGGAAAATGACCCTAAGCATACTGCTAAAGCAACACTCGAGTGGTTTAAGGGGAAACATTTAAATGTCTTGGAATGGCCTAGTCAAAGCCCAGACCTCAATCCAATTGAGAATCTGTGGTATGACTTAAAGATTGCTGTACACCAGCGGAACCCATCCAACTTAAAGGAGCTGGAGCAGTTTTGCCTTGAAGAATGGGCAAAAATCCCAGTGGCTCATGTGCCAAGTCTATAGAGGCATACCCCAAGAGACTTGCAGCTGTAATTGCTGCAAAAGGTGGCTCTACAAAGTATTGACTTTGGGGGTGTGAATAGTTATGCACGCTCAAGTTTTCTGTTTTTTTGTCTTATTTCTTGTTTGTTTCACAATAAAGAATATTCTGCATCTTCAAAGTGGTAGGCATGTTGTGTAAATCAAATGATATAGGCTATTTTATTCCCATCATCATAAGTTATAAACAGTCTGATAAGCAGTCAGAGCTCTAGGAATGTAATAAACAATTGAAGATTGATCATGTCACTTATTAATAATTAACTTAGATCATTAATTTAAGGGACAATGGACAATAATTTCATAATTAACAAAGACATAATACTGAAGTGAATTTACGAACTTAATTCCTATGTCGCATTTCATTGGAAGTATTTTTTATATTTTCATAGCCTACAGGGCCATCTGCTGACAGAGTGAACAATCATACCTGATACAATGTTGTCAATCATCATAATCTACCCGGTATGGAACCTTATGAAAAAGGAGTGTCGCAAAGGGATGTTATGATGCAACCGCGGTGCAACGTAGCTGGGGCTACTTAATATTCTGGTACAGACGCTGAGTGCTATCGATGCTGTCCACTTGTGCATTTATTTCCACCCATCCGTGCATGGTGTGATGGTTGATAAAATTTGAACAAAATACTTACAAATAATAAGAAAGTAACAGAAGCTTACAGGCAGTTTACTTGATTGAGCGTGTTTTATTCTGTGCGAATTCACCAAAATACAAAAATCCCTCAGTTAGTATTTCGTGTATATACAGAATAGGAGGAAGATATAACGACGCAAGCTATATCTACTATTCCACACAGTTCCTTGGCTATTTCCTTTGCACAACGCCTTTTATGAAAGCCTAAATGGAATACATTTTCTGCATGCCACTAATCACCGCATCGCCATTTTGGCTCTGGAGAGCGGCTCGAGCGTGCGAATTCCATTGAAGAGAGTGCGTACAGCGCCCTCTACCGGCCTCTTTCATAGAGCCAAAATGTCTGAGAGTGGTCCTGATGCTGCAGGGATGCTGAAAGCATCGACATAGAAGGATGTGAGTGTCTAAACTGTACCGGATTCATATTTATTGGCGCAGTCTCTGTGGCGCAATGGAATAGCGCGCTGGACTTCTAATCCAGAGGCTCCGGGTTCGAGTCCCGGCAGAGATGGGTCACATCTGGGTGCCACACGGCAGACCTGTGGACTTTTTATTACAGAAAATGTATGCTGTAATTAATGCTGTCCCGTTATAAACTGCAGCCACCTTTTCATTCAATGCATCCTTCTAAATATTCTAAATATAAGACTGCACTTCACTACATCTCTACACCCCATGATATGTAGGCTTAACTTGTATTTATCACATACTTGTATTTATCACATAGCCTAACCATAATAATAATGTATCATATCAAATAAACAATGAGTTATATAAATATGATTTGCTTGATTTTATTTTTTTCTTTAAGTGAAAGAATAGCATGTTCGACCACTTATTGAGCGTTACAATATCAAGGGAATTATAAAACAGAAATTCTTGATTTATTTCACCACACAAACAATCCATTCCTATATAGTTTTTCAAGTAGATCCTCTGAGTAATGGTAGAAAATGAAACACTTATTTAGTCAAAATACATCAATGCCAGTCTAGTGAATAAACTATACATGCAATAACGGTCCAAAAGCAGAACAATTTAATGATGGCAATGCCTGGAATCCTAATTATAGTGGCTATATATTTCAGTGAACAAATTAGTGTAACTAAAATGTGTTGTTTCTACGAGGTGCATCCGTGTGTAGGCATTTTAATTGTTGCTCCAGTTCTTTGCGTGTAGTTCCTGAGTCAGTGCACTTGAGGGCGCTCCAACACTGCGCTATAGCCTAGGCTGATGTAAAGCCGAGAGAGAAGGATATGAGAGAAGCCTACAGCCTACCATACAGGCTCAATGGGTACATTAAACACTACATGTATAGCCTATGTATCTGGCTATAATAGGCTATATATCCTTTACTTCATCATTACTTTGAGAGAAAGGAGGAAACATACGCTGTCACTTCTGGTGCAGAACTTGGTTTTGCCATGTAGAATGTTTGAAAAATGATTTGCTTGCAGAATGATTCAACTAACTCAGCAGTCAATTACCATGACATGCCATTAAATCTGTAACCTATTGTTCAATCTCTCTTAAATAGAACAATACAGAGATAATGGCAAAAATCCAACAAACATTATGGACAAATTCGTGTAGTTTTTCTCTGGTGACAAAGACATGAAAATGTAATAGCGGACCACTACCATCTACTGCGAGATTCAGACTAGAAAGAGGAGGGGGGTGTGCTGTGGTGCTGACGTACGTGAGAGGAGAGAGCGAGAGAGAAAGGAATGCGCCGCTAATGAGAAAACGGACCATCGTGGAGCACGCAAGAGCAGACAGCAAAAAGGAGAGCAGGAAAAAACGGAGAAATGATCTAAACCGTAAAACAAAACAGCAGAAAAAGGAGGTGGATAACGACGAAAATCGTCACATATATTAATTGGAAGGATTACAATTGCCCTATACTGGTGAATAAAATCCGAGGATTTTTGATGCTGTCCTCACGGAGAATAGAGCTAACGGGCTTGCTGGTCTTCTGAACGATGCATAGGCTTCTGCTCCTGAGTTTGGCGTTGAGTTTTCACCGTGGTAAGATAAGGGTTTTCCCTGTTAACTTCCCTAATAAACGACACACTGTTTCATGTTGTCGAACAATACCAAGACTTGTTAAACTTGATGAGGGGAAAAGTTACTCTAGATTCGTTTCAGTAATGTGTGTGTGTGCGCGCGCGCATGTGTACGCGTGTGTGTTTGTGTGTGTGTGTTTATGTGAGAGAGCGATAGAAGTAGATGCTCCCTTTTTCTGCGTATATGGCCTTGAATTTGTCATTACATGGGGGGCAGTGTGAATGGTAGGCTATTCCACAGTGTGTGTGTGTGTGTGTTTGTGTGTGTGTCTAACATGATCATGGCCTGATTGGTGCAAGAACCTAGTATCCACCAGATGACCTTAGTCCTGTGCATTCAGTAGCCTATTGCCTTATTCAAATAGGATGTTAGGCAGCAAGGACGTGATTTGAATGGCTGTGCGCGTCTACAATTTTTGACCAAGGGTGCTTGATATTGGAATTTGGGAACGGCTTGCGTAAATCATTCAAACGTTGCTTGCCATCTTTTATTGGTGCCTGAGATAGAAATGTAGCCTAATAACACACACGCACACACACGCACGCACACACACACACACACACCAAGGCCATTGTAGACGGTCTCCAGGTTGCCATGCGTAGCTGCCGCTGTTGCCTGTTCTGCTCGTGTGCGTGACACAAAGATTGGAATGGTGACTTTTTTTCGCCATGTATTTCATTTTTGAATCGAGGTATGGCCAGCATAGCTCCAAGTATAATACCCCTAATGTCATCTAGATGTCATATCTTTAATACCTGCGCAATGACAGGTATAAAGGCTATTGTTATAACGTAGTTGCTAGGAGACAAGTGCTCAAGGGGAACGTGATTTCTCAGGCTACCTGTTAGATTACAGCATCTTCCTCCCTTTTCATTGTCTACCTTGTTGTGTGTGACAGTCAGAGAGTGCGTGTACTGTGAATGTGCGGGCGCGAGGCGAGCAGGTACTGACCAGCCTACCACTTTATCATAGGTAGGGGGCGTGTTTGAAAGGTCTATATAGGATGATGTCATCCATATAGCCTATGTCTCTTTTTAGATAGGCTAGCGTTACTCCTTTGTCCTTCTCTCAACATCCATACACAATATTAGTCTACTAGTATAACTATACACTAAATGCTAAATGTTAGTATTGTAGCACCTTTTCACTGCCTAATCATGTAAAACAACTGACAGATGGCCTATAGTGTGGCAGCTATAAACAGTAATCGTTATGAATATACATTACACACATCAAAACATACTAATACATCACATTCACACATGGAACGAAGCTGAAGCATGCATGCACTCACACACACACACACGCACACACACACACACCAAATACAATGGAACCCCTTCAACCCAAATCAACATGCAAATTCCTGTTGTTTTTCTGCAGGGAGCCCTCCTCGACTCCCTGACAGCAGGTTTCTCTCTCATAAATCCATCCGTGCACATGAGTGGTTCTACTACAAGCCACGCACGCACACACACACGCACGCACGCACGCACGCACGCACGCACGCACACACACACACACACACACACACACACACACACACACACACACACACACACAAGCACACACACACACACTCACTATGTAACATAGCATGTCACCATGTTGTGTTAGTTACATGGCTGTAAACTATGTGTCACACACTGTGCTCATTATGGCAATGGTACAATGTCACCATTTTATTGTTCATGTGTAGGCTATACTCTTCAAACTGCCTGTCCAATACACTGCTCTCAGAACACTTGAAGAAAAAAACTGTTTTTTTATTTTTTAGGTTCAGTTTTCTTAACAAGTATTTCATATGGTATGAAATGTAAATGTATGTCCTGTTTGCCATTCAACTGCAAAGACTCTTTATAATCCATGAAAATGCAATTGTTGTTGTTAGAAGCTTACACCTCGTAATTTTGCTACACTGCAACTTGGTATTGCTAATGTACCTATCTAGACTGCTATAACAAAGGCCTCAGTGCAGGTGCAACATTTGTCAGCTTCTGTCCTTATGAACAATGCCACAACTACTTATACACTAGACTGGCATTGTTTTGCCATTTCTGAATTTCAGATGTTTAAGTATCACCAACTGCTGTCCACACATAGGAAACAGAGACGTATACCAGATTGAATGGATAATATCGTAAATGTGAATATGGATGATATGGACAGAAAGGGAATAGAGAGAGAGAGAGAGACCAAATAACCCAACCCAGTCTCATGAGCTACATATTCTATTTCAATGTTTTTGTAAATATTGCAAATGTGACTTGATGCTTTAAAACTAATTCTGACACATAATAGTAGGGCTGTCCTATTGTTTATTGTAAAGCTACAAAAACAGACAATGAAACTTGCTAGAAAACTACAAATTAGAAGACGCTCATTGAGGCTCATTGTTTATCATGGATAGTATACTAATCTATAAAATTATCAAAACGTATGTGTGTAATAAATCATATTACATTATAGCATTATGTAGCAGCTCAAAATGACAGCAAGCCGTCCGGGTCTATAGCAGTAGGCGTTAAAGACCCTACTAAAGCTGTTTGACTGGGCTAACCAATGGAGTTTTTAAATCATTCTCATAAGATGTGCTCTGTGAGAATTCACAAAGCGAGAGAGAAAGAGAATGAGAGAGAAAGAGAGAGGGAGAGAAAGAGAGGGAGAGAAAGAGAAAGAGAGAGAGAGAAAGAGAGAGAAAGAGAGAGAGTGGGAGAGAAAGAGAGAGGCAGAGAAAGAGAGAGGGAGAAAGAGAGAGAAAGAGAGAGAGGGAGAGAGAGAACTAGAGAGAGAAAGAGAGAGAACTAGAGAGAGAAAGAGAGAGAACGGGAGAGAAAGAGAGAGGGAGAAAAAGAGAGATAGAGAGAGGGAGAGAAAGAGAGAGGGCGAGAGAGGGACAGAAAGAGAGAGGGAGAGAGAAAGAGAGAGAAAGAGAGAGAGAGGGAGAGAAAGAGAGAGGGAGAAAGAGAGAGAAAGAGATAGAGAGAGAGAGGGGGAGAGGGAGAGAAAGAGCCAAGTTTATCACATCTGACTCTTTGCCATGTTTTCAAACTATGTGTCTACATTTTGCCAAGAGACAATTTTGGGGTGGGGGAGGGGTGGCAAAAAGTTGTGTTGGGGGGGGGGGGGGGGTCCGGTGTGGCAATGGTGGGGAGGGTGGTCTGGTGGGCAGGTGGGTGAAGTCGAGAGGGCCAGATCAAGACCGATTATAGTTTTTTTCCCGGGGGGGTGGTTGTAGTGGGGGATGGGGGATGAAAAGAAAGAAAGAGAGCGAGAGGCAGGGAGAGGGAGGGAGAGGGAGGAGGAGGGGAGGGGTTGGGGGCCAGGGGGAGAGAAAGGGACGATTACTCAAGGCTGACTGGCTCCTCTGTGGGGACAGCTAGCCACACACACACACCTCATTCACAGAGAATATGGAAGAGAGAGTTCAAAGTGCTACGCTCAAATCAGAATTATTTAACCCACATCTGAGGCCTCTCTCTCCTTCCCTGAGCTCTGGGGCCTTGGAAGATGCCTCTGCACATGCCTTGGCTTAGACTAGAATTAATTGGCATTAATCACTGTTGAAACTTCTCTTCTTCTCCCTCTTTTTTCAGATTATTTTTTTCTCTTTCCCTTCTCTCTGTCCTTCCATTTTTCCTCCTT